>NW_004444061.1:4728461-4743185 GCF_000243295.1 Trichechus manatus latirostris
CCATTTGTAGTAACTGTTAAATGAGAAACTATTTTGTTCTGTAAGTCTTCATCTTAAGTGAGAATAACAGCACAATTGGAAGAGCTTAGTCAATGTCACTGAACTGTGTATGTAGAAATTTTTGAAACGGTGTATCTTTGGCTATGTGTATTTTCACCAAAAAAAAAACAGGTTGAGAATTTAGAGGGTTAATATGTTGTGGGGTTGTTAACCAATGTCATAAAACAACATGTGTACTACTGTTTCATGAGATACTATTTGTTCTGTAAGCCTTTACTTGAAGTACAATAAAATAAAATAAAAATAAAAGAGTTACACAGAACCCCAAAAGTATGCCCCCTGGACACCCTTTAGCTCAGCAGTGAAGTCACTCCCAAGGTTCCCCATTCAGTCAGGGACTGGACTGCCCCATAAAACAAAAGGGAACTAATGAGGGACAACAGTCCAAGGACAAGGACTAGAAGGCAGGAGGGGACAGGAAAGCTGATGATAGGGAACCCAAGTTTGAGATGGGAGAGTATTGACAGGTCATGGGGTTGTTAACCATTGTCATAGGGCAATATGTGTACTAACTGTTTAATTAGAAACCATTTGTTCTGTAAACCTTCATCTAAGGTACAAAAAAAAACAAAGAATTATCTACGTGAGATCAAATTGACAACAGCAACTCAAATACTTTGATGGGAAGCCTAGGGAGCAGTGAGTTGAAGATAATGGTGATGGAATAATTTGGAAAAGGATAGTGAGGATAGCAGCACAACTGGAAGAATGTAATCCATGTCACTGAATTGTACGTGTAAAAACTTTTGCAATAGTGAAACTTTGGCTAGGTATATTTTCACCAAAAAAAAAAAAAAAGGTCCCCCAAGGTCAAGAAGGGAGACTGTTGACATGTCCATCTGGAAAAAAATGAAACAGGACCCATACTTCACACCATACACAAAAACTAATTCAGACTTCCAGCAAAATGGCGCTCTAGGCAGAAGCACCACGCCATCCCTCCACAACAAAGATCAAAAAAACTAAGCCAAACAGAGAAAACAGCAATCCTGAAACCCTAAAACATCAAATGAAGAGATAAAGAACTCAGCCAAGCACCAAATAGAGTGAGAAAACTGACAGAGAACGGAGAGTGAGGAGAGATTCATGCAGAGGTCCCCTAACAGCTAACGTAGCATGGATCCGCCATCTTGGGCTCCTATCGGAGACCAGCAAATAGGGGATATGAGAAAGCAGCTTCACGGAGCTTCCAGCGGGAGACAAAACAACCGGTAATTTTCGATATATGCTTTCCCACCCCACACACTTCTTCACCCCCACTCGGCCTCCTCTGCTTCCCGCAGCCACAGTATCTTGTCCAGGAAGCACCAGCTGCTTGGATTTCACCCGCCCACACTGGCCAGCTCTCTGAGTGCCATTTGTTGGCTACCAGTGTTGCTTTTTTCCACTTCTTTTGATTTCTTCCTTGCCTCTCACCACCTCCCCCTCCTTCTGCTCAAATACCAGGCTGAGGACGCCATCTTTGCTTCTCCCTGAGGGGCTGTGGAGCTCTGTTCGAGTGTGGAACTGCTTCCCAGTCTGGGCTGCCACGCTGGTGGGATTCTGGGGCTTTTGTCTGTTAGTTTGTTTTGAATTGATGGTTTGTTTTCTTTTCCTTTTCTTGAGTTGGTAGCCCTCTGTGGCCGGGCGATGCTGCGCGGCTTGGAACCTACCCCCTTGGCTTGCACAGATGCACAGAGGGAGCCCTGAGGAGATTTCTCTTTTTGTGGGTTTTTTTCTTTTTTTTTCTGTTTTGGGTGGCTTATCTTGTTTTTTTTTTTTTTTTAATTTGTTTTGTTTTCTTTTCCCTTTTTTTCCCTTTTTGTCTTCCTTCATTACTCAGTTTCTCGTCTCTCTATACCTTCCTTCTCTTTCTGTTCCCTGAATAGCTGGCGCTGAATTCCTCTACACCTTCTAGCCAGGCTGTACTGCAACACCTGAGAACAACATCCCCAGACATCATAGCCGCACCAGTGGGATCCCTGGGAGCTTTCCTTTTCCTTTTCCTTTATGATTTTTCTTTATTCATTCTTTTATTTCCTTTTATCTTCTTCTTCCCCCCACGCCTTTTTTTTTTCTGAATTTCATAATCTCTCATCTCTCCACTCCAATGGTAAGCTCCCCTAGCATTCTTTTTTGTTTGTATGCTTTTGGCTCCTGTTCCTTTCTCCTCTCTCTCATATCCATCTTAGCTCCACACATAACAATCTCCCCCCTACATACTGCCTACCTGCACCATGCACTTAACATTACACCACCAAGCAGCACAGGCACGGCCTACTGGGACCTGTCCTGCACTGATTACCGACCCACCCAGGTGGCTGAAGTAAGTGCCACAAACAACCCATTCCAGTAACTCCTCTTCAGCTAGACCTGCCCTGCTGTACCATATCTGAGCAACTGACCCAGCCAAATTGGAGAGGGACGCGAAAAGTATCATGCCCACAGATGAGCAAACCACAAAGAACACTCAGGCCACCTGCTCAGACATAGCCAAATAAAAAAAATAATAATAACAAAACTACAATCAATAAATGAGAAAAATAACTATTGAATGCCCCTAAGACAGCAGACAATATCAAAACATTTATAAAAGAGGACAGGATGGTTCCAGTAGGCATCCAAAATAAAAGAACAAATGACTTTCCAGTGAAAGAAAAGGCACTAAAACTACCTGATAGAGAATTCAAATCTCTAATACTCAGAATTATCCAAGAGTTGAAGCAAAAAGCAGACAAAAATGAGAAAAAATAGAAAAATTCATGGAAAAGGCAGACAAATTCGTGGAAAATACAGACAAAAAATTGCAAGAATTCAGGAAAATAATCCAGGAACAAAATGACAAAATAAATTCACAACTAGAAATCATACAAAAACAACAATTAGAAATCCAAAAGATAAACAACAAGATTTCAGAAATGGACGGTGTGATAGAAGGGCTGAAGAGCAGACTTGAAACGGTGGAAGACAGGATCAGCGGAACTGAAAACAAATACTTGGCTACAACTCTGTTTGAGGAAAACTCAGAAAAAACAACAAAGAAAAATGAAGAGACCCTGAGACTTATGTGGAATACAATCAAAAGCAAAAATTTTCGAGTGATTGGAGTTCCAGAACAGGGGGAGAAAACAGAAAATACAGAGAGGATCACTGAAGAACTGCTGACAGAAAACTTCCCCGATATCATGAAACATGAAAAGCTGGCCATCCAAGGAGCTCAACAAACCCCATATAGCATAGACCTCAAAAGAAAATAACCAAGGTATATCATACACTCCCCAAAACCAAAGACAAACAAAGAATCCTGAGAGCAGCTCGTGAGAAACAAGAAGTCACATACAGAGGAGAAACAATAAGACTAAGCTCAGATTATTTGGCAGAAACCACACAGGCAAGAAGACAATGGGATGACATATATAAAACACTGAAAGAAAAAAATTGCCAGCAGAGAATAATATATCCTGCAGCACTCTCATTCAAATATGATGGCGAAAGTAGGACATTTCCAGATAAACAGAAATGAAGGGAAAATGTAAAAACCAAACCAAACTTACAAGAATTATTAAAGGGAGTTCTTCGACCTGAGAACAAACAACTTCAGCTCACAGGGAGAATCTAGGACGCAGGATTGTACCAGCCAGATACCAATCCAGGAAATGAACTCTCAAGGACTGTCCAAAACCAAAAGAAATACAACAGGGAATCAGAGCAGTTAATCAGTAAATGACAACAACATCAGAACAATAAAAGAGGGAATAAACGGTGTAGGTATAGAACCTTCTAATGGAGAGGAAGACAAGGCGATACCAAGTAATGGTAGACTGCTTCAAATGTTGAAGTAGTCATGACCTAGGGCATTTACATATTTAAAACCTAATAAGAAGTATCCACAATTCATTATGTAACTTCAAAATCTATGTTCTGGTCAAAAGTACTATTTGGGGATTGAAATATACAATATTGTTCAAAAGGGGGCATGGCCCCTTTAAGAATTGTGTTAAATTTGACATTTGAAGTAGGAAGTAAAATGAGCTTTTTCTAAATCAGCTACCTGAACCCAACACTAGCTACCTGTAGGAAAGCAAAAGGTGATTTGTAATAAATAGGCTATCAGAGAGGCCTCTCACTACAAATGCATCATTGAAAAGATGTGCATTGGCTACACTTAATTCTGTTCTTCCAGTTTGGGTCAAGGATGTGTCAGGGGTCAAGTACAGCATAAAGTACCCTGAGTTCTTGTAAAAAGCCATAGGGAAAGATCAAGTACAGATAGTAAAAATGAAAATGAGTATATTCTTTCCAAAGAGTTGTTAGCTGACCAAAATCAACCTTTAGTATAATACAGGCAATGCAACGCAGATCATGTCCTCTTCCCCATAATCAGTGTTCCTTACCTTAAGAAACCACAAATTGGAGGGACTGTAAGAGCTGAGAGGGAGCAAGGCATAATCCTTCCCATTTAAATTCATTTCCATCTAGGTAATTCCACTTCTTTAGAGCACAGCAGTTTCACAGAGGAATGAACTTCAGGAAGTAACTAAAGCACTTTCTGATTTAATCCTCATGAGTTCAATTAAACACCCACAGAGATCCTACTATGGCCATTTGAAAATTGTATCCTCTGGCTTCTTTTTTAGGCCTGCTTGAACAATCTAAAAGTGATGCAGTTAGTATTTCTAATTAAAGCCAAAAGGAACCATTCAATAAAGATATAAATAAATCCCCTCTGGAAAAACGTCCATCTTGTCATTTGTTTTCTTGATTATGAAAATGTGCTTTGTGTCACTGCCACGCTCCCTGCTGAATCAGACCATGAAATGAATGTCTTACTCGCAGTGTTGCTTTTATTTCTGGCTGTTGTCAGCTTCACAGGCCCAGCCACTGATCACCCTTCAGTGGCAGATTCAATCAATCAGTTACCAGGCACACACAAAAGGCAGGGGTCAGCCATCATCATCACATGTCTCCCTGGGACAATACGAGGTACACACATCCATAACATGGCAAAGGGTAAGGAGCACTCAGCTGGTGACCCCAGACTACTGTTTATATCACAACCCAAATTCATACCACATAAAACAATTAGGAAGCCCTGAGCCATACAGCTGTTACAAAAAGCAACAGAGAAGGTAGAACAGTGTGTTGTGGAAACATCTGGCTTATTTTTGAGCCAAACAATTTCCTGGGTGGCAAAATGTGGAAGAGAGAATGTATTATTTATTGAACATTCATACTACAATATAGCAAAAGGGCAAACTGATGTCTTAAATGAAATAACAAATCAATAAAAACTCACTCCATCCTACTTCGAATAAGAATCTCAGAGGATTGTTCCCTGATTCTGTAATAAAAAAAGGTGTATCACTCTGTACTGGAGCTGTAATAACAGTTCATTGCCTATACTTCTTGCTATTCCAGTAAAAGGCAAGGGATTCTGAACACTTTAAAGTGAACATGATTCATGTGATGTTGCAGCTAACAATGTAAACAGAATGCTCACATTTCAGTTCATACATCTCCAGATTTTAATAATAATTTATAACGGATATTAGTCAGATTTTGCTATTCCTTTGCAGATATCATTATTCTTCCAATGTTAAACCCCACATTTGAACAGTGTTACAATCACATAAAATTTCTAGCATATTCTAATAAGCAGGCATAAAAAGTAAAACGTTCAGAATAACACGTATTACTGCAAACACTATGATTTGTTTTTAATGAATTGATATCTTTGGTTTAAAAACAAATTGCAACCTACAAATTTATTTTTGATAAAGACGAGTACTTACAGACTCATACAGTGAGGTTTACCACAAAGAACAATGCTTTGGAGGTGGGGGTTAGTTAGCCTTTCCCCAAGAATGTACCAGTCCCCTGATAGGAATTTTAATGTTCCTTTAGGAATATCTAACATTCTAATCTCAGAATGTTGTGACTGAGAATGCCACATATCCCAGATGGTGCAGTTAAAAGGTAGTGGGACTCCATCAGCTTGGATCACTGAGTGGCTGTGTGTCGCAGAGCCTTCCATCAACTTAAGTTGAACATGAAGCTTGAGAAGAAATACACTTTCGCTTCATTGAGCTACAAAGATTTCAAAGCTAGTTGCTTATTCCTGCAGCACAGGCTATTCCATTCTAGTTTGTCCAAATGCTAACATGGCAAAATAATACACTAAGGGGGAGGCATAAAATGAATGATAGGTAAGTTATAAACACATGGTGAAATTTAAAACTACATTAGAGATAGTAAATAATAATGTAAAAAGAAGATCAGGAATTGAAGGTCAGATTCACTTGCCTACAACAAATCAAAGGGAAAATATAACAGCTGACTACAACCAGATTTGATAAAATTAAAGAAAGATCATTGATTTTCAACATATGAAAGACAGGTACTCTCGATTAAGAGACCAAGACAAATAAGCAAACATAATAACTCAACATATTTTTTTTTTAATGTAGCGCTAAATAAAGACCAGAATGATCAATTAAAAAGACTTAACCTATAAAAGTCAAAATTAATAAAAGACTAATTGGGATGAATTGGGTTAAAGAGTCTTTCCAATAAGGATATAGGCAAAAATTAAATAAACAAACCAAAAAGTCAAGGAGGCCTCAGACATTTGCTCTGAAATAATACATAACAAAAAAGAAAGAAATAAAAAGGATATCAAGCATGGTTTTGTAGCTCAAATTTTAAACACTGAGCCAACCAATATTCATAATACAAAGTTTGCATAAAAATGAAAATATTGCCAGGTATTCATAGGAAAGCAAGAGTGTCATTTCTTTCCCTTTTAATTAATGTTTTTGGTCAAAAACTTAAAAACCACTAACTACAGGGGAATCCCACACACCCATGTAAAAATATGAACAAAAAAGAGAGAATTTTAAAGGAAAAATGAATGCAAAACTTAAGAGAACATAAAAAGACTCCACAGTATTTAAATACTAAACCATACATGTTATGAGTATATGAGCTCCTGTATATATGAACATCAGCTGTCAACATTTCTTCTCACCTAGGAAAACTGAGGAAATTATCACACATCTCATCTTTTTCATGTTGTTGCTGTTAGGTGCCATTAAGTTGGTTCCAACTCATAGCGACCCTACATACAACTCCCGGTCCTGAGCTATCCTTGTAATTTTTGTTATGCTTGAGCTCATTGTTGCAGCCACTGTGTCAATCCATCTTGTCTAGGGTCTTCCTCTTTTTCACTGACCCTCACTTTACCAAGCATGATGTCCTTCTCCAGGGACTGATCCCTCCTGATAACATGTCCAAAGTATGTGAGATGAAGTCTTGTCATTCTCACTTCTAAGGAGCATTCTGGCTGTACTCCTTCCAAGACAGATTTGTTCATTCTTTTGGCAGTCCATGGTACAGTCAATATTCTTCACCAACACCACAATTCAAAGGTGTCCATTCTTCTTCATAATGCAAGTTGTTAATGAGTCTTCCTCCAATCCTAATGCGCTGTTCTTCTTCACACAGTCCAGCTTCTCAGACTATCTGCTCAGCATACAGGTTGAATAACTATGGTGAAAGGACACAACCCTGACACACACCTTTCCTGACTTTCAACCATGCAGTATACCCTTGTTCTGTTTGAACGATTGCCTCTTGATCCATGTACAAGTGTATGTAGGTCTTCTTCATGCTACAGTGTAATATTTACTTGATGCTACAGTAAAATATTTTTGCAGCTGGCAAGGAATTTCAAAATTGCCATCAGCAATAGAAAACATTTGAGTGAGAGAAGTCTTATTGATTTGGATTTATTGATAGAGACTTGATTGCGTTTTATTTCAGAAACCTCGGTCTGTTGCAGTAATGAGAAAATAATTACTGTGCAAAAGCTTTTATCAACAAATCCTTTATTCATCCATTGATCCTCTGCATTTATATGATATAGAATAAAAATTATGAACGTAGTTATTTCCTGAATGTTTCTTTACACATAAATGATGATAATAAGAATAATTCCCAGTACACCTAACCTTCTAGGCCAGGAGTATATGTGTTTGTGGTTTTCACTTTCCATAATGTCTTGCTAACATCCACATTTACATGTTATGTTACAAATATTTTAATTGGAAAAACACTATATTGAATCAACACAATCAGACATCTTAAGAAGATACACAGAAGGAATAGATAATAAAGTACTTCCAAGCACTTAAATAAAAAGGTAATAAGGACAAATCTAAAACAAAAATATGAAAATATAAAGAAAACAAATCCCCACATAATTCAAAACTAATACAGCAGTGTGGTGATACATGTTAAAGTGTCAAAGAGAAATTTAATCATTTTAAAAATGACAGAATTAGGAGGGCTTCAAGGAAGAATGAAAAAGATATGCATAAACACATGCATATTTTATGTTGAAATACATTAGTAGTATTGTCAGAACATAAAATTTGGAAATAAAAGAGTTGATAATATAAAATGCATCACTTTGCCATGCTCGAAATGGTTTATCTTCCTGTCCTAGAGATACTATTGGGTTGAGGAGAGAAGGGTCCACAGGCATCATTCAATTTATGGCCATCACAGTGACTGGCGCCACCAATTGGCCAGTCTTCTAAGGCCTCTTCCCAGACTACCACAGTCACTTAGTCACAAAGCCCTGTTGATGGAACCTCTTAAAATTTCTCTTCAATCTGACAACTTCTTTATAGCTCTACTGGCTCAGCCTGCCTTCAGGCCTCCTCCATTCCTCACCTGGATCACCCTAATAACTTCTCAAATCTTTTACCATCCCTGTCTTATGCTTCTGCAATCCACTATACACACAGAAGAAAGGGTCATCCTTTGTAAGTTCAGATTCCGTAATGGTACTTTCCTCCTTAAATGACATTCATTGGCTCCCTATTCACCCCAGGATGGAGCCCTTAACTCTGTAGCATGACTTACAAAGGCCCTTAAGACTCTGTCTCTGCTATCTCTTCTCTTTTATCACTGGATACTCTCCACCCTTCTTCACCATCTCTGGTCCAACAACACTGAGAAGCTGAACACCAGATCCTTTGGCCAAGTCATGTACTTTCTTGCCTACAGGCTTCAGACATAACCTTGTTTTTCTGGAAACTCTATCATTCCTTTTTACCTAATTTCTACTCAAAGTTTGGAGTCTTAGTTTAGATGTTACTTTCTACAGAACTTTCTTGACACTGCCTTCCAAGTCTTGGTTATGTGTTCCTTCTAATCCAGCTTCCATAATCCTGTGCTTACTGCTATAGCAGCATTTACCACTCTGTATTATAATCACCCACATACATGTCTGAATCCCTAGCTGGAATTCATGCTCCACAGACCCAGGACTTGTTTATCTGGGTTCTACACCATATACTTAGCACCAACCTGGTCTCTGACATAAACAGTATTAGTTAATAATGAGACAAGCTGGAAATAGCAAATTGAAAGTGACATGAATGTGATACAGTTAATTAAATTTCCTCATAGAACCCCCATGGAATAAGATTATAAAGACTCTCTCTTTGGTGCTTTCTCATACTGAAACACTTTAAAGTTTGGGGTTTACAGTGTTATCCCAGAATAAGGTTCTAGACCTTAGTCTGGATAGAAATAAATAGTAACAGGAAATGTTTACAGAAAGGAGGTAACTACCATATCTATAACTGTACTCAAAAATCAAACTCAAAATAATTCTTCCTTTTCTAAACAAGGCATTATTGTTTTCAAATTCCACAGCATTTATTCCAACTTTGCCCACTGAGTAGTAGCAAGGTAGATCATGGATTTGACCTCAGCTCCAATGATAAGAATTAGTCTACATCAATAATGGTAATTTTATTTCCCCTGCTAGTAATTATTTTAGAGGTAGACCTGTGACCCCATTCTGACCAATGAGATAGAAAGACTCAGGGAAATTTAAGGAAAAGTAATAGGAACTGACTGCTGAATACGAATGAGGAACACGAAGTTCCAACAGCCTTGCACCCATTTCGCTAGCACGCAGGAAGCTGGCATACTATATGCCACTCAAGGATAAAAGAACCCAGTGACAAAAGAGAATCAGAGCTGGGGGCTCTAATTAAGCCACAGCTGATGCCCATCTTACCTCTGGACTTCCTCCTACATGAGCCAGTAAAATTTCTTACTCTTTAACACAGAGTGAGCTGGGTTTTTGTTATCTGCGCCCTTCTCAATTGAGCCACTTACTCTCCCTGAGTCACATTCTAATCATCTGTTACATAAGTGCTTGAACCAGACAAACTCTAAGGTGATTTATTTCAAAAGTGATCCAATAATCATATGCATCAAAAGCACCTGGGGCACTTTCAACACATACATATTCAGCAGGTTGAGTGCTTTTAAGATTTCTATAAATTTATGACTTACGTGGCAAAACCACTTCTCTCAAAATGATTTTTAAGTGGGTATGAACATACATGCAAAACTAATTGATATTTTAAAATTATAAATTTAATAATTCTGATGAAGCATCAATCAAGTTTACAAAAGGGTCCTGTGAAACTGCTATTATTAGCAACATAAACATGTGAAATTGGCATTCTCCCCTTGCCAAACATCTGTAACAGAGTTGATTTTACCCGAGTGTCACCAGCAGGACAAGGTTAGCCTAGGGTTGCTCCAGCAGGCTTGTAGCAAGACAGAAAGACTAACTACACCTGACTCATACTTTTTGTTTTCTGTCTTTCACACCTCCTTTAATAAACAAACAAATATACTATAATACAATATGACATAATATAGTATAATGTTAACAGGAAAGATGTATTAAGTTGTTAAGATGTGCCAGGAATTTTGCTTAAGAAAATGTATACACACACACAAATAACACACACACATGAAATAGAAGGTAACATAGAAAAGTAAATTGCCATGGTATGATGGCAGAACAATAGGACTTTTGATTTTAAAACAACTTTTTACTGCTATTATGTCATTGCAACAAAAAAAAATGTAAAAAATAAAAAGTAAGATTTATACATTGAATTGGTCTTCAACCAAGCTGTGCTTCTTGATTTTTGGTATTGATATTCTCCTTCTCTGTAGCACATAACTGATAGAATAGAGGCTAATTACATCTCTGGCAATGAGAGAAGGAGGGAGAAACACACACACAAACACGCACAACCTCTAACAGTTTCATTTCATATATAACGTGTAGGGAAGACTACTTGATGTCAAATACCAGCATTTCAAGATCTTTGGAAATACCATCCTTATTGCCTTCTCTCTCATATCTATCCCTTCACCAAACCCAAGTACCAAAAAAAAAAACCAGAAGGAAAAATGTTGGAAATAAAAGGTCATTGTGTTATACCAGAAACCGGTAACCATTTTTAAACCCTCAAAATGTCATACTCAGCTTGGTTCAACGCGCTTTTAATTTAAAGCTGTTACTGGATTTCTTCTCTTTGGTACCTGCCTAGACAATTCCTATGAAATACACAAAAGGAATTCATCTTTACATCTTGTCTTTTTTTTCTTTTTTTTTTTGAGGAAAACAGAACTAAGTGCCATCATATGTTCTGGAGAAGAGCTTGTGAAATGTTATATCAGCTGAAGTACATAAAAATCTCTCTTTTTAAAACTGCAAAAACAAAGCAAATTTTTATTCTATGAAATTGGACCTAGAGATATGTTTTTGTATTCCTAAAATTGTTCTAATTGCTTGGGTTTCTCCATGACAGCAGCATTCTTTGCTCTTTCCATTGACCATTACTCAGTATTTTTCAGAAACTTTCAAAAGGCAAAGAAATAGGATTCTTTTCAACATAATTTTTTGGCACTCAAAGTAATAACCTACACATCAGGACTATTACTTGAATAATCCAGATGATTTGTTTAAGAAACAGCTTTCAAAATGGATTTCATAGGTAATTTGTCCTCAACAACTGTTTAATTCAATTTACACATGCGAACACTTTCAGCTTGTGACAGATGAGTTGATAACCAACGTCTTATACAGGGTGTAGAAACTCTTATCTACTTTCAACCAATCGTTCATACCACTACTGGAAAACAATGTCCCATGAATATTTTCATGTTTCTGCACAATCAAAGGTACTGTCTACCCTGTAGAAACAAACTCACAGTAGTGACTTTCTACCCAAAAGTTACAGGTAACATGGCTCAAAGGATGATAGGATGGTAACTATGCCTTGGAAATTAGAGATAATGAATCTCTCCAGAGAAATTTAAAGGCTTATCTCCCTCAGAACTATTTGTTTACATTCTAAAGGTAAAAAAAAAAAAAAAATCTAGAGACCTTTCCCTCCTCTCCCCAGGAAGGAAATGTCTCTTGGGAGGGAAAAGGGGCAGACTTGGAAAGGAGGAGGGGCAGATGTGCCAGCTGCCCTACAGAAGCTTTGAGCTTCTTAATTTTGGGGTCCCACTCCTTTGATGCAGTGCCTGCATATGCAGCTATATCTGGCCCTCATTTGATCATCCTATGGGGAACTGGAACATGACAAATCAGAGTTGCTAAGATGCTCTGTGCATAAATGGTCTGTTCTCTGATCCAGCGGCCACATGTTTCTGTTAGTATACACACAAACATACACATCTCTCCCTCTCCCCTTCTCAGGCTCTCTCTCTCTCTGCATGTGTGAGTGTACACACACACACATAGACTTGGGGCAGGCTAGCTCTTTAGCTTGCACATTGAGTGACATCTCAAATTTGTACAAATTCAAACTCAACTACATCATGCCAGTGGTTTTTATTCAGATTCATGAATTTTCACCTGTACTATTGCTGTAGCCTATCTTTCCACCATTCCTTTGCTCCACGATAGTGATGTAATATCCTCCTAAAACACAGATCTCACTAACATTAGAAGGCATTAAAGTATTCTATAGTTTAAGAGCAGAAGCATTGGGATGTGACACTCAATGGCTTCAAACCTAGCTCTGCCAGTCATTTGCTTTGTGACCTTATTTAACCTCGATAAGCCTGTTTCCTTGTCTACAAAATGTTGGCTATTATTATTATCATCATTACTACAGTTTCTTAAATGCCTTGACAATAAAGTCTAAACTTGTAGGATTTTTCATCAGAGAATACTAAAATCTGGCTCCAGTCATTCTCATCTATACACCTTAAAATCCAGACACACTGTACCTCACATCATTCTCAAGCATGCTCTATACTTTCTCGGCTGTAGAGCTATACTTCTGATCTCTCCTTTGCCTAGAGGCACTTATTCTTCTCCACCATGGAAGTAACTGCTTACCCTTTAAATCCCAGCTCCTCTGTGAAGACTCCGTTGTCGGCCTTGGGCAGGCTTAGTCAATCCATCCCCTGTGCTCCAGCAGCACTTCTCTTTTTGAGATCTACTTGTTCTTGCTGCAATCACTAAATTTGTTTAGACATCTGTCTCCCACACTAGAAAGTGTGTTATATAAGACAAGGTCAGTGTGGGATTCTTCCTGTCTGTCCATAGACAATAAATCTTCAGTGTATCCTTGGCATTTTAGTAACGTACTGTTGAGTAATCAGAAATTTTACAATATCTACATTTTTAGCTAAATTTATTATGCAAATTTGTATACAGACACACATATTGAGTCATAACATAATAAGATTTTTCTTTTCACCATGCAGTGAAATAAATCACATTGGGGCTTGATTTTCTTATCAATACTCTTCCAACTTCTAGATAAAGCAAATAAAAAGATATGGCCATACCAAACTCCTCTTTTTTTTTTTTTTTCTTTTTAATTAGATGTCATTGAACAGAAATGTTCCTGAACATAGCTGGTGTAGCTAAACTAAAATTTTTTGGATTATATTAAACATTGTACCAAAAATCATAATACGTTTTTCAAGATATATTAAACCTATAGCCACACAATTCTGAAATACATACTTAGTAGCAAAATCTCTCTCTCTCTCTGCTTCTGTCACCATTTCTCTCTCTCTCTGCCTCTCTCTCCCTTGCTCATAAGCGTGCATACTGATGTTGAAAAATATTAAACATACTTTTGATCGTCACTATAAAAAACATCTTGTGATATGATATTTTATTGCTATGGTAAGAATCCAAGAAATTGATATTAACACACAAATCTAAAATATCTAGAATGGCATTTGCATCCTTCTCAGAACTGTCAGATACATTGTTATTCAAAGAACATTTTATCAAGAGAATATCAAGCATGCTGCCTCTGATACTGCCTCTAATAAGGTGACCTTTCAGATAATACCATTAACAAGTGTGCCAAGGAAATGTTACAAATGTGAAATACAACAGAGAAAAAGAAAAAAAGCTTAAGTATGTTTTTGCCTATGTAATAAACATTTAATACTTGCCAAATTATCTAGAACTGGATATGTGTTATATACGCATTTCATAACATTTTCTGCAAATTAAGGAGTTCTGGATTCTCAATATACAACAAAATGTCACACAGCATGGCTGGTGAAGCTATATTGAAAGGTATTCCTTCTATCATTCTCACCAGGTAACCTCTAAGGGTTCTTATGCCTCATTATAAAGATGAAAATATAATAAATGTATTAAATTAATATCAAAAAAAAAAAAACAAATACACCACAACCAAGTAGGATTTATACCAGGCATGCAAGGATGGTTCAACATTAGAAAATCAATCAATGTAATCCACCACATAAATAAAAGAAAAGAATCACATGATCATCTCAATTGATGCAGAAAAG
>NW_004444061.1:4743285-4759773 GCF_000243295.1 Trichechus manatus latirostris
ACCAAACCTGTTGCCGTCTAGTCAATTCCAACTCATAGCGATCCAACAGAGTAGAACTGCCCCACAGGGTTTCCAAGGAGTGGCTGGTGAATTAGAACACCAGATCTTTGGTTAAGCAGCTGAGATCTTAACCACTGCACCACAAGGGCTGCAATCTTTATGGAAGCACACTGCCACATCTTCCTCCCTCAGAGCAACTGTTGGGTTTGAACCACTGACCTCTCAGTTAGCAGCTGAGCACTTTAACCACTGCACCACCACGGTCCACTAAAAACGGCATCTTTGGGCATACTTAAATTTTCGGTCAACCAAAACATTAAGATAAATAAAACAGCATATAGTCACCTTGAAAGGAGCCCTGGTAGTGCAGTGGTTCAGAGATTAGCTGGTAACCAAAAGGTCTGTCATGCGAACCCACCAGCTGCACCATGGGAGAAAGATACCGCAATCTGCCTCCATAAAGATTACGGCCTTGGAAATCCTATGGGGTGGTTCTAATCTGTAGTACAGGATCGCTAAGAGTCAGAATCAACTGTACTGCACACAACAACGGTCACCTTAAAGAATGGTTTACTTGCAAAAAATGATCAATTACATCTTTTTGCAAATACAATAAGACTTGCGACTACATTAAGTAATTTACCTACCCTGGGTTTTCAAATACTATCAAGTAAAACTGCTTACATGTAATGTAACTCACTGTAAGTAAAAACTACATGCATTAAACACACACATATGGTGGCTTTCATGAATATACATTTAAAAGAATATACTTTTTACCTTTACCAAAAAGTGTATCAAATAGCACGGATCCATAAAATTCAAAGCTCCAAATTCCATTAGCATAAATATTAACTGAAAGCAACTAAAGACATGAAAATATATTAAACTGGCCTCCCAAACCTGTGCTTTTACATTTATCTTAACTCAGTGTTCCTATTTTGTCACTGAACTTGTTTACACTGCTTGCTACAATGCCCCTTCTTGACAACTATATTTTATTTTCTGAATACCTGTATCAAAATAATCAGCTCAAATTTCATTCTTCCACCATTCATCTGTCAGTTTGTCTTACTGTGATGGCTTGCATGCTGATATGATCCTGGAAGCTACGTCACCAGTATTTCAAATAGCAGCAGGGTCGCCCATGGTTGACTGGTTGGTTCCAGACCAAGACAGACTAGAAAGATGGAACTGTCGGTCTACTTTTGAAAAAGATCGTCCAGTGAAAGCCTCATGAATAGCAGTGGAATGCTGTCTGATATAGTGCCGGAAGATAAGCCCCTCAGATTGGAAGGCACTCAAAATACAACTGAGGGAGAGCTGCCCTTCAAAGTAGAAACCAAAAAAAAAAACAAACCCGTTGCCTTCAAGTCAATTCCAACTCACAGCGACACTACAGGAAAGAGTAGAACTACCCAATAGGGTTTCCAAGGAGTGGCTGGTGGATTCGAACTGCCAAGACCAACAACTTCATCACTGCAAATATATTTTTTCAACAACACAAAGGGTGACTACACACATGGACCTCGCCGGATAGCATACACAAGAATCAAACTGACATTTGTGGAAACAGACAATGCAGAAGCTCAGTATCATCCATCAGAACAAGGTTAGGGGCCAACTACGGAACAGGTCTTCAACTGCTCATATGCAAGTTCCAGTTGAAGATGAAGAAAATGAAAACAAGTCAATGAGAACCAAAGTACAACCTTGAGTATTTCCCACCTGAATTTAGAGACTAACTCAATAGATTTGATGCATTGAATACTAATGACTAAAGACCAGACAAGCTGTGGGATGACATCAAGAACATAATACATGAAGAAAACAAAAGATCATTAAAAAGACAGGAAAGAAAGGACCAAAATTATGTCTGAAAAGACTCTGAAACTTGCTCTTGAACGCACAGTAGCTAAAGCAAATAAAAGAAATGAAGAAGTAAAAGAGCTGAGCAGAAGATTTCAAAGGGCAGCTCAAGACAACAAAGTAAAGTATTATAATGAAATGTGCAAAGTCCTGGAGTTAGAAAACCAAAAGGGAAGAACACGCTCAGCATTTCTCAAGCTGAAAAAACTGAAAAAAAAAATTCAAGCCTTGAGGTGCAATACTGAAGGATTCTATGGGCAAAATATTGAAAGACACAGGAAGTATCAAAGGAAGATGGAAGGAATACACAGAGACACTGTACCAAAAAGAAATGATTGACATTCAAACATTTCAGAAGGTAGCATACAATCAAGAACCGATGGTACCAAAGGAAGAATTCCAAGCTGCACTGAATGCATCAGTGAAAAACAAGGCTACAGGAATTGATGGAATACCAATTGAGATGTTTCAGCAAACAGATGCAATGCTGGAAGCATTCACTCATCTATGCCAAGAAATTTGGAAGACAGCTACCTGGCCAACCAACTGGAAGAGAACCATATTTGCGCCCATTCCCAAGAAAGGTGATCCAACAGAAAGCAGAAACTATCGAACAATATCATTAATATCACACACAAGTAAAATTTTGCTGAAGATCATCCAAAAATGGTTGTAGCAGTACATCGAAAGGAAACTGGTAGAAATTCAAGCTGGATTCAGAAGAGGACATGGGACAAGGATATCAGTGCTGATGTCAGATGGATCCTGGCTAAAAGCAGATAATACCAGAAAGATGTTTACTTGTGCTTTATTGACCATGCAAAGGCATTCAACTGTGTGGATCATAACAAACTATTGGTAACATTGCGAAGAATAGGAATTATAGAACAATTAATTGTGATCATGTGGAACCTGTACATACATGACCAAGAGGCAGTTGTTCGAACACAACAAGGGGATACTTCCTGGGTTTAAAATCAGGAAAGGTGTGTATCAGAGTTGTATCCTTTCACCATACTTATTCAGTCCATATGCTAAGCAAATAATCTGAGAAGCTGGACTATATGAAGAAGAAGGGGGCATCAGGATTGGAGGAAGATTCATTAACAACCTGCATCATGCTGATGACAACACCTTGCTTGCTAAAAGTGAAGAGGACTTCAAGCACTTACTGATGAAGATCAAAGACTACAGCCTTCACTATGGATTACAACTCAACATAAACAAAAATCTTCACAACTGGACCAATAAGTAACATTATGATAAATGGAGAAAATATTGAAGCTGTCAAGAATTTCACTTTGCTTGGATCCACAATCAACACCCATGGAAGCAAGCAGTCAATAAATCAAATGATGTGTTGCATTGGGCAAATCTGCTGTAAAAGACCTCTTGAAAGTGTTAAAAAGTAAAGATATCACCTTGAGGACTAAGTTGAGCCTGGTCCAAGCAATTGTTGTTTTCAATTACCTCATAAGCACGCAAAAGTTGGACAATGAATAAGGAAGATCAAAGAAGAATTGATGTTTTTGAATGATAGTGCTGGCAAAAAATATTTAATATACCATGGACTGCCAGAATAATGAACAAATCTGTCTTGGAAGAAGTACAGCCAGAACGTTCCTTAGAAGCAAGGATGGCAAGACTTCATCTCATGTACTTTGGACATATTATCAGGAGGAACCAGTCCCTGGAGAAGGACATCATGCTTGGTAAAGCAGAGGATCAACAAAAAAGAGAACGATCCTCAATGAGATGGACTGACACAGTGGCTTCAACAATGGGCTCAAAAATAGCAACAATTGTGAGGATGGTGCAGAACCAGGTAGTGTTTTGTTCTGCTATGCAAGGGGTCACTATGAGTCGGAACCAACTCGACAGCACCTAACAACAACACAATAATAATTGTATGAAGTGTGTACTACCAAGTGCTTGGTGGCACTCATAATGCAAAATTTCCTCACTTCCCAGCGCCACATTTCCTCCAGCGAGGAGGAAACAAGCACTGCCATGTAGGAAGCTGTGTAACCATCAGTTAATGGGGTCCTAAAAGTTGATCTAATCCTTTGGAAAGTTTAGTTCAAGACATTCATCTATTATCTTAACATACTATTTTAAAGCTTCTATAGTGTTTGTGGTCACTCTGGTTCCTTTTTCATTTTTCTCACAAAATTACACCTGCTATTATCATACTCACCTTACATTCCTCCCACATCTTATTTTCTTCAGCTTCTTATAGCCCAGATATATTATAACTTATGAATAAGCATGCCTCACTAGTGTGTTCACAATACTAATACTGGCACATCACTGCTTCTCATTAGTAATCACTAAGCATACATGTTTGTGTGGAGAGCGAGCAAATAAAATACATATTTCTTCAGGGATATACACTTTGTTTTAGCATCTCTTTGTTACTAGTCTCTGTTATGGATTGAATTATATCCCCCCAAAATGTGTCAACTTGGCGAGGCCATGATTCCCAGTATTGTGTGACTGTCCACCATTTTGTCATCTGATGAGTTTTTCCTGTGTGTTATAAATCCTACCTCTATGATGTCAATAAGGCAGGGATTAGAGGCAGTTGTGTTAATGAGGTAGCAATCTATAAGATTAGGTGGCATCTTGAGGCAGTCTCTTTTGAGATATAGAAGAGAGAAGCGAGCAGAGAGACAGAAGGAAATCACACCACTAAGAAAGTAGTGCCAAGAGCAGAGTGCATCCTTTGGACCCAGGGTTCCTGTGCTGAGAAGCTCCTAGACCAGGGAAAGATTGATGACAAGGACCTTACTCCAGAGCTGACAGAGAAAGAAAGCTTTCCCCTGGAGCTGGTGCCCTGAATTTGGACTTCTACCTAGTAGACTGTGAGAGGATAAATTTCTGTTTGTTAAAGTCATCATTTTTGGTATTTCTGTTATAGTAGAACTAAATAACTAACACAGTATCCATAGCTTATTTTTCTCAGTAATTCTCCATAAGATTCCACGTTATTCAATTCAACCATGCTATAAACACTTACATATCCTGAATTCATCAAATGCCTATAATATGTCAAACAATGAGACCAGTGATGAACAAGATGTATATAAACCCATCAAGTCTATTCCAACTGCTGTCGAGTCGATTCTGACTCATAGCGACCTCATGGGACAGAGCAGAACTGCCCCATAGGGTTTCCAAAGAGCACCTGGTGGATTCAAACTGCCGACGTTTTTGGTTAGCAGCCGTAGCTCTTAACCACTAAACCACCAGGATTTCCAAGATATATATAGTGGTTTTAAAATATGGCTACATATTATTTGACACACTTCCCATCAAGAAGTAGGATCTAAATCCCCTTGCCTTTTCTGGTGGGGTGTGAGGATCAGTCTTAGCCTCTGGTCTCTTACGAAGATTTGGTCTCTATGGGAATGAGGACTTCACGTCCATGAGTGCGAGGGCTTTCTGTCTAGTGCCAGATCTGTAGTCTCTGTTGCCAAAATCTGAGTCTCAGTCACCTTCAGTCTGGGTAGGATTGACTGAAATGTCCCCCAAAGATATCCACATTTAACTGCTGGAACTTAAGAATATGTTACATGGCAAAAGAGAATTAAGGTTGCAGAGAGAATTAAGTTTACTAACCCATTGACCTTGAAATGGGGAGATTATCCTGAATTATCTAGGTGGGAAAACGTAATCACAAAATCCTTAAAAGTGAAAAAGGGAATTAGGAGAATAAGAGAAAGAATTGAAGATGCTATGTTGATGGCTTTGAATATGGAGGAAGGGACCATGAGCCAAGGAATGCAGGTGCCTTTAGAAGCTGGAAAAGGAGAGGAAATACAGGCTCCAAAAGGAACACAATCCTGCTGACACATTGATTTTAGCCGAAAGAGACTCTTTTCAGACTTCTGATCTCCAGAACAGTAAGATAATAAATTTATATTGTTGTAAGCCACCAAATTTGTGGTAATTTGTTATGGCAGTGATAGGAAACAAATACAACTGCTTTGACCAATAGAGTATAGTAGAAGTGGTGCTATGTGACTTCCCATGCTGGGCCATAAAAGGCCATGCAACTTCCACTTTCTTGTTATTTGCTCTTGGAGTACTGAGTTGCCATGTAAGATGTCTAGACATTTTGCAGCCCAGTGGTTAAGCATTTGGCTGCTAACTAAAAGGCTGGCAGCTCAAATCCACCAGTTGCTCCTTGGAAACCCTACAGGGCAGTTCTACTCTGTCCTACAGGGCCACTATGAATTGGAATAGACTCAATGGCAATGGGTTTTTTTGTTTGTTTTTTGAGGGGTATGCTCTGAAGAAGCCCAGACAACATGGAAAAGCACATGTAGGCACTCTGGTTAACAGTCACAGCTGAGCCAGGTATTTAAGTAACCCCAGCCCAGACACCAGACATGTATGTTAAGAAGTCTCAAGATCATTCTAGTCTCTAGTCATTAAAGTAGACCCTGTCCTTCTAGTCTTTCTGGTTAAGGCCTCAGTCACCATGGAGCAGAGATAAACCATTCCATATCTGAATTTACCCTGTCCAAATTTCTGACCCATGTAATCCATGAACATACAAAATGATGGTTGTTTTGAGGTGATTTGTTTAACAGTGATGGGAATAGATTGTGGTAGCTGGAACTGGGGTGCTGCCATGACAACACCTGAAACATGTAGCAACAGATTACTAGAACAACAGAATTTACAGTCTATGAGGAGGTACAGACAGGTACATAGGCAACAACGACGTATAAAAAGTGCCACAATATTGGTGATGTGGCTACTTTGGGTGCATGTAGCACCTAACTTAACCTAGGATGCTCAGGGAAGATGTCCTCTGCATTGTTATTGTTAGTTGTCATCAAGTTGGCTCCTACTCATGGTGATCTTAAGTATAACGGAACAAACTACTGCCTGGTCCTGCACCATCCTCACAACCACTGGTATGTTTGAGTTCATTGTTGCAGCCACCATGTCAATCATTATGCAGGGTTTCCCTCATTTTCACTAACCCTCCACTTTACCAAACATGGTGTCCTTTTCTAGCTTTTGGTCTTTCCTGATGACATATCCAAAGTAAGCAAGACAAAATCTCACCATCCTCACTTCTAAGAAGCTTTCTGGCTGTTCTTCCTCCAAGACTGATTTTCTCTAGATGGTAACATCTAAATTTAGGACTGAAAGGTAGGAAGAGTGTGTTCTAAACCAAAGGAAGATTGGGGGCCACACAGGCATGCAACATTTGAGAACATAAATTAAGGTTCAATATATTTCAATCATGAAGCCCTGGTGGTGAAGTGGTTAAGAGCATGGCCGCTAACCAGAAGGTCAGCAGTTGGAACTCACCAGCCACTCTGCAGGAGAAAGATGAGGCAGTCTGCTTCTGTAAAGATTACAGCCTTGGATTCTATAGCAAGCAGTCCTACTCTGTCCTATAGGGTTGCTATGAACTGGAATCAACTCAGCGTCACTGGGTATACTTCACTCATAGAATGTGAGGGAATAAAAGGTGAGTCTGAAGCTGAGGAAGTATAGGAGGTGGCCAGGTCTTAAAATGATATGCCATGTTACGTAGTTTGTTTCTTATCCTAAAGGCAAGACTATTGATGTTCATAAGCAGGGTAATGGCATGATTATACTTTAAGTTTAGAAACATCATGTTAGGTACAGTAGGGAGAATGGGTTGAAAGGGTGGCATGAAAGCCACTGCAGTAATCCAGGGAAGAGAGATAGTGGGATGAATAAAGTAGTGGCTGTGGAGATGGGGAGTAATGGAGAAATTTTAGAATGAGTTAAACAGTAAGAATGAGAAAAGCAAGAGTCAAGAATAAAGCCTAGTTATCCAGATTGGGCAAGTGATTGAATGGCGGCACTAGACCCTGAGAAAGAGAACCCAGAAAGAGAACAGCTTGTGGGACAAGATGGTAAGTCACAATAAAATGTTCGGCTCTTTCTAAATATAAAAGGAAAAAAAAAGTTATGAACATGATAAATCGACAGATTTCTCATATACTATATGAGAATATTTTCTTTAGGGATGTTTTTAAAAATAGGCGCTTAAAGAAAAAACTTAATAAGAATCCAATATATTTGTACATTAAAGATAAAAGCATTTAAAAATTCATAATGTATGAAAAGGTTAAGCCCCCCAGAAAAATCAATCGTTGCTATTTCCAGTTTTAATATTCAATATATAAATATTTCAATCAGAAGGAAAAGAGTACATCTTCATCAAGAAAAGATACCCAGATCCAGCTCTCTAGTCTTTTCAGGAAATATGAAATCGATGAGACTCTTCAGTCTGGTGTGTTTGAAATTCTTAAAAAGCCATCATGTGGCCATTCAGCCAAATTATCTCTCATATCACAACACAATACCCCTACACTGAGAGGCCAGATTAGCTCATTGACTAAAAATAAACACTTCCCTCCTTACCACAATTGCCCTTTTAACTCAGCTGAGTAACACAACACAATATCTGATTGACAGAATACTTTCAGATCTAATTATAATTTCTACCAGTTTCAGAACATGTTGTGTTTTCAATATGAATTCCAACACCATTGGAAGATTCGCACATCAATATGAATCTAGGGCACTGATGATAAAAAACGTCTGTATTGTTGTTGCACGTGCAGATGATAAATTGGTAGAATCAAAGTTTATTTTGTTAGAGAATAATGTTAATAAGGCCAAGGTCCAAAATTTAGTCTCTTTTCAGGAAATTTTGAATTGCTTTTTTTAGCCTATAACACAGGCCAGTATGTTCATAAATTCACACCCGTGATTACAAGGGTATCCTTGTGTCACGACTGCATTATAAAAAGTCCACTGACACTTATAGAAAATCAAATCAAAATTTATATTTGGATGACTATACATCAGTGGCATCTAGCCTTGGCTATGGCTGTTAAGCCCTTGTGTCAGCCCACACGCAGTTCAGTTAGCACCACATAAAAATGGTGTTTTAGCATTTTTCACAGTCCTACTGTTGAAGCTTTTGCCTTAATCTGTTTCTTCTATACTTCATTATCTCCTAATTCTGTTGTGGTTGGCGTTAACTGTCATGAAGCTCTACTCGAACTCTATGGTGACCTTATATATAACAGGACAAAAGGTTGCCCAGTCCTGCACCATCTTCATGATCGTTGGTATGCTCAAGTCCATTGTTAATGGCTATTATGTATTCTGAGGGCATTTCAACCTAGGAGGATCATCTTCCAGCATTACACTGGACAATATTCTATTGTGATCCATAAGGTTTTCATTGGCTAATTTTAGAAGTAGATCACCAGGCCTTTCTTCCTAGTCTGTCTTAGTCTGGAAGTTTCCCTGAAACTTATCTACCACAAGTGATCCTGCTGGTATTTGAAATACCAGTGGTATAGATTTCAGCATAATAGCAACATGCAAGCCACCACAGCAAGACAAACTTACAGATAGGTAGTGGCCTAACATTGTAGATTTGTGATTTTCTAACTTGTACCTGACAATCAGCACCATTTCTCCAGCTGCTTCACAATGCCTCCTACTCAAGCAAGATTCAGATCCTTCCTATCACCACATGGCCTAGGCCACCATGACTCTATGTTCAGAAATTCAGGCTGGCACCTGGGCCACTCTACCTTGGTTCAGGCCCCCATCACATTCCCACAGCTCCTCAAGCAAAGCCCAGCCAAGAGTCTCTCCAAGCTTTAGGGCTGTAATCCAAATGGCCTATTTAATATTGGTTCCATTTAATAACGTCTCCCAGGCATCTTAATACTGAATTTGGGCCCTATCTCTCATCTTGCCACCCATCATAATAAATGATTCCTTCTTCCTTTGGCTGCTTCTACCAGAAACATGGCAGATGTCCTTAGCACACCCCTTCCCCTCACCCCACATCAAACCCTGTCCTGTCAACTCTACTTCCAAAGCCCAGTAAAAGCACTCTTAATCATCCTGCAGTTACTTGACTGCTAGATTAACGATCTCCCTTTCCTCTACAAAAGACACTGCCTCCTGATCATAACACACTAAATGCTTACAGCTAATACAAAGTTAATTTCTAGTATCTCTTTCTACATTTTTCTTACTCCAGTTAAATGATATCCTTGTCAGAAGTCTTTGTTGTATTTGTTTCAAAACCTGTGTATACCAGCTGTACTTGTTATTGAAATTATGTATTTCAACTAAATATTGCATAAACTGGTAAAATCTGAATTGAAGAAAAAGTTTGGTTCTACAAAAACTAGGTAGAATGTTTTGGAAAAACTCTAAGGAAAATTGTTAAATAAATTGCTTTTATATCACATATGGGCAATATTGGAAAAATAAACAAAATAGAATATTTCCTGCTCTCAGATTGCTTCACAGATGTCTTTAAATTCTTACTTCACTGTAAGGGCACTAAAACCTGAAATCATAGAGGATGTAACTATGAGAGTGGTTCACGCAAAACCAAACTAAACAAAACAAAATCAATTCTGAAATCCAATTCACAGATTTACATTCAACAAACAAATGGTCCCAATACTGCATCAAAAAATTGGCAAATGAATGTTTATATGCTTTAAGTTAAAATCAAATATTGAGGAAGCATATTATTTAGCATTCCTTTCTTTAGCCAGCATTTCAACCAACCAACTAGAACAGATTCTGTTGGATAATACACATAATAATAATAGCTAACATTTACTGACATCAACCCTGTACCAAACACAACAATTATTCCCATTTTACAGATAATGAAACTGAGGACTTGTTCTGGACATCTCCACTCTGTACACTTCTGTCCATTACCACCTTCACTACCCTGACCCGTAGTATGTTAACAGGCTCTCAGTTGGTCTCAACACTTTGACTCTTACTCCTCCAGCTTTCATTAATCAATGAATGCATAACAAAGAAGAAATATATTTTAAAACAAATCTGAGCATCTAATCCTCTACTTGAAACTCTTCAATGTGTTTAAATTTAGAAAAAATTCAGATCCTTACAATGGACTCCAACGTCCATCATAGTCAGGTATTTATACCTCTTCTCATCTTTATCTCACAACACATTCCTTCCTCACTGCATTCTAGTTCCTCTGGTCTTCTTTTAGTTCTTACAACGTGCTAAGCTTGTTTCTGTCTCAAAGAATTCTCTCATGCTGCTTGCTCTGTTAGGAGGGTTCTTTCCTCTACTCTTCGGATTTTTCTTTATCTTTCAGATCTCAACTTGAGCATTCTTTCCTCAGAGAATTCCTCTCTAAATTCCCAATCTAAATCACCTCCTCTTGCTGAGAACTACTCACAGCATCCAGTATTTTCCTTTCGCAAGACATATCACAATTAACAAATATATATTTACGTGTGTGCTTATTTGTTTAGTCTATCTTTTCAGGGGGAAGGACAACGTTTGTTTTCTTCGTCTCCCCAATACCTTTCATAGTACCTTCCACATAGTACACCTCTTCACAAATATTTTTTCAATGAATCAATCCATATCAATGTTGATAGCTGAAGTAGAGAACAGAGGCAGAGCTGAAAAGTCTTCAAATGGTCACCTGGCCTATATCATCACTCGCATCAAAGAGCGGCCTAAAGATATTTAAGACAGTTATTCTTCACTTATGCTAATAAATATCTCCAGACAGGGGCACTTTTCCATGACCTGCATTCTATTCTGTTCTTATTTTAATCATCGTTATATTTGTTGTTTTTGTTAGATGCTGTAGAGTCAGCCCCCAACTCATGGAGAGCCCATGCACAACTGAACGAAACACTGCCTAGACCTGCGCCATCCTAATGATTGGTTGTGGATGAGACCACTGTGATACAGGATTTTCAGGGACTGATTTTCAGCAGTAGACTGCCAGGCCTTTCTGCCTAGTTTGTCTTAGTCTAGAGCTCCACTGAAACCTGTTTATCATCATAGCAACACCCAAGCCTCCACTGGCAGGCAGGTAGTGGCTATGCATGAGGTGCACTAGCTGGGAACTGTACCTGAGTCTACTATATGGAAGGCAAGAATTCTACTAGTAAACCACAAATGCCCCCTCCCCTCAAAGACCAGACAAGCTGTGGAATGACATCAAGGACATCATACACGAAAAAAGCAAGAGGTCATTAAAAAGACAGGAAAGAAGAAAAGACCAAAATGGATGTCAGAAGAGACTCTGAAGTTGCTCTTGAACGCAGAATAGCTAAAGCGAAAAAAAGAAATGATGACGTAAAAGAGCTTAACAGAAGATTTCAAGGCGTGGCTTGAGAAGACAAACTAAAGCATTATAATGATATGTGCAAAATATTTTCCAAGAAAGCCTGTGGCCCATCTATATACACTAACATCTCCCTTATCCCATGAACTACACTTGAGGAGAAACCATCAAGTCCTCACTAAGGTTCTATTTTAGAGTTATTTTAGACACAATTCCAGCAAGCATGGTTTGCACTCAGAATCAGCAAATAAAAATAATTGGCTTTTAAGAAGCAGGCACATTGCCAGTGATGAGGAATAAGAGTAGACGTGAGAATTTGAAAAAGACAGCTGCCTGGATCCATTTAATGCATGGCCAAGTAGGGCTACATATTTTAATACACCCTGAGGACAGTGTTGTGTCACTGGACAATGTAATAATAAAAATTCCTAATAATAGCCCTGTATTATGAAAAAAAGTTTGTTATAATCACTATGAACTGCTTCAGAAGACAAGATTATGGTAAAACATTATAGAGAAAAGAATCATTTGAAAAATGCATTTATCTGGAATACTTCATTTCCTGACAACATGTCAGAAAATCAAGGAATTACCATATCGTGAAGCTTTGCATTCCATGCCTTCCTAAAATAAAAAATAGGCTAACTTTGGAACTTAAAGCTTAGCTTCCTAGTTTTCCCCTAAAGGATAAGCAAAAAATACAAAAATATAAATTACCGTAATGAAACTCATTGTTCTACATCAGTGATTTCATAATTGTGAAATGCTCATTTATTGAGAACAGGTCTTAGATTAATAATGAAAATAATAAAATATTGCAGAATACAGTTTTAAGGAGATTTTCCAAAAGAGTAAAACACTTTAACTTGACAGTCTTCTAAACAGATGAAATAGGTTCAAATAGGATAAGATTTCAAATTAACACAATAACGCTAAATGATCACCAGCAAATAGATATTTTGATTCCTATATACAGTATCTTTGAGTTCTCCGAAAGCATGTTTCCTACAAGTTGCTAAAATAAGAACCCAAAATAAATACAGTAAATGGAAACCTGCATGATCAAAAATCAGGTAGACAGATTCAAATAACGTGATTACTAGAAATATAATTATCAATCAAAACTATAAAATAAAATATCAAAGGCAGGAAATATAACAGAAATAATGTTCACTCTGTAGCAGACACTGTTCTACATAAACATTTTATCAGAAGGATCTTACTGAATCCTTAGAACAAGGCTTCGGGTAGGTACTGTCATAATCTCCATTTAAAGTTCATAAAACTATGGCACAAAAGGTGTATTAAGTTGTTTAAAATCACACAGCCAATAAATGATAAAGCTAGAACATTTCAAGATCTATTCTGAAGTACACTGTTGTCAGTAATAGGATAATATCCATATGCCTACAAGGAAGACCAGTTAGTATGACTATTATTGTAATTTATACATCAACCACTAAGGCCAAAGATGAGGAAATTGAAGATTTTTACCAACTTCTGCATTCTGAAATTGGTCAAACATGCAATCAGGATGCACTGATAATTACTGGTGAATGGAATGTGAAAGCTGGAAACAAAGAAGGATTGGTAGTTAGAAAATATTGCTTTAGTGATAGAAACGATGCCAAAGATCACATGCTAGAATCTTGCAAGACAATTGACATCTTCATTGCAAATACCTTTTTCAACAATATAAACGGCAACTACACAGGTGGACCTCACTGGATGGAATACACGGGAATCAAATCAACTACATCTGTGGAAAGACATGATGGAAAAGCTCAATATCCATCAGAACAAAGCCAGGGGCCAACTGCAGAACAGACCAATTGTTCATATGCGAGTTCAAGTTGAAGCAGAAGAAAATTAGAACAAATCCATGAGAGCCAAAGTATGGCCCTGAGTGTATCCCACCTGAATTTAGAGACCATCTCAAGAACAGATTTGATGCATTGAACACTAATGGCTGAAGAACAGACGAGTTGTGGAACGACATCAAGGACATCATACATGAAAAAAGCAAGAAGTCATTAAAAAGACAGGAAAAAAAGAAAAGACAAAAATGGATGTCAGAAGAGACTCTGAAAGTTACTCCTGAATGCAGAATAGCTAAAGCGAAAAGAAGAAATGATGAAGTAAAAGAGCTGAACAGAAGATTTCAAAAGGTGGCTTGAAAAGACAAAGCATTATAATGACGTGCAAAGACCTGGAGTTAGAAAACCAAAAGGGAAGAACACACTCAGTATTTCTCAAGCTGAAAGAACTGAAAAAAAAATTCAAGCCTCGAGTTTCAGTACTGAAGGATTCTATGGGCAAAATACTGAACAACAGAGGAAGCATCAAAACAAGAAGGAAGAAATACACAGTCACTGCACCGAAAAGAATTGGTCTACGTTCAATCATTTCACGAGGCAGCATATGATCAAGTGCCGATGGTCCTGAAGGAAGAAGTCAAAGCTGCACTGAAGACAATGGTGAAAAACAAGGCTCCAGGAATTGACGGAATACCAGTTGAGATGTTTTGACAAATGGATACAGCACTGGAAGTGCTCACTCGCCTATGTCAGATAAGCTACCTGGCCAACCGACTAGAAGAGATCCATATTTATGCCTATTCCAAAGAAAGGTGATCCAACTGAATGCAGAAATTATTGAGTAATATCATTAATATCACACACAAGTAAAATTTTGCTGAAGATCATTCAAAAGCCATTGCAGCAGAACACAGACAGGGAACTGCCAGAAACTCAAGTCAGATTCAGAAAAAGACATGGATCCAGGGATATCACTGCTGATGTCAGATGGATCCTGGCTAAAAGGAGAGAATACCAGAAAGATGTTTACCTGTGTTTTATTGACTATGCAAAGGCATTACACTGTGTGGATCATAACAAATTATGGATAACATTGTGAAGAATGGGAATTCCAGAACACTTAACTGTGATCATGAAAAACCATGCACAGATCCAGAGGCAGTAATTCGAACAGAACAAGGGGATACTGCTTGGTCTAAAGTAAGGAAAGGTAGGCATCCGCGTTGTAGCCTTTCACTTTTTATTCGACCTGAGGGAATTCCAGAACACTTAACTGTGAACATGAAAAACCTGTGCATACATCCAGAGGCAGCATTTCTGACAGAAAAAGGGGATACTGCGTGGTTTAAAGTAAGGAAAGGTAGGCATCCAGGTTGTATCCTTTCATTGTTTATTCGATCTGAATGCTGAGCAAATAGTCCGAGAAGCTAGAGTAAATGAAGAATACAGCATCAGGATTGGAGGAAGACTCACTGACAACCTATAATATGCAGATGACACAGCCTTACTTGCTGCAGGATTGGAGGAAGACTCACTGACAACCTATAATATGCAGATGACACAACCTTACTTGTTGAAAGTGAAGAGGACTTGAAGCACTTACAGGTGAAGATCAAAGACTATAGCCTTCAGTACGGATTACACCTCAACATAACGAAAACCCAAAACTCCTCATGACTGGACCAATAAGCAACATCATGATAAATCGAGAAAAGACTGAAGTTGTCAAGGATTTCATTTTACTTGGATCCACAATCAACACACATGGAAGCAGCAGCCAGGAAATCAAAAGATACATTGCAGTGGGCAAATGTGCTACAAAAGACCTCTTTAAATTTTTAAAAAGCAGGAGGCAGGGCGAAGATGATGGAGTAGTCAGACACTACCAGTGGACTCTCTTACAACAAAGATCAAAAAAACAAGTGAATCGATTATATATGGCAATCTGGGAGTCCTGAACATCAATGACAGAGTTGAGGAACCAGACTGAGTAGCAAGGGGAGGGAGAGACGTTTTGGAAGCAGTGAGGAGTTGCCAAACCTGACCCGGCGAGAGCCTGAGCCCTTCAGGCCTGATCAGCTTGGGGTTAAGCAGTGAGGCAGGCAAGCAGAGGTGCTTAGGAGACGCGTCTTCCACACCGGGAGATACCCAGCACCAGACACTCTACACGGCCACCCAGAATACAGTGAGAAGCAGCCCTGCATCAGCGAAAAGTAAGTACTTGCATAGGGCCTACCGCACAGATCAAAAACACACCCTTTAGGGAAAAACCTCTCTCCCATTTACCTCCCTGCTCCCTGCTCTGCACCGGGTCCCAGACCAGCTTCAGCAATTGCTGAGTCCTCTGGGCCGGAAGTAAGATCTGTGACACTCCTGGAGACATTTTGCCTGCCTTGGAGAGTGAACAAATTAACAAACAGGGGAAAAATTAAACTGCTGGCTCTCCTAAGCCAGGAACCCAGGGTAGGCACAACTCCTTTGCCTAGGCACAGTGTCATGAATTGAATTGTGTCCCCCAAAAAATGTGTGTAGCAACTTGGCTAGGTCATGATTCCTAGTATCGTATGATTGTGTTATCTGATGTGATGTCTTTACGTGTTGTAAACTCTACCACTATGATGAGATTATATG
>NW_004444061.1:4760049-4761258 GCF_000243295.1 Trichechus manatus latirostris
AGCCTACTGGACTGTGAGAGAATAAACTTCTCTTTGCGAAATCCATCCAATTGTGGTATCTCTGTTAGACCAGCACTAGATGACTAAGACACACAGGCATAAGGAATCCACAGACTTTGAGTGCCTTTCCCCCTGCATAGACTTGGGTGGCCCCACTTCAACAGCGTAGGCCCTCATTAATGCAGTACAACAGGGTATATACCAGAAGTCTAACTTCAACTGTTTCAGCTGTGAAGTGGCAGGTTCTTGACATTTGACACTGCTCTGCCCACTAACCAGGGTCTTCACCTACCGACATCAGGGGCCTGAGGACTGGTGGCTCTACCAACCCCACCTAGCCACCTGCAATAGGGGTTCATGAATAAGAGGTGCCCCCCCCCCCGTCCTTACAGACAACAGAATCAGGTGCTCATCATCCGGCTGCAAAACCCACCCACCTATGCGCTATAGGGAACAGGGATACACCTTCCTCCTGCACATTCGGGGGTGGCCAGCAGCCCCCTGCCTTGCTAAGAGTGTGTCACCCTGCTGCAGCCAGATGCCTGTGCCTACACCAATCACCCATGCCTTCCTAGGACTATAAGTGACAGCCTACACCACACACTTGGCGGCTATCTACCAGGGCACCTGAGCTAAATCCATACAGGAGGAGTGGGCAGACTCCTGAGCTCACATACCTAGTAACAGATTTAACCACCTGGTGACAGGACATTAAAGCTTCAAAGTTATTAATAATCAAAATAGCTCATACAAGCAGCCTATTTGGGCATATCAAAACAAAAGAAGAAGCTAGGACAAAGTAAGCAAACAAAAAATAAATATAACAACTTACTGATGGCTCAGAGACAAGAGTCAACATCAAATCACATAAAGAGGCAATCCATGATGGCTTCAGCAAGCTCCCAAAATAAAGAATCTAGAAATTTTCCAGAGGAGGAAAATTTCTTGGAATTACCAGATGCAGAATACAAAAGATTAATAAACAGAACTCTTCGAGAAATTGGGAAGGAAATTAAGCAAAACGCAGAACATGCAATAGAAGAAATTAAAAAGATTAGAGAAGAGCATAATGACAAATTTAACAGGCTGCAAGAATCCAGAGAGACAGAAATCAGAAATCCAGAAGATTAACAATAAAATTTCAGAATTAGACAACTCAATAGAAAGTCATAAGAGCAGAATTGAGGCACTAGAAGTTAGAATTAGTGA
>NW_004444061.1:4761568-4762697 GCF_000243295.1 Trichechus manatus latirostris
ATCCCAAAAGAAAGTCACCAAGACATATTATAATCAAACTTGCCAAAATCAAAGATAAAGAGAGAATTTTAAGAGTGGCTAGGGATAAACGAAAAGTCATCTACAAAGGAAAGTCAATAAGAATAAGCTCGGACAACTCAGCAGAAACCAGGCAGGCAAGAAGGCAATGGGATGACATATATAAAGCCTTGAAGGAAAATACTGCCAGCCAAGAAATATATATCCAGCAAAACTGTCTCTCAGAAATGATGGCGAAATTAGGGCATTTCCAGAGAAACAGAAGTTTACAGAATTTGAAAAGAACCAAACCAAAATTACAAGAAACACTAAAGGGAGTCCTCTGGTTAGAAAATCTGTAACACCAGATAACAACCCAAGATCAGAACACACGACAGAGCAACCAGATATTAACTGAGATAGGGAAATCACAGAAATAAATCAAAGCTAAAACACTGACAACAAAGAAACAGATGTCAACATGTAAAAGATGACAACATTAAAACAAAAAACAGGGACTTAAACAATGTAGACATAGATTTTTCATATGGAGAGGAAGTAAAGGAAATATAAAGAAATAAAAGATTGGCATAAACTTAGAAAAATAGGGCTAAATATTAAGATAACCAAAAAGGAAACTAACAATCCTACAAGTCAAAATAAAAAACTAGAAAAATATAAAGAGTCAGCAAACACAAAATCAACAACAATGAAAAAGATAAATAGAAAATACATAAAGAAAAACGAGTCAGCATAGAAAATTAAGTAGAACAAAGAAACTGTGAACAGCACACAAAAAAAGACATCAAAATGACAGCACTAAACTCATACCTATCAATAATTACGCTGAATGTAAATGGACCAAACACACCAATAAAGAGACAGAGAGTGGCAGATTGGATAACAAAACACAATGCATCTATATGCTGCCTACGAGAGACACACCTTAGACTTAAAGATACAAACAAACTAAAACTCAAAGGACGGAAAAAAATATATCAAGCAAACAATACTCAAAAAAAAAAGCAGGAGAATTTGGTAAAATGGTGCTCTAGGCAAAAGCACCACGCTGTCCCTCCACAGCAAAGATCTGAAAAACTAATCCATACAGAGAAAACAGCAATCCTGAAAC
>NW_004444061.1:4772955-4774131 GCF_000243295.1 Trichechus manatus latirostris
GACTAATGAGGCACAGCAGTCCAGGGACAAGGGCTAGAAGGAGAAGGGGACAGGAAAGATGGTGATAGGGAACCCAAGGTTGAGCAAAGACAGTGTTGATGTGTAGTGAGGTTGTTAACCATTGTCATAGGGCAACATGTGTACTAACTGTTTAATGAGAAACTATTTTGTTCTGTAAACCTTCACCTGAAGTGAGAATAGCAGCACAACTGGAAGAGTGTAGTCGATGTCCCTGAACTGTGCATGTAGAAATTTTTGAAATGCTGTATCTTTGGCTATCTGTATTTCCACCAAAAAAAAAAAGAAAAAAAGGTCGAGAAGGGAGAGGGTTGACATGTCATGGGTTTTTTAACCCATGTCATAAAACAATATGTGTACTACTGTTTCATGAGAAACTACTTGTTCTGCAAACCTTCACCTGAAGGATGATCAAAAATAAATACATAAATAAAAAAGCAGGAGTGGCAATATTAATCTCTGACAAAATAGACTTTAAAGTAAAATCCACCACAAGGGATAAAGACGGACACTATACAATGATTAAAGGGTCATTACACGAGAAGGACATAACTATAATAAATATTTACACACCCAACAACAGGCTCCAAAATACATAAAACAAACTCCAACAGCATTGAAAAGAGAGATGGACAGCTCCACAACAGTAGTAGGAGACTTCAACACATCACTTTCAGTAAAGGACAGAACATCCAGAAAGCAGCTCAACAAAGATATATAAGATCTAAATGCTACAATCAACCAACTTGATCTCATACACATTTACTGAACACTCCATCCAACAGCTGCCAAGTATACTTTCTTTTCTAATGCACATGGAACATTCTCCAGAATAGACCATATATTAGGCCATAAAGCAAGCCTTAACAAAATCCAAAGCATCAAAATATTACACAGCATCTTTTCTGACCATAAAGCCATAAAAGTAGAAATCAATAACAGAGAAAGCAAGAGAAAAAAATCAAACACGTGTAAACTGAACAACACCTTGCTCAAAAACTACTGGGTTATAGAAGAAATTAAGGATGGAATAAGCAAATTCATAGAATCAAATGAGAATGAAAACACATTCTACCAGAACCTTTGGGAGACAGCAAAAGCAGTGCTCAGAGGTCAGTTTATAGCAATAAATGCACACATCCAAAAAGAAGAAAGGGC
>NW_004444061.1:4774994-4833949 GCF_000243295.1 Trichechus manatus latirostris
AAGAACCACATGATCTTATCAATCGATGCAGAAAAGGCATTTGACAAAGTCCAACACCCATTCATGATAAAAACTCTCAACAAAGTAGGAATAGAAGGGAAATTCCTCAATATAATTAAGGGCATTTAGACAAAGCCAACAGCCAACATCATCCTAAATGGAGAGACTTTCAAAGCATTCCCCTTGAGAACACGAACCAGACAAGGATGCCATTTATCACCACTATTATTCAACATTGTGCTGGAGGACCTAGCCAGAGCAATTAGGCTAGAAAAAGAAATAAAGGGCATCCAAATTGGTAGGGAAGAAGTCAGAGTATCTCTATTTGCAGGTGATATGACCTTATACACAGAAAACCCCAAAGAATCCACAAGAAAACTACTGGAACTAACAGAAGATTTCAACAAAGTTTCCAGATACAAGATAAACATACAAAAATCAGTTGGATTCCTTTACACCAACAAAGAGAACCTCGAAGAGGAAATCAGCAAATCAATACCATTTACTATAGCCCCCAAGAAGATAAAATACTTAGAAATAAATCTAACCAGAGACATAAAAGACCTATACAATGAAAACTACAAGACACTACTGCAAGAAACCAAAAGAGACCTACATAAGTGGAGAAACATACTTTGCTCATGGATAGGAAGACTCAACACTGTGAAAATGTCAATTCTACCCAAAGGTATCTACAAATACAGTGAAATCCCAATCCAAATTCCAACGGCATTTTTTAATGAGATGGAGAAAAAAATTACCAACTTCATATGGTATGGAAAGAGGCCCCGAATAAGTAAAGCATTACTCAAGAAGAAGAACCTACCTGATTTTAGAACCTATTATACCGCCACAGTAGTCAAAACAGCCTGGTACTGGTACAACAACAGATATCTAGACCAATGGAACAGAATTGAGAATCCAGACATAAATTCATCCACTTACGAGCAGCTAATATTTGACAAAGGCCCAAATTCCGTTAATTGGGGAAAAGACAGTCTCTTTAACAAATGGTGCTGGCATAACTGGATATTCATCTACAAAAAAATTAAACAAGACCCATACTTCACACCATGCACAAAAACTAACTCAAAGACTTAAATACAAAATCGAAAATGATAAAGATCATGGAAGAAAAAATAGAGACAATGCTATGAGCCCTAATACATGGCATAAACACAATACAAACCATAAGTAACAATGCACAAGCGCCAGAAGACAGACTAGATAATTGGGAGCTCCTAAAAATCAAACACTTATGCTCATCAAAAGACTTCACCAAAAGAGTAAAATGTTAAAAAGCAAAGATGTCACTTTGAGGACTAAGGTGCACCTGACCCAAGCCATTGTGTTTTCAATGGTCTGATAGGCATGCGAAAGCTAGACAATGAATAAGGAAGACTGAAGAAGAACTGACACCTTTGAGTCGTGGTGTTTGAGAAGAATATTGAATATACCATGGACTGCCAAAAGAATAAACAAATCTGTCCCGGAAGAAGTACAGCCAGAATGCTCCTTAGAAGGGCGGATGATGAGACTTAGTCTCCCATAGTTTGGACATATCATCAGGAGGGATACCTGCTTGGTAGAGGATCAGCGAAAAAGAGGAAGACCCTCAACGAGATGGATTAACAGTGGCTGCAACAATGGGCTCAAGCATAACAGTGATCATCAGGAGGGCGCAGGACTGGGCATTGTTTTGTTCTGTTGTACATAGGGGTCCCTATGAGTTGGAACTGACTCAAAGGCACCTAACAACAACAGAATGCTACTCATGGAAGCTCATCTTCAGAGCCTCCCTTCAATCACTACCAAAAAACCATTAATGAGATCTTCAGTTGTGTCCGTGAAAGAAATAGTTTTATTTCATTTTTATAAAGTTATTAAGTTGAATAGGCACAAATGTGATATTATAATCCTTGGGGAACCCCTTTCATGCAAATCTAAGCATTTGTTATTATACGTGAACAAAGAGACAAAGGAAAGTACCAGTTATTTAATACAAAAAAAGATGCATTCAAAGATTTTCAAACCTACTTCAGCAAGCTAAAGATATCTTACTGTCTTAAACAAGAAGTTATAGAAAGAAGAGCAGTATCTCTTCTCCAAATTGCCTCACATTCCAGAAGACAGTGCTCTATAAACAGTGTGCTACTGAATAAATTAAAATCTAACACAGAATCATACCCAATGTTTTAGAATCAACACAGTCAAAAGCCATGTATTATAGATGTAGATGATGATCGGCTGAATTTAATCTGTTCTCAGAATCTCAGATAATTTTATGTAAAGACAATATTACTTACAACAGACATATTCTGCCTAGGAACTAAAATACCATATTTCCAGCTAAATAACTACAACTCTATATAACAAATAGGTAGTAACATTAGATAACACTTGTTAGCACTCAAACTTACTTTAGCTGGAAATTTTGTAAAAAATTCTGAAAAACATATAAGCCTGCCATTTGCTGAAAAGATCATTTGAAAACACTCTGAGGGTGATGGTGGTGACTTTAGGCATGTTGTCCATATTTTAATTCATCTGGATATCTAGTATCTTAACCAAATTTTCAAACTCAAATATATACTATTAAACTTATAAATGATTTATGGCCTTTTCTTTTCTTCTCCCTACTCTCTTGCCAATTTTCCTACTGACTAGCAATTTCTACTGAAAAAGTAGGAGGAAATAAAACAGGCAGAAATTTAAGTTAGCCAAGTGTGGTACTGAACACATTTTCTTTGCCTGAAATGTCTTTCCCCTGTCCTTGCTCGTCTCAGAAGTTTCAGTCTTTTTCCTGACCTGCCCAATTAGGGACCATTCCCCCTCTAATCCCATCACCTTCCCCGGACTGAATTTAAATAGGCCGCTCTTCGTAAAAATTGATTGTTTTGATTTGTGAGTTCCCCAGGTTTAGAAAGTTTACCAGAGCCTAGACCAGACAAAGCACAGAGCAGAATCACGTAAGTACCATGTATTTGGAACCTAAATTCACAAGGCCTGAAGAAGGATATTGGCTCCTCAGGAAATAATCATTCATTCAGGTACCTTCCCTCCGCCACAAAATCACTGATGACAAAGGCTCCTGAATCCCTTTGGAAAGAGCGCTCATGCCTTACAGAGAGGTAAGCTTGGAGGTCTGCAGCTACACAAGCAGGCTAGTCTCCATAGTATGTGAGTGTATCTGGGAACCTAGAGCCATACTGACATTGGCTTTTTCTGACCTCCAGATGCTTTACAGGGCAGCAGAAGTCAAAGCCATCTTCTCCTTAATGGCAAGCACATTCCTATTATTCTAACAGACATAATAATACCTCATAGGCAAGGTAACCTTGAGATGGCTGGGTAATAAATAGAAGTACATTTGAGAGGGTCAAAACAATTCATTCATTCTTTCACTCACCCATTCTTTTATTATTTCACCCATCTAAGACCAACTCCCCATCACGCAAAAGTGAAAACATGCTGTATGTATATTTCTGTTTATGTCTGCATATACATTTCTGGAGCTGTATATACTTGAGTTCAAATTTTATTCTACCAATTATTAGTTAGGTTATCTGAGTGGTGCAAATGGTTAAACACTTGACTACTAGCTGAAAGGTTGGTGATTTAAACACACCCAGAGGCCTTGGAAGACAAGGCTGGTGATTTGCTTCCAAAAGGTCACAGCCTTGAAAACCTTACACAGCAGTTCTACTCTGTACACGCGGGGTCACCCTGAATCAGAATTTACTTGATGGCAACTGACAACAATAACAATTATTAGTTAAATGGCCTTGGACACGTTACTTAATTGTAGCTTAAATTTCTCCATCTTTAGCAGAAAAATAATGACAGAGCTTTTTAGGGTTGTTCTGAGAACAATTCATTAATTTAATAAAAACGCATTAACTGCCTTCTTTGTGCCAGTGACTCTGCCAAGTGGTAGGGATTCAGCAGTGAATAAGAGAGGTAAGGTCCCTGACCTGGGAATTTTTGCATAATGCCTGGATGACTTCATAAGCTACATTGCAGGAGCTCAACAACTGGCTGCTGTGACTGTTCACTGTTATTAATATCCTTTTATTAGTATTACTCTGGGCCCAGCCAAATGCTGACAACACTGAGCTGAAAGCTAGGCGTTTCTCTCCAATACCAATGTACTGTGTGAGTGCACTCTACTGCGTCTTGAAATAAAAGAAGTTTAAAGGAGGGTGCAATTACGATAGGAAAGAGGGAGGTAAGCACTGATCAGACACCCTCAAACATGGATATAACTCCACTGTGGAAAGCACCTTGGCCTGAAAAAAAAGGTACAGAAGTCTTCTCTTATGGAGCATGATTTGGGGATAGAAAACGATTTCACATATTAAGGGTTGACCAGTGAAAGACTCTCTTCCATTGTTTAAAAACCCTTCTCCATCATGGCTCGTTGCTCTTCTCTCTCTGGCCTGTCTACTAAACGCCTCCACTAAATGCCCAAGGAATAGAACCACTCCCTCATTTTCAAGTTTACACGCCTTTAGTTTGGGTGATCAGTTGATTTGTTTCAGGAAAGAAAAGAAGTAGCCTATTATGGGAGAGGTATCCTCTTCTTGGTCTAATTATCTATTGTTCAGAATAAGCACAAACTTGTGTAGAGTGGAAAGGGTTTCAAAAAAGTAGATCATGGACTGAAAAAATAGGCCCCAATTCATTTATCACAATTATCAATGGGAAAACTAAGTAAAAATAGATAGCAAAAGCTATATACATTGTCTATACCAGACATTCTTGCTCCATTCAAATGCATGAGTAGGTACCACACAGAAATTAAAGGGAAAGAATCATTAGTTATAATAAAGAAAGTATAATTATTATGAAAGGTGTATTTTACTAATACTAATATTTCAATGAGTATTCAAAATTCTTTCAATATTTAATCAACTGATACTTATTAAATATACACTGTATGACAGCTACTGCCAAACTCTGGTAGGTGGAAGAGTCCATTTATTTTGAAAATTATTGAGCACTGATAAATGGACAAAACAGTTCCCATAGAGAGATAAGAGCAGAAGCCAGAATAGAAACGGGTTAAAAAGAGAATGATGTATGAGAAGTAGAGAGGTAAATGTAACCTCTTCTTTCAAGAGTCTTAGGAGAAGAGTAAGAGACTTAAGCACAAAAAGAAAGAAAAGGACGAGAGAGAGAACAAGAGGCAGACAGACAAACAAATAGTGAGTGACAGACCATGAGCCCTTGAGCCTAAAGATATTTATGTTTGTTCACCCGAGAGTGCAAGAATGTGTGTGAAAGTTGTGTGTGAGTTTGTGTGTGTATACACATTTGTATATACTTATGAGCACCCCTGCGCACACAAGTTTATTTTAAAACTGCCATACACCTACTCCTCACTTATCACTTATCTCATCTAACATTTTGCATTTACGACAATAGTGAAAAATCTACTCTCCGACTATTTTACACATTAAATGACGTACGTCTGGCAGTAATGAATGCCGAGGGGAGAGGCAAGAGTAATGCTGGCTGTGATGGTTAAGATTATGTGTCACCTTGGCTGGGCCATGATCCTCAGTGGTTTGGCAGTTACGTAATAATGTAATTTGACAGTTACATAATGATTAATTTGGTAGTTATGTAATGATGAAATTTGGCAGTTATATAATGATGTAGTTTGGCAACTATGTAATGAGGTGGTCATCCTCCATTTTCATATAACATCAATTTTCACATAATGACCTGGTCTTTGGAACCTAACCATGCCGATAAGTGAGGAGTGGTGTATTAGCTTGTCTCTAGCCCTGCCTATAATGAGGGAGAGATTGAAAATTAATTAAAAAGAGGAACTAATTGTGGAACCAGTTTTGGGAGAAAAAGAGAGGGAAATGGATCAAGAGAAATTAACCTTGGGTAGGAGTAGCCTTGGAGGTTATTAAAACAAAAGTTTCAGATGGAAAAAATACCATTTTTGATGTAGAAATTATACTATAAAGTATATGGACTGAATAAAAAATGAAATATTCATATTTCTAAGAATAAATAAAACTCCATAAATTGAAAGATAAACACATGAAAAGTACAGACACATACCTTCCAAGGCACAACACAAAAAGCATTTTTAAGATACCGTATTTCTCCTTTATATTTTATACAAAGTAACACTCTTAAAAAAGATTTTTTTATTGGACTGACCTGAAAACATGTTGCCTTTGGTATGAGAAATTTCATATTATAATAATATATTCACTGTCACTAGTAAAATGTTATCTAGCATGTAGTGGAATCTTTGGTCAGTTATGAAAAGCATAATAATTTATCACTGGGAGGATAAGATGTTTTAATTAAACATAAAAAGAACCTCCCCATTACAGAGTCAAAGATGTATTGAGACTTAAATAATGGAGAGATAAATTAAAATGTAATTGTCTCATACAAAGTTTCCACTCCTCATTTACAAAGAACAGAATATGGAAATGGAAAAATATTAACTTTTCAGTGGAAAAATCTAGCAAAAACTACCTTAACCAAGTGGTCAAGGTTCACATCACCAGGAATAAGTCATGTTGATAGCATGCATCCCCTAATATCTGATCTGAGAACTTCCCCTCTGTGGCATTCATTCCCAAACCCTATAACTCTAGTCTAATCATTAGATAAACATCAAACAAACAACAAATTAAAGGATATTTTTAAAAAATTTATGAGTACTCCTCAAAAAACTGTCAATGTCATGCAAAAAAAACCAAAAAACAAGGAGAGACTGAAGAGTTGTCACAGACGAGAGGAAACTAAGAAGGTATGGTGATGTAATGCAATGTGGTATCCTGGATGGGATCCTTGAAAAGAAAAAGGACGTAAGTGGAAAAACTAGTGAAATCTGAATAAAGTCTGGAATTTAGTTAATAGTAACGTACTACTGTTGGTTTCTTAGTTTTGAAAAAATATATCATGGTAACATAAGATGTTAACCTTAGGGAATTTAGTGAGGAGCATATGGAAAATTTCTACTATCTTTGCAACTTCTTCTGTAAATCTAAATTATTCCACAATAAAAAGTGTATTTTAAAAAACTTATTTTAAAAAAGAAAGAAAACAAAACCCTGGTATCTATTTCTTAAATCATCTCAAACTGCACTGAACCAGAAGCAGTTATTTCTCCAGTTAAATTATGAGGACAAGATAAATGGTTAATTTTGAAGTGTAGTTATAAAGATCTTGAATCAAAATTAGCAACATGAAATCTACTGCCTACATTGTAAAACCTATTCTGTTTATAGTTCTTTCCTTCTGTCCTAAAGCTATTTTTGCCATTTTATTAAATTTAGTTTTAGAGCATATTTTGGAAAATAACATTTTTTTAGTAATTGAATTTATTCTCATGGACCCAAATTTTATACAAAGTTGAACCAAATCGACATGCTAATTGTGCTATTTAGAATGTGAAACCATTTTTTACAAGGACTCTAATATGAAAATAAACATGTAAACTATCCCTGGAGCCCTGGTGGCGCAGTAGTTAAGAGCTCAGACTGCTAACCAAGAGGCTGGCAGTTTGAATCCACCAGCCGCTCCTCGGGAACCCTAAGGGGCAGTTCTACTCTGTCCTATAGGGTCGCTATGAGTTGGAATCCACTCGATGGTACACAACAAAAACAACAACAACATAGCTTGATTCATCAAATTATAATATTTATTTAATACTTCCACTCAATTCTAAAGATGTATTCTTTTCGTAAACAGTTTACCTGAGATTGAGATATAACTTACGTAACATAAAATTCACCCATTTAAAGTGTACAATTAAGTGATTTTCAGTATATTCACAAAGTTGTACAACTACCATCATGGTCTAATTTTAGACTATTTTAATCACTCCATAAAGAAACCCCATACTCAATAGCACCCCTCACCGCCCACATGCTCCAGCCCTAGGCAACCATTTTCTATCTCTATAGATTTACCTAATATGGACATTTCATATAAGTGATATCATACAATATGTTGTCCTTTTTGAATGGCTTCTTTCACTTGGAGCCCTGGTGGTGCAGTGGTGAAGAGCTTGACTGCTAACCAAAAGGATGGCGGTTCAAATCCACCAGCTGCTCCTTGGAAGCCCTATGGGGTATTTCTACTCTGTCCTATAGTGTCACGGTCAGTCGGGATTGACTACAAAGGGTTCGGTTTTTGGTTTTTTTCTTTCACTTAGCATATTATTTTCAAGACTCATGCACATATCAGTACAGTATTTTGGTGCTGAATAATATTCCATTGAATGAATGTACATTTTGTTTATCTGTTCACCAGCTTATGGACATGGGAGTTGCTCCCACCTTTCAGCTATTATAAATAATGCTGCTATGAACATTTATTCATGTACAAGTTTTGTGTAGACGAATGTTTTCATTGCTCTTGGGTGTATACCAAGGAGTGGAATTGCTGAGTCCCATGGTAACTCTAAGCTTATCATTTTGAGACACCACTAAACTGTTTTCCAAAGTGGCTGCACCATTTTACACTCCATCAGCAATACATGACAGTTCTAATTTCTCCACATCCTTGTCAACATTTGTCACTGCTGTCTTAAAACACATATTTCTAATATCTAAAATATCCTGTTTTTTTTTACTCTCTGTTAAAATTATTTGTTGTACTCTGCTCCTCTTCCATGTGAAACTCCTGTTTCTAATTAACTCTACAAAACAAATTTTAAATACAACAAAATATATTGAATCACTAATCTATCTTAATCCTATTATTTTCAGTGTTTAACTTCATTCCCCTCTGACCTAATCATTACCCTTTGTTCTTTCATTAGTAATCACTTTAATACTACTTTTCAGAATATAAATTACTATTAAAGTAATTTGTAGCAAAGCAATTAATGTGACATACATTTATATGTGTGATGGGACCAAAATTATTAATTTAGGTATGTTCATAGACCTCCCTCTTTCCCCAACCCATGAAAGATAATTGTGTCTTTCAGAGTTCTCATTGCTAGCCATGACCCATGAGCAGGTCATAAAATCAACTTAATGGGTCATACCCAGAATTTTTCTACCACTCATCTGTCAGTTTGTCATACTGTGGTGGCTCGCACATGGCTGTGATGCTGGAAGCTATGCCAACAGTATTTCAAATACCAGCAAGGTCACATATGGTGGATGGATTTCATCAGAGCTTTCTGATTCAGACTAGGAAAAAGGAACTGGCAGTATACTTCTGAAAAAACTGGCAAGTGAAAATTTTATGAATAGCAGTGGAACACCGTCTGATACAGTTCTGGAAGATGAGCCCCTCAGGTTGGAAGGCACTCAATACGTGACCAGGGAAGAACTGCTTCCTCAAAGTAGAGTCAACCTTAATGACAAAGATGGAGTAAAGCTTTTAAGACATTCATTTGCTGATGTGGCATGACTCAAAATGAGAAGAAACAGCTGCGAACATCCATTAATAATTGGAACATGGAATTTACCAAGTACATATCTAGGAAAATTGGAAGTAGTTAAAAATGAAATGGAACACATTAAGATCAATATCCTAGGCATTAGTTAGCTGAAATGGACTGGTATTGGCCATTTTGAATCAAACCATCATATGGTCTACTCTGCCAGGAATGACAAAGGGGAATGGTGTTGCATTCATAGATAAAAGGACACTTAAGGTCTATCCTGAAATACAACACTGTCAGTGATAGGATAATATCCATATGCCTACAAGAAAGACCAGTTAATATGACTATTATTCAAATTTACACATCAACCACGAAGGCCAAAGATGAAGAAATTGAAGACTTTTACCAACTTCTGCAGTATGAAACTGATCAAACATGCAGTCAAGATGCACTGATGACTGCTGGTGATTGGAATGCATAAGCTGGAAACAAAGAAGAAGGATCAGTTCTTGGAAAATATGGCCTTGCTGATAGAAACAATGTCAGAGATCGCATGATAGAATTTTGCAAGACCAACGACTTCTTTATTACAAATACCTTTTTTCAACAACATAAACAGTGACTATACATGTAGAACTCACTGGATAGAATATACAAGAATTAAATCGGCTACATCTGTGGAAAGAGAAGAGTGGGAAGCTCAATATCATCAATCAAAACAAGGCCAGGGGCCGACTGCAAAATAGATCATCACTTGCTTGTATGCAAGTTCAAGTTGAAGCTGAAAAAATTAAAATACGTCCATGAGAACCAAAGTATGACCTTGAGTATATCCCACTTGAATTTAGGGACCATCTCAAGAACAGATTTGATGTATCAAACACTAATGACCTAAGACAGATGAATTATGAAATGACATCAAGGACATTATACATGAAGAAAGTAAAAGGTCATCAAAAAGACAGGAAAAAAGGAAAGACCAACAAGAATGTCAGAAGAGACTCTGAAACTTGCTCTTGAACGTAGTTTAGCTAAAGTAAATTGTCATGGATTGAACTCTGTCCCCCAAAAATGTGTGTCAACTCAGCTAAGCCATGATTCCCAGTATTGTGTGACTGTCCACTGTCTTACTCATCCAGTGCTGCTATAACAGAAATATCACACGTGGATAGCTTTAACAAAGAGAAATTTATTCTCTCACAGTCCACTAGTCTACAAGTCCAAATTTAGGATGCCAGCTCCAGTAGAAGGTTTTCTCTCCCTGTTGGCTCTGGAGGAAGTCCTGTCATCAGTCTTCCCTTGGTCTGGGAGCATCTCAGCGAAGGAACCTCAGGTCCAAAGGACGTGCTCTTCTTCCAGCACTGCTTTCCTGGTGGTATGAGGTCCCCCTGTCTCTCTGCTTGCTTCTCTCTTTTATATACCAAAAGAGATTGGCTTAAGACACTATCTAATCTTATGGATCTCATCAATATAACTGCCACTAATCCATCGCATTACATCATAGTGATAGAATTTACAACACATAGGGAAATCACATCAGATGACAAGATGGTAGACAATCATACAATACTGGGAATCATGACTTAGCCAAGTTGACAGATATTTTGGGGGGACACAATTCAATCCTTGACAGCCACCATTTTGTCATCTGATGTGATTTTCCTATGTGTTGTATATCCGACCTCTATGAAGCTAATGAGGTGGGATTAGTGGCAGTTATGTTAATGAGGCAGGACTCAATCAACAAGATTAGGTGTGTTTTAAGTCAATCTCTTTTGAGATATAAAAGAGAGAAGCAAGCAGAGAGTCATGTGGACCTCATACCACCAAGAAACAAGAGCTAGGAGAATAGGACATCCTTTGGACCTGGGGCTTCTGTGCTGAGAAGCTCCTAGACCAGGGGAAGATTGATGACAAGGACCTTCCTCCAAATCCACGGAGAGAGAAAGCCTTTCCTTGGAGCTGGCACCCTAAATTCAGACTTCCAGCCTACTAGACTGTGAAAGAATAAATTTCTGTTTGTTAAAGCCATCCAGTTGTAGTATTGGTGTTATTGCAGCACTAGATAACTAAGACACGAATAAAAGAAATGATGAAGTAAAAGAGCTGAACAGATTTCAAAGGGTGGCTCAAGAAGACAAAGTAAAGTATTACAATGAAAGATGCAAAGATCTGAAGTTAGAAAACCAAAAGGGAAGAGCACACTCAGCATTTCTCAGGCTAAAATAACTGAAGGAAAAATTCAAGCCTTGAGTTACAGTATTGAAGGACTCTATGGGCAAAATACTGAAAGACACAGAAAGCATCAAAAGAAGATGGAAGGAAAACACAGGGTCTCTGTACCAAAAAGAACTGGTTGACATTCAACCATTTCAGAAGGTAGCATATAATCAAGTACTGATGGTACTGAAGGAAGAAGTCCAAGCTACACTGAAGGCATTGGTGAAAAACAAGACTCCAGGAATTGACAGAATACCAATTGAGATGTTTGAACAAACAGATGCAACATTGGAAATGCTCACTCGTCTATGCCAAGAAATCTGGAAAACAGCTACCTGGCCAACTGACTGGAAGATATCCATACATATGCCCGTTCCTAAAAAAGGTGATCCCAGAGAATGCAGAAATTATCAAACAATGTCATTAATATCAAAACAAGTAAAATTTTGCTGAAGATAATTCAGAAGCAGTTGCAGCAGTACATAGACAAGGAAGAGTCATAAATTCAAGACAGTTTCAGAAGAGGACTGGGAATGAGGCATATCACTGCTGATGTCAGATGGATCTTGGCTGAAAGCAAATAATACCAGGGTTACCTGTGTTTAACTATTCAAAGGCATTCGACTGTGTGGATCGTAACAAATTATGGATAACATTGACAAGAATGGGAATCCCAGAACATTTAATTGTGCTCATAAGGTACCTGTACATAGACCAAGAGCCAGTTGTTTAAAAAGAACAAGGGGATACTGCATGGTTTAAAATCAGGAAAGCTGTGTAGCAGAGTTGTGTCCGTTCAGTATACTTATTCAGTCTGAATGCTGAGCAAATAATTCAAGAAGCTGTATTATACATGAAAAAGAACTGGGCATCAAGATCGGAACAAGACTCATTAACAACCTGCAATATGCAAATAACACAACTTTGCTTGCTGAAAGCTAAGAGAATCTGAAGCACTTACAGATAAAGATCAAAGACTACGGCCTTCAGTATAGAATACACCTCAACATAAAGAAAACAAAAATCCTCACAAGTGGACCAATAAGCAACATCATGATAAACAGAGAAAATATTGAAGTTATCAAGGATATCATTTTACTTTGATCCATAGTCAACGCCGATGGAAATAGCAGTCAAGAAATCAAATGTTGTATTGCATTGGGCAAATCTGCTACAAAAAACTTCTTTGAAGTGTTAAAAAGCAAAGATATCACCTTGAGGACTAAGGTGCACCTAACCCAATCCATGATATTTTCAATCACCTCATATGCATGCAAAAGCTGGACAATGAATAAGGAAGACCAAAAAAGTAATCATGGATCCATTTTGAAGAGATGGGGGAGCGGGGGGCTCATCTGATCAAGAGGCCCTGAAACAAGGAATCGCGGAGTTTGAAAACCAGCAGCTCGGGGTTCAACAGCAGAGGCCTCATCGGCCGAAGTTCAGAGGGATGGGGCGCTGAGCGCGCAGGGTGGGGGGGTCCTGGTCTTTGGCTTCTCGACTTGGTCCTGTTTCAACAGCGAACATGTCTCTGCCTGTCAGAAATAGGAAGGTCGTTGATTATTCACAGTTTCTGATGATGCTGATGAAGACTATGGAAGAGATTCGGGTCCTCCAGCTAAGAAAATCCGATCATCTCCCCGAGAAGCTAAAAATAAGAGACGATCTGGAAAGAATTCACAGGAAGACAGTGAGGATTCAGAAGAAAAAGATGTGAAGACCAAGAAGGATGACTCTCACTCAGCAGAGGATAGTGAAGATGAAAAAGATCATAAAAATGTGCGCCAGCAGCGGCAGGCAGCATCTAAAGCGGCTTCTAAGCAGAGAGAGATGCTCATGGAGGACGTGGGCAGTGAGGAAGAACAAGAGGAGGAGGATGAGGCACCATTCCAGGAAAAAGATTCCGGCAGTGATGAAGATTTCCCAACCGAAGATGATGACGACAGTGACTACGGCAGTTCAAAAAAGAAAAACAAAAAGATGGTTAAGAAGTCCAAACCTGAGAGAAAAGAAAAGAAAATGCCCAAACCCTGGCTAAAGGCAACAGTGACGCCAAGTCCAGTGAAAGGCAAAGGGAAAGTGGGTCGTCCCACAGCTTCAAAAGCATCAAAGGAAAAGACGCCTTCCCCCAAAGAAGACGATGAGGAACCGGAAAGCCCTCCGGAAAAGAAAGCATCTGCCAGCCCTCTACCAGAAAAATGTGGGGATGAAGGGTCTGAAGATGAAGCCCAGTCTGGGGAGGATTAAAAGTGATGATGGTTTGGGGGGAGATTTTATTAAAAAAGAAAGAAAGACAAAGAAAAAAAGAGAACCTACTTAAGATAGAACATGGTTTTGGCTATGGCTTGACTCATGGGCTTTGAATGCTTTTTTCCGTTTGTTGAAAGTAACATTTTCTCTTCTTTTTTTTTTTTTTAAGAAAACCATTGTATGTTTAAGTTACCTTTTTGTATGTTGGTCTTCTCTTTGCCGCCACCCCCCATCCCCAATGAAAGCTATGTCAAATTAATCACTGGATTGACTGCTTCATTTTTGTATTTTAATGGAAGGTATACCACAGCTATAAAGCAGTAAGATTTGAGATGAACACTATAAAAATATTGCTTTTTGCTAAATGATAGCAAGTTGAACAGTAATCAAAAAGTGTAGAGGAGTTTCAGTTAAAAATGATTGCTTCTTTCCCTACTTGTACTTTTCAAAAAATCAATTGTCATCTAATATGAGCTTTTATTATCTATATACATGCTTATCGATGTCTGTAAAAAAAAATCATGACTTTAAACTTCCACTGATGAGGCAGGTAGGAGATAAAGATGAATTCTGACTTGTTACTAAAAGTATTCATATTTTTTTATCTTAGGGGGGAAGGTATGGGGAATGGGGTTACCTGATCTTTTTTGAGGGTGTGGTGTTTTTTTTTTTGTTTTTGTTTTTTTCCATTACTTATTATCTCAAAGAGACTCAGAGCCAGTGATCCTTTATCCTGCTACAGTCTTTAAGAAGTTTAAAAAAAAAAAAAAAGCAGGGGCCACAAAAACTGAAATCACTCTTGATTTCAGATCTCATTCTCTAACGGTTCATGTTTTTAAAATATATGTGTATCTATTCTGTTTCTTGTATAAAATTTTACCAGGGATTCCCCCTCCCCCCCAAAAAAAAACCCTAGAATTTAAATGGCAAGATCAGTCTATATTTCACAGTGAATTTCTTCTCAAATTGGCAGTGTTGTCTAGGTTTTAAGTAAATAAAGTACCAGTTAATGTGAAACTCAAAAAAAAAAAAAAGTAATGATGCCTTTGAATTACGGTGTCGGGGAAGAATACTGAATATACCATGGACTGCCAGAAGAATGAATAAGTCTGTCCTGGAAGAAGCACAGTCAGGATGCTCCTTAGAAGCAAGGGTGGTGAGACATTGTCTCACATACATTGGATATATTATCAGTAGGAATCAGTCCCTGGAGAAGGACATCATGCTTGGTAAAGTAGAGGATTAGCAAAAAGGAGGAAGACCCTCTGTGAGATGGACTGACAGAGTGGCTGCAATAATGAACTCAAACACAGTAAGGATTGTGAAGATTGCGCAGGACCGGGCAGTATTTCGTTCTATTGTACACAGGGTCACTATGAATTGGAACTGGCTTGATGGTACCTAACAACACCACCCAGAATTTTTAAATAAAATAGAAGAGACGAAGGGAGAGCAGAATATAGAATGGAATGGAATGGAATGGAATGGACTAGTAATCTTAGAGTGTACTATATTATTTTTGTGACACTCTTCACCTATCGTGCTTTGAATGAAGTATAACGTATTCCCGTAGATGATGGGCAAGAAAGTTTGAAAGCTACTGCTGAAATTAGAAATTTGAATTTCCCTTAACTCTTTCCTAAATCGAAAAAATTCAGAGTGACAAAGTGTGATATTTTTAAAAGGCAGGATGTGAGAAAGGAATTTGAGTCATTAATTTGAAGAGAGAAGAACAGTGAGTTAAAGAGAAAAGGGAATTTAATAAATGCTGATTGTGAGCTACATTTTTAGGGTCTTTTAATGCGTGTTGAAGATCACAGCAAGTAAAGAATAGACTATATTTTTAGTTATGTTGGGCTATTAAACCTAGCCTCCTATACGCCACACTTATGTCATACTAAGTAAAGGTCCTCTGGGTTGTTAAGACCTATGCATATGTGTATACTAACAATATGTGCTCACTTCTGTAAACAAGCATTTATTTTAAAAAAAACAAAAAAAAAACCATTGCTGTCAACTCCAACTCATATGACCCTATAGGACACAGCAGAGCTGCCTCATAGAGTTTCCAAGGAGCAACTGGTGGATTCAAACTGCCAATCTTTTGGTTATCAGTCAAATGCTTAACCACTGCACCACCAGGTTCCAGTATGTGGTTCTTATATGCCACACTTATGTAATAATAAGTAAAGGGTTTCTGCGTTGTTAAGAGCTACATGTATGTGTGTATGTGCTCACTTATATAAACAAGACTTTTTTAGGATTCAAAAATATGACTCAATATTTCCCTATGAAAGGAAATTTGGTCTTTTTTAGAGATGACAATAAGCTTAGAGTTAAGAACATAAGCTTTAGAGTCAAGCAGACTTCAGTTAACACCAGCTTTACTTCTAAAGATATGTGGTACACTGGGCAAATTACTCATCCTACGTGGGACTCAGTATTTTTCTGGAACTCCATTAGGATGCTTTAAAAATTCAATGATATAGACATACTAAAGAATTGAATACAGTGTCCTAGGACCTGGGACATAGTACATGATTGTTCGTGATCAATAAACGGAATCTATTTTTATTAAAATAAACTTATAAATTATAAAAAAAAAATTTAAGAGAGATAACCCAAAGATGCAGACAATCTTAAACAAGAAAAATGAGTAAATATAAATGTTGCTGGTGTAAGCAACCAAAGACCAGAACCATCAGCAACTCCATCATCACTGCCAGTTCCTGCACCTACTATACTGCAGTGCAATTAACTACATTTGTGTGTGGCCTCTCTAGCCATGGTCTTGTGATTCCCACCCAGGTGATTGGGTGGGGCTATGTGAATATGGTAATTGTGGCCTACCAAGAGGATTGGTCAGTTTTGCCTTAAAATAGAGCCAAATCCAGAGTTGAGGGGAGGAACCCACCACCAAGGAAGGAGAGACCAGCAGGAGAGACCCAGCAGCAGGAGATGGTGTGGTGGGCTTCCCAGCTCATGGAGAGAGAAAGCTGGGCACCTCTGCACAGAGACTGAGGACTAGGGAGAGGCGTGCCTGCAAGCATGGCTCAGAAGAGGCTATTCTGATGGAAGAACTGTATCTTGAGTGTTTCTGAGCCGGAACTGTAACTGTTATTTCCCTAATAAACCCCCTAATTGTGAGTATGGTCTATGAGTTCTGTGTGGCCATTGCAATGAACTATCAAACTCAGTAGAGTGCTGTGGGAGGGATGGTTGGTGTCAGAATTAGTAATGATGGTGGAGAGAGGTGGCTTGTCTGGCCTCCAGCTCATAGGAGTCAGCCTTGCACTGTTGATCTTGATTCTCCTTCCCCCTTGTGGGGTTGGAGGAGGTCAGGCACTGCCCCAAGCCATTTTTACATAAGTTAATAAAAATTTTTGAAACTGACACATGACAAGTAGAAAAGCTAGATTGTTCCTTGTGCCCCAATTTCCAACAGTGAAAAGTAATTTAAGCTGTAGTCAACTATTTAACAGTACATTGACAGCACAGGAAAATTCCAAGTGTGTGCCAGCCACATAAAATTATATAGCACCAAGAGATATATAGGAATAGGGTATTTGTGATCATTAGGGTTGTGTGTCACCTTGGCTGGGCCATGATTCTCAGTGGTTTGGCAGTTATGATGTAGTCTGGCAGTTGTATGATGCTGCGATCACTTCCATGATGAGACTTGATATAATGTGATCATCTCCATGATGGAATCTGCTGTGAGTAGCCATAATCAGTTGAAACGGAGTTTCCTTGGGTGTGTGGCCTACATCAAATATAAGTGGACATTCTAGTAAGGCTTGTAGGCTTTTGCTCGTGCTGGATCCTGTTTGTCTGACCTCCAGTTCTTGGGACATGAGCTAGATGCTTACTTGCTGTCTTGCCTGGCAATCTTGGGATTCGTTGATCTTTGCAGCCTGCGAGCAAGAGCCCTGCTGTCTGACCTGATGATCTTGGGTTCACCAGCCCCTCCAGCTAACTGAATCAAGAGAAGCCTCTATCCTGAGTTCCAGCCTCTACAATCACATAAGACATTTCCTTGATATAAATCTCTCTCTCTATATATATATTTATACACTTTCATGGTTTTGCTTCTCTAGAGAACTCAGCCTATGATAATACTGAAAATCCAATTCTAACATATGCATTTTATGTAACACTCTTTAAGTTACCCCATACATCTGAAAGATAAGCAGACAGATATAAACACTGGTACAGTGGTTAAAGCACTCGGCTGCTAACTTAAAAGTCAGCAGTTCGAACTCACCAGCCACTTCATGGGAGAAAGGCGTGGCAGTCTGATTCCATAAAGATTTACAGCCTTGGATACACTGTCCTATAGGGTTGCTATGAACCGGAATCAACTCGACTGCAGTGGGTTTTGTTTTGTTTGTTTGTTTGCTTGTTTTATTAAATGTGAAGTAATTTGGATAACTGAGAGCTGAAAGATCTGATCAAGAAAATCCAGGATATCAATTGCAAAACCAAAACTGCAATAACTACTTTAAAACCCATGGTCTTGTTTTAACTTTGCTAATTCCTTTGTAATCAGCCCATCTAGAAAATGTCACTTTCCAGGGGCCTCTAACTCTTGCTCACATAAGGGAATTGTATTCATATTAAAGAGGCTCCATGGTGACCGAGGATCTTATCTACAGCCTCTGTAAATCTGAAGTTTCTGAGACATCTTTAAATTATCTAGTAAGTTGCATGTTCCAATGGTGTTGAAATCTAACTATTTCAGAGATATTAGGACGAAAAGTAAATTTCTGAGTTCAAGTGTCTATCCTGTTGTTTGGCACAGGTAGGTACCAGTAAGTGTTTGTTGAACAGAAGCAGGGAAGGAGGCACAATAAGAGCTACTTTCTTAAGTGAAAATAACTATGTCATTTCATTCTCTAATAGAATTTCTTCAAATTCAAAAACAGATTTTTTTTGAATCATCAGATAAAACTACAAACATGTACTGCTTATGTACAAAGGTCTGTACTAAATATTAAGGCCTCGTGTATTTAAAAGAGGTAACAGGCATAAAAACGCCATCAGTTCATAATAATACTTGGGAGGGGGGAGGGGAGAAGAGGAAGGATAGAGAGAAAATAAAATAAAACTAATTGGATACCACAGGAGAGAGCTAAAGCACCAACTTATTTCTCTGAGAATTAATGATTAAAGAAAAAAAATTAAAATTTATGTTGCCATTCCTCTTTGAACTGTATTTCATAGCAACCACAAGGGAAAGTTTCTACATAGAGGAATTCCACCTAATAAATGTAGATAGAATTAAAGAATTAGACTGCCATCATTTTTCCAGGAGCTAATAAAATAATTGATTCAAGTCATACTCATCACTGAGTGATAAACTCATTAGGAGTACAGTTTGTGGGAAAGTTTACAATAAAAAGATGCCAGCTGTTACCACCTGAACCCAGTCTAAGCATCAGTCACACATCATTTACCAGTGAAATGATGCAATGTGGTATACACAACACCAGTTGTGAATTATTATTGCATAAAATACTGCACCTAAATCTAATTAAGTCTATCTGGTGGCACAGTGGTTGAGAGCTTGGCTGCTAAACAAAAGGTCGGCAGTTTGAATCCACCAGCCACTCCTTGGAAACCCTATGGGGTAGTTCTACTCTGTCCTAGAGGGTCGCTATGAGTCAGAATCGACTCGACGGCCGTGGGTTCGGTTTGGGTTTTTGGTATCTAACTTCCAGCCTACAGGGAATATGGGAAATAGAGGAACAAGTCAAATACATCCACAAAGAAGTAATCCACCAAATCCAAAATGTGGGACTTTCCACAGGACAACTGGTGATTGCTTCTACAAGTCAAAGGACTGGGAAAGAAGGAAGGAGAGATGGGTGGAGGGATGGAGGAGAATTAGGAAGGGATGGAGGGAGGATGGAGGAAGGAATGAAAAGGTAAGAGGGAGCAAGGGATGAAAGAAGTCAGTATTTAAAAGAAACCAAGAGACTTCAAAGAGACTTAAAGGACATAGCCAAATATAATGAATGGGTTTTGTTTGAAACCAGATTTGAAAAAAAACAATGGTTTTAAAACACACACACATTTCTTCGACAAATAAATTTGTATTTGAACATGAACAGACAATATATGACATGAAAAAAGTATTGCTTATTTTATTTGACATGATAGTTGCACTGTGATTAGTGTTCAGTGGTCTAGCAACGAAGGAAGTGATGGCGCTAACACTCAAAAGAGGGAAAGCCAAACTGCACTAGATGAAGATGGAAAGCTCCAAGAAGGCAGGGACCATGTTCATTTTATTTACTGCTGTATCCTCAGTACCTAGCACAATGCCCACACATTGTGCTAAATAGTTATTGAATTATTATTTCTAGGACAGTCTGAGAGAACATCTCATGAGAGTTTTAACAAACAACAGGGAATTCTATTTATGTATATACAGGAACTAAAACTTTTGAGAAAATGAAAATTGTTTAAAATGCCTGGAATTTCATGCATATGTGGAAGAAGGGCAAGAAATAAAGCTGAAATGGAGGAAGCAAACCATGATGCACTTAGAATGTTATGCTAAGAACTTTGGATTTACCCTGTTGGCAGAGAGCCCAGTCATTGAAACTGTTTGACTAGACATAAATTAGAATGAAGTTTTAGAACATTTTCTGTAGAACAGGGTTTTCCAACCTTGGCACTATTGACATTTTTGCCAGATAATTCTTTGTTGTAGGGGCTGTCCTGTGCACTATAGGATGTTTAACAGCATCCCTTTTGTCTACCCACTAGATGCAGTAGCAGTCCCTCAGTTGCGACAATCAAAAATGTTTTCAGAAATTAACACATACCACCTTTTATATTTGCCCCCAGTTAAGAATCACTTCCCTAGAAGTTTTATGAATCAGAGTAGGGTGGAACTAAAGGCAGGGAGATGGATTAGAATGCTACTTCAGAAGAAGAGATAAGCACCTGAACTAATGCAATGCCATAGGAGACCGGAACAAAAACACAGATTTGATTGACATTTGAGAGGTAAATATAACCTGACCAAATATGGGTGATAAGTGAGGTTGAACAAGGGATCAGAGATGATCTGCAGATGCTTGAGCAAATGGATGGTGGGCTTATCACCCAAAAAAGTACCACAGATGACAAGTGGGTTCATTTATTCATTCCTCCAGTTCTTACCAGGCACCTAACTCCCTCTAGCTGCTAATGTGGTAAACAAACCAAATACCCCTATTCTCATTTAACTTATATTCTAATAGGGAGAAACAAATACATGAATAAAAACAGGAATAATTTCTGAGAGTGATAACTGCTATGATAAAATGATGCTTTTGGATATGTTTAAGGAATCTAAGACTGGAGACATAAAGATAGTATTAGTAGTATTAGTTAAATATAGTGGTATTATCATTCAGTTAGAAAACCTGATCTGGGATGCTAATTCTGCTACTAATTGAGTGAGTTGTTGTTAGGTATCCTGGAGTCCGCTCCAACTCATAGCAACCCTACGGATACAGAATAAAACACTGCCCATTCCTGCGCCATCTTCACAATTGTTGCTATGTTTAAGCCCACTGTTGAAGCCACTGCATCAATCTATCTCATTAAGGGTCTTCCTTTTTCGCTGATCCTCTATGTTACCAAACATGATGTCCTTCTCCAGGGATTGGTCCCTACTGATAACATGTCCAAAGTAAGTGAGACAAATTCTCACCATCCTCACTTCTAAGGAGTACTCTGGCTGTACTACCTCAGACAGATTTATTTGTTCTGGCAGTCCATAGTATATTCGATATTCTTTGCCAACACCATAATTCAAATGTGTCAATTTTTCTTTCATCTTCGTTGTTCATTGTCCAGCATTCGTAAGCACATGAGGCGAATCAAAATACCACCGCTTGGTTCAGGCACACCTTAATCATCAAAGTGATATTTTTGTTTTTTTAACACTTTAAAAAAGGTCTTTTGCAGCAGATTTGTCCAATGCAATACTCAGCTTGATTTCTTGACTGCTGCTTCCAATGGCGTTGATTACGGGTCCAAGTAAAAAGAAACCCTTGACAACTTCAATCATTTCTCTGTTTATTGTGATGTTGCTTATTGGTCCAGTTGTGAGGATTTTTGTTTTCTTTATGTTGAGATGTAATCCACACTGAAGGCTGTAGTCTTTGATCTTCATCAGTAAGTGCTTCAAGTCCTCTTCGCTTTCAGCAAGCGAGGTTGTGTCACCTGCATATCGCAGATTGTTAAAAGTCTTCTTCCAATCCTGATGCTGCATTCTTCTTGGATTATTTCCTCAGCATACAGACTGAATAAGTACAGTGAGTGGATACAACCTTGATGCACCCCTTTTCTAATTTTAAACCTGGTAGTATTCTCTTGTTCTGTTCAAATGACTGCCTCTTGACAGATTGAGTGTATTACCTGGTAAATGTTTCTTGTACTATCTAAGCCTCAGTGTCTCCAATTATGACACAATGACAATAATAGTGCACCTACTCCTCATTTATCAACTATCTCATTATCCTATATTTTGCACTTATGACAATAGAAAAAGTCTACTATCCGACTATCTTGTGCATTAATAACAGAGGTCTGGCAGTAATGAACACAGAGGCATGATGAAAGAGTAACACTGGCTGTGACAGTTAAGGTTATGTGTCAGCCTGGCTAGGCCATGATTCTTAGTGGTCTGGTAGATGTGTGATGATGTAATCTGGCAGTTATGTAATGACATAGTCATCCTCTATTTTGTGATCTGATGTGGTCATCCTCATTTAGCATAACACCAAGTTTCACATAATAACCTGGTCTTTGGAACCTAACTATGTTGATAAGTGAGGAGTGGGTATACTCACTTAATAGTATCATTATGAGGTTTAAATAAGGATTGTATGTGTTTATGCATGTGTTTGTGAGTGTGTGTGTAATTCTAGTACAATGTCTGGCACATGTAAGCATTCTATTAATAATAACAATTATTATTAAATCATTAAATAGTGTGATAGGCTAGTGTTTAAAAGCCCATCTCAAAGTCATTAAGTATTTATGTTTTTCATGCCTCTTTATTCCTTCATTCAACAAATATTCATCTGCCCACACTGTGGTTGATACTGTTCTAGAAGCCAGGGATCCAGCAGTGAACAAGACAGACAAGGATCCAGACTTCAGCACTAAAGCTGTTACTGGCAGCTTTATCGTCCTCAGCAGCTGGGTCTCTTCACTTCACAGCCTGTCTGGGTGGCTTCTTGATGTTAAATTAGCAAAATTCCCAACACGCCTTCATATTGGTGCATTTGAAGGGCAACATATAATAGTTAAAACCTTCACTGAGGTTTGAGGGTATAGAGAAATTTACACTGCTATTTCACCCTTGCCAATCTATAATGAAAGTAAGCTTAAACTCGTTTGAGAGAAAAATGGCTTCGCTCTATAGAAAGCAATTCCAGTCAACAATGGCAGCCAAGCTGGAATCTTGCTAAAACTGCATCGTGGGGCCAGTTGGGCTCTAAATAACGATGCTAACATCTCCTAGTGGCAGTCACGGGAGAAAAGCTAAGAGCAGAGAACAGAATAGTGCTGCAGACATTTTGGAATCAATGGTTCCAGGAGATGAAGGAATGACTAATTGCCATTGCCCCTCCACTTCAGAAAGATCACTGCAAAAGAATCTGAGTCAGTGTTTCTCAACTTCGGTCACTCATGAGAGTCACTCAGAGCATGTTTTCAAAATAGCCATACCTGGGCCCCACCACCCAGAGATGTGGATTTAACTGGTGTGAGATGGGGCCTTGGGTATCAGAGTTTTTACAAAGAGTACCCAAATGATTCTAAAGTTTTGTGACCTTTTTGCAAATCATTGATCTAAGTGAAGGTAATCAAGGGTAATTTAAACTGCAATGTTTCGGACAGGAAAAAGTTAGGAGACAGATAAATTAGAGAAGAAAATAAAAGTTATATTTTAGCCACTCTTCCCTGAGTCGTCTTCAAATTATTCTTTTAATTCCAACTCTCCACGGAAGAATACTGATTGAACTAATAAATTAACAATAGTTTACAATAAACAAATAACTACTTTTTAAGAAGCTGCCTTTTTTACGTATGTGGCGTAAATAAACTAAATAAAAAACAGAAATCCTTTTTTAAAAATTCTTGATAATAATTTTAGCCCTTAAAATTTACATTTTCTTGATCCCTATCATCTGTCTACCAAACTTTCTGTTAAATTGGATGCCCTGCTATAGTTTAATATACAATAGGTGCTGTGTTTCAGGATAATTGGTGCCAAAACAAAAGTAAAAATAAAGAAAATAAGTTCTTTTACCTATACTTTTAAATGAACCAAAAATGAATCAAGTATAAATTTTAGTAGCAATATTTTTCTAAAGAAAAAAACATGAAAACTTTAAAGGACATTGCTGACTTCACTTCTGGTTCACTCGTAAGGCAGATCATTTCGTTTCCCCATGATTCACATTACGTTTACATTATATTTTAGTGGGTGACTGCCCATTGTAGAAATTGATGTCAGACGAACAGACAGACGGCAGCATTAAGCACAAGTGGTGTCTGAATGGAGGCTACTTTTTTCAAGAGAATATCAGTAAGCATCTTCATGTTATAACAATTTTTGCTCCCTACCATCTTTATAAATGGATAATCAGGACTCCCTGTGTATTACTCTAAATTATTATCATAAAGCAGAATAAGCTGATTGATCATTAAAACTGTAAATGACCAAATTAATAAATTACTTAAAGGACCACATTAAAAGGTGATCTCACGTACAAAATAGCCACAAGTCCTGACAGCAACAACTGATATTAAGGTCCAGTGTTATTTTGAAATCAGTTATTGATCTTAGAGTAGAATATATATGAGATACAAAGGATTTTGTCTAGTCTAGAAATATACTACAGTTCCATTGCATGCCAAACAGTATTATGTGATAATTATAATACTGTAATGTTTTAAATAGTGTTTTGCGGTCTACATAACAAGGAGATACTATTATTCCACTTTACAGATGTGGAAATTGAAGCTCAGAAGTGCTAAGCGACTCACCCAAAGATATCTGACTAGCAAAAGGCAGAAACGAGATTCAAAGGCAGATCTAGAGCTGCCCAACTACACATACAAAAATTTTGGTTTTCTAAACTAGACCACCAAACAAAAAAACCAAACCCATTGCCATTGAGTCGATTCCGACTCATAGTGACCCTACAGGACAGAGTAGAACTGCCCCACAGGGTTTCCAAGAAGTGCTGGTAGATTCGAACTGCCAATCTTTTGGTTAGCAGCCGAGCTCTTAACCTCTGCACCACCAGCGCTCCAACTACACCACAAAAAAACAAAAACCAAACTCATTGTCGTTGAGTCGATTCCAACCCATAGTGACCATATAGGACAGAGTAGAACTGCCCCATAGGTTTTCCAAGGATTGACTGGTGGATTTGAACTGCTAACCACTACACCACCAGGGCTCCAAACTATACCACAGTTACTTTTTGAAGAATATTTTTAGCAAAAAGACCAGAGAAATACCTTTCGTTATGACTTCTGTGGGATGGGGGCATTTCTCTATAACTTATGGAACCAGAAAGACAACTTTATTTTTATTATATTCTCTAGAAGGGGAAAGTAGGCAAATTTGTCATAAAAAATGGCAGGATTTTCTAAGAATTGCTATTTTTAAGCAATTTCTGTCATTCTTTAGTAGTGTCTGTCAATTTACATTAACACCACAAGGAGCAAACTCTTCAAAAACACTTGAAGAAACTTCATAATCAAATCTGTATTTTAGCTTCCCTCTAAAGTTAGCTATAGGCTTTTAATTATTCGGGCCACTCTAAAAACCCCAAAACTACCCAAGCAAGTAACAACCTTGAGATATCATCCATAGTGGAAACTATTACCTACTGACTTAAATTACCCCATGCCTGCCATATAGTAGGTATTTGTATCTTATTAATCTAAGCTCTTGTTCTTACCACTTTATGTCCAAACTGTAAATTCACATTTGTCTGATCATTTCATTATCTATTATTGTTATTATGTGCTGTTGAATCCGTCCCGACTCCTAGCAACCCTACAGGGCAGAGTAGAACTGCCCCATAGGGTTTCCAAGGAGATGCTAGTGGATTCGAACTGCATAGCCTCTCCTTTATGCTTTAAACTCATGAGGGCAGCTCTGTATCTTCTTCTGTCAGCATTTATATCCTCAGAACATAGAATGCTGCCTGACACATAGTTGGCCCTTATCCTGTTACAAAGATTTAACATCAAGTCCTTAGAATAAGGCCAGATATACAGTAAGCACCCCAAGCATTTGTTGTTTTTTCTTATTGAATAAATGAATGAGTTATTAGCAGCCTCACCACAACCTAACATAGAAGACAAGGCAACTTGTATAGTCTATATTTTAATAGTTTTTTTTTTTTTTCAAAAACTGAGGCTTAGAGAAATAAGTTGACCAAAAACACTTCAGTAAGGCTGTCTTCTGAAATGCCATATCATACTGATTAAATGAATGAGAGTAAGATACAATTCAGAGAAGGGAGACATATCTCATCCTGACAGCTCCTAAAATATGAATCAAATCAGAAACTAGGGACTATAAGGAGCAGACAAACCAGCCTCCTCAGTGTATCCCAATAATGACTAGCATCCAATTCCTTTATTCAGCATGGCAGATTGTGTTTTGAAAAGATGGTGGCAACACTATCTTTCTTCTCACATGGTTTTCTGCAATATGACCTCACACTCCCAAACCAAGAAGTGAAGTCTAATTCCCTTTCCCTTGAATCTGAGCTGTCCCTAGTGATTGATCAATGGAATATGGCAGAAGTGAAATTCTGAGACATACAAGGCTAGGTCATAAGAAGCCTTGTAGCTCCCATCTGGGCTTCTTGGAACTACCCATCTAAGCCCAATCAATTCACAGAACCATGAGAGAGAATTAATAAATTGTTGACTTAAGTCACTAATTTTGGGGATGGTTTGTTACACAGTAATGTTGTTGTTAGGTTCCGTCAAGTCGGTTCCGACTCATAGCGACCCTATAGCACAGAGCAGAACTGCCCCATAGGGTTTCCAAGGAATGGCTGGTGGATTTGAACTGCCGACCTTTTGGTTAGCAGCTGAGCTCTTAACCACTGTGCCACCAGGGCTCCTACACAGCTATTAAAATTTCAGGAAAAATGTATGTTATTCCTACTATATGAAGGTATTGTGCTAGCTTTTTACTATGTGTTATAAAACTTTTGGGGGTAAGGATGGGAATTAGATATACCATAAGTATTGACTAAGAATGTATGATGGCCCCAGTTATCACAATCTTGTTATTCTGTCCTCTGGCACCTAACAGATGTTTTGCTTACTTTCATGTGATTATTCTACAACCTATCTGCACTCTCCAGAATAGTCAGCTCTTCCCACCTCACTCGTTTAGCTGACCATTACTCAGTTTCAGATTGGGTTAGTTCTACTCTCATAATACCCTGTACTTCTCCACTGTAGTACTTACCACAATTACAATTAATGAATTATTTGTGTGATTATTAGCTTAATATCAATTTTCACAATAAACAATGAACTCTATAAAGAACAAGACCACGTGCTTCTTGTTTATTACTGTATCCCTAAGATATGGCACAGTACTCTGCGTATGGTGAGAATGTCTTTGTCAAATGAATGAATAAATGTTACGTCACAGCTAAAGGCCAGTGGATAAAAGAAAGTGGCCTTCTCTCAAACCTCTGACTTTCTAACTTTGCTTTTGTCAGAGGTGACAACTGTGGTTTCCAATAAGCTGTGAAAACCATAGGAAGATGACTGGGTTGGCTCTAGTTTAGAAGCTCAAACAGATCAGTAACACAGTAGCCAACACCTTCACTTCCAAGTGTCCTCGTGGCAAGTGGCCCCTAAGGATCTCCATTATTCAGCTCAGCTGCAGCCACATTACCCAAGGGTGTAGTGAAATGGAAAATGTACAGTCTTTGGAATCAGACAGACCTACAGTCACATACTAAGTTCTGCATATTAGAGTTCTGTCATATTGGGCAATTTATTTCTCTAAGTTTAATTTTCCTCATATATAAAAGCATGGAGATAATAATACTTTTTCACAAGTTAATATGAAATGAAATAAAATAATGCACGGGCAAATCTTGACATGTAGTAGGTTACTCAGTAAAGTTAGTTGTCCTTCTTTTGGTATATGTAGTCACCATTTCATGTTTCCTAACGAATACCACACTGCAATCCACCATTAAAATGAAAGTAAAAATGTGCATCAGCTTCTCTTAAGAATATAGAGCACCATTTACTGAAATTTGAATGATTTAACTGTAAGTCACTGCTAAATGAAATACTTCTCAAGCTATAATTAAACATGTGCAAGTAAGTGAGATCACACAAGGCTAGCTAGAGGCTCCCTTCTGCAGTATTCCAGACAAATTAATTTTTGCCTATGCATTTTCAGTCTATACCCAGGATTACTTTTCATGATTGAAACTGCAAATTTGAGAAGCAGCTTACATGCCAGAGAAGAAAGAAATAATACTTTATACTTCGCACTGACTACAAATCTGAGGAAAATGAACGACAGCCTCCTTGTCAATGTCACAGAACCTGGAGTTGACAGCATATACCAAAAAGCTAAGTCATCCTCATCTTCATTCTATTACTACCAGTTGGCATGATCATATGAGAAAAAAATTGCAAATGAGGCAGATACAGAAGGTGTCAGGGAAACAAAGGCATATTACTTTGATTTGAGTATTACCTCTTCCAAATGATAAAGCTCTACAAACTCATCAGACATTTTTCCACACATAGAGTTCTTATCACTGACTATCTAGGGTGTTTGTCTATTTACAATTTGTAGCCATTCTAATGCTTAAAGACTTGAAAAGTTTTACAATAATAACACTTAAAACAGAGTAAGAGCAGTTAAAATATTTTTTTTTTTCAAATAGAGATCAGAAGCCTTTTAGAGAAGGGAAGAGAGATCCTAGGAAAATGCGATAAAACAGTTGTAAAATTTAAGATCAAATTTAGCACTCAGCTAAATTTTTTAATGAATTTTATAGTCCTCTTTGCCTACAAGCAAGTTTGTCTGAGAGGCAGACTTTGCTGGCATTAAATCCTAAGAAAAACATATTCTGTGGCTCTTTATGTAGAAAACCCATTGCAGTCAAGTTAATTCTGACTCAGCGACCCTATAGGACAGAGTAGAACTCCCCCATAGGGTTTCCAAGGAGCGGCTGGTAAATTCGAACTGCTGACCTTTTGGTTAGCAGTTGAGCTCTTAATCACTGTGCCACCAGGGCTCCTTATATGTAAAGGGGATGTTAAAATGGGATGGAAAATATTTCTAGCTCTGGCTTTACAGACGATGGCAAAACTGTCTTCTTGTGGTCCTTTCTTGTAACAACCTCTGATGAAAACTACAAGCATAACAACAAACACTTTCAGGAAGTTTAACTAATAACATTGCTTCCTGAAGATGTCACCTGATCAGGAATTTAGGAAAGGCTGTGAAATAAATTCTCATCAAGTACATTAGACTTACAGTTCTGCAATTTTAGGAATTTCTAATAAGTAAAATTGGGGAAGTGGGGAAGAAAATGAGAACTCAAGAACAAAAGATTGCCAAGTGTTATTTTCATCAGGTGAGGGTATTTCACACACACCATCTCAGTCATATGTAAAGAAAGGCTATTCTATTCTGAATAGCAAAAAAGGTAGGACAATTATCTTAAATGAGTCACTCCTTTAGCAAATTTCATGAATGTATGAGAAGTTCACTATAGAATTCTAACATATATATATATTCTATTTTACCACAACGAAGTACAGCTTTGTAACAAAATAAAACAAGAGCACAGATATTTGGGAATCACGGTTGGCTTCACGAGTGAGCGACCAGTTGTCCAGGTCCCTGCATTCAGAAGAGCCCCACACTTGGGGTTTAATGCTCTGTGGTCATCATCTTTAATTTTTAATAATTTTTGAGCCCAGAATTTTCATTTTGTACTGAGCCCCACAAATCCTGTAGCCAATCCTGCCTAAAATATTGTGGGTACCTGTAAGTTTCATAGTAACCTTGCTAGCAGTCAGTTCGGGGTTTACTTACTAGTAAGTCCCAGAGTAGAAAGATCAGGCTACATGCAAACTGAGAGGAGAGTGAAAGCCTTGGGGGTGGGGGGGGGTGGAGAATGGCAAGCAAACATTTCCCAAGGAAAAGTGAGGCATCTGACTCCTCTGAGATGGAAGGTGATTCTAGCTCTCAACAGGGTGAAGATATGCCTGAAAAAAGGCCAACATTTTTCTAAAGGAATAAAACTTAGAATCGCTCAAGTGACGGGACCAGTACTAAGCTGAGCCTGCATAGTTCTGTATCAGAAAACACACAAAAAAAGTTGATTTGGGCCAGGAAAATGTTAATATTCTTTATTTTCACTCCTCTAGCACACAATACCATTTCTTAAAGGATCTGCCAGAATGAATTAGCCCTAAAAGCTATATTCCAGTTGTCTTTCCAGCTGCACTGCTGAAAAGAATCATTTCATCTTGTCCATGAGAATTTGGATAATTTGTGCCAAAATCAGAAACCTACATTTGGAACAGTTGAAGTAAAAATGTTTTTCCTGACAATAATTAGCCAAAGTGTGGTATGGCTTTGCAACCAAACAAATACGGAATTAAGCCTGACTGACTTTGACACTTGCAAGCTGCATGACCCTGAATATGTTACTCAATCTCTTGAAACCTCAGTTTTCTCTACCTGTAAAATAGGTATAGAATTGTTGCAGTAACTAGATGAACAGTTTAATATAATGGTTAAGAGCAGGCACTCTAGAGCCAGCAGCCTGGCTTCATAATCCTAGCTCTACCACTTACTCTCCTGGGCAAGTTACTTTATCTCTGTCTCTCAGGACTGCCTACTCATTAGTTTTGAAACCAAAAAGACATAGTAGGTAGATAACCCATTATAATCCTTGCTTGCAATCTCCCACAGTACTGGGAATATGTCCTAACATTGTTCCAAGTTTACAGACCTTCTGGCTGACCCAGACTCTTCACTGTTAGCCCTTCTGCAGATGTTAAATAACATACTTGTACCTGTTCCCTCCATGTCGTGGTTCTCCGTGGCCCAAGTGGCAGAATATCCCTTGAAACACTGATGTTGGAACAAATTACTTAGCCCTACATATATCCATTTCAATCAGTCTTCTGATGAAACAGGGTGTCCTGACTGGGGCAGGGCTGAGGCTCAGGTGTGTCTAGCATGTGTCTTCCTTTGCTTCATATGTCTATAAACCAAAAAATCCAAACCCATTGCCGTCGAGTCAATTCCAACTCATAGCGACCCTATAGGACAGAGTAGAATCGCCCCATAGAGTTTCCAAGGATCAGCTGGTGGATTCAAACTGCCGACCTTTTGGTTAGCAGCCGTAGTACTTAACCACTATGTTACCAGGGTTTTCATATATCTATAGGCATGGATTAATATTCTTGTGAGATTTAGATGATGTTAAATCAAAATTAGCTGTGTATCTCCCATACTGGAGTGCAAATTCCTTGAAAACAAGGGCAGTGGCTTGTTCATCATCTTTGTTCCACCAGTGCTCATCATACAGGACACCTACTCACATGGACTGTAATGAAGATGAAATGAAATATCTAAAAAGTATCTAATCAAGTGCATAGCCAAAGTAAACCCTCAATAGCTATTAGTGCCCTTCAAATTATACCTTCCCTTTCTTTTCCAACAAGTAAGGCTGGGCTAAGATGATAGTCCTTTATTTTTGTGCCAAGTATTTTACTTGATTCTTATTCCTTGTACATTGGTAAGCCATGTACAATACATATGGGGATAAGTCAGTTCTGCAATATTTTTTCTCTATTCTACCCCAAAGGCTGCCACTAGCACAATGCTTTTTTTAATCAAGTAAACACTAGTTGCTTGATAAATATCTGATGACTGAATAAATGAAATGAGTGACGACTTTTCCGTGTGCTCTAACATCTCTTTTCCCATTCATTGTGGATGTGGCTAAGAATTTATAGCAAACTACACACTGCCATGGAGCCAATTCTGACTCATAGCTACCCTACAGGACAGAGTAGAACTGCCCACATAGGGTTTCCAAGACTGTAAGTCTTTACGGAAGTGGACTGCCACATCTTTCTCCCGCAGAGCCGCTGGTGGGCTCGAACCACTGACCTTTTGGTTAACAGCCGAGTGCTTTAACCATTACGCCTCCAGGGCTCCTTTTAAAGCAAACTAGCAGTTCCAAATTCCCAATGACCAGAGGAGAGGCATACTTAATTCCAACTCTTATCAAGAGGCCCACCCTTGGAGGAAAGCAAGACTACCTGAGAGCAACCAACCTAGAGAATTCCTCCAGGGCTTAAGCAACTTAAAAGATTTAGCATATAAGACGCAAGTATAAAGGGAACTTCTGAACTGCAAAATAGCATTGAAAAGTCTCTGGTGTTCCATCATCTTCATTTAAAAGCTCAGCTGAACATATCTTCTCTTCAATCTGATATATTTTCAACCATCATGGTTAAGAGCACCAGCTTTGGGCCAAATAGGTTAGAATTATAGTTTCCCAAATGTATTTAATATTTGGCCTATTAGTTGTGGTCTGTCTTCCCTTGAATAACTTTTCTATATTAGGGGGGACTCTCATGTAATGAATCCCAGTTCCCTAATGTTAAACACAAACTCAAATTGCAGCCAGAGCCCAGACAAACGACCTCTGTACCACTAATCAGATGCACCTACTGGGCCACCCATTCAGAAGTGAGCAATGTGTGGAAACATACTCCGGATGCAACTTCCATTTTGCTGGCATAAGGAATGGCAGGCATCTGGTTTCCTGGGGCAGCAGTGGTTGCACGGCCAAGTTCCTGATGCTCTAGAGGCATTGGTGTAACAGTCTGATTTCTGGTATTTATTGCTTAGTATGGCAACTTCCTCAACAGTCCAGCTGAGCAGCACGGCCTCAGTAACTATTCCAGGAATTTTTGCCTTGTATTCTGTCTTCAGATGTTCAAATATTCCATAGGTTACCTAATATCCTACAATAAATTCTTTTCTGTCAGGATGGATTCTGAGGTTTACACCTAAGACCATGCCCAATAACATCTACATTCTAACACTGTAAACTTGACCCAATAATTGTCTTTAATGCCTCAATTTCTTTCTCTGTAAAATGAAAATACTACAAAATGGAGAAGGGTTCAAAAATTCTATTAAATAGCATATGTTAACACATTACGTGTGTATTGATTTTCTGGAAGATATTTTTAACCTCAAACGTATTTTTCTTTGTCAGAAAGCTCCACCTTCATAATACGTAATAATCTAATGTAATATAGTAATGGGTTTTTTTTTAATCAAACAATAAATTTATACTGTAATATTTATTTCTCTCATTTCTTCTTTTCCCCCTCTTAGAACTGGATAATATTCTCAAATTAAATATTCACTATTCAAAATGGAAAACAGTAAGTTGCCTGGAAGAAACAGAAAACAGTATTGGAGGTGATGGTCCCAACATACGGGCTTTCCCCAGGCTACACATGAAACAGAGGAAGAGAAACCAAAATGTGCTTCTGCTTTTTCCACAGCCCCAAGAATACCTCCTGGCAAAGCTGTCACATCTAATCTTATCTTACATTCCTGGATGCAGTTTACTAACCTCTTATTTGTTTTTCAGCTGACAAGCTGAAGAACACACTGCAGTTTCTAGTTTTTATTGCAATTTTCTTTTAACCTCCAGTCATCAGTGCAGACTCTGTTTTCAGATGTTCAGATAGTCCCCCTACCTAAATTCATTTGACTGATACAATAGAAAGTAGTAACTTGGATCAAGCATTCACCCCCAGCCCCTTCCCCTCCTTTTCTTTCATACTGTAAGTTCCCAGAGGCCATTAAGGTTTCAATCAAGAACCAGAGACACAGAACCAAACTGTTACAGGACTGTATTTTAAGAAAACTGAAGGTGGAAGAGATTTTGTAAATTCGCCCAAGATCACACACCCAGCAAGTACTGGAAAAAGGATCTGATCTCAGGTCTCCCTGATTCTAATAGTACTTGCTCTTTACCATTTTGCAATACTCTATCTTTAAATATACATGAAATAGAAATTACATATATTCTGTATACTTTTGGAGAGCCTAACTTCTTAATAATTAAAATTGTTGTTTTAGAATACAGTAAGTATTTACTCAAGCAGAGGTCACTTGATTATTAGAGCTCACCTGATTATTAGACTGTCTTGGTCCTACTTTTTTAAAAAAAACCCTAGTTTGAGGCAAATCTTACACATTAAGGGTTTAATCCACCACCCATCTGTCAATTTGTAGTACAGTGGTGGTTGGCATGTTGCTATGATGCTGGAAGCTATGCCGCCATATTTCAAATACCAGCAGGATCACCCATAGTGGACAGGTTTAAGCGGAGCTTCCAGACTAAGACAGACTAGGAAAAAAGACCTGGTGATCTATTTCCGAAAATTATCCAATAAAAACCCTATGGATCACAGAATATTGTCCAATATATTGCTAAAAGAAGATGGTGCAGGACCAAGCAATGGTTCATTCTGTTACACATAAGGTCACCATGAGTCAGAGCCCAAGAGATGGCAACTAACAATGCAATTCCAAGGTGGCAAGAATGAGAAGGAAAAAGGAAAATGAAAAAAGGGGAAGAAAATACAAGGTGGGGTCATTATGAAGCTTCACAAGAACATACGGTCATTTCACTTAAAGTACAACAATAAAAATAAAAATAAAGAACATACAGTCAATTGCTCAGGCACATTAGAACAATCAGTTGGGAGAAAAATTTATCTATAGGCTTCTTCAGTCTCCTCTCTCTCATTGGGCAGAGTCAGGTCCACGGGGTGGTAACCTCCTAACACTTTGTTTGTTATCCTGTTGTCTATGCAACTTCTGGGAAAGAAACCAGACCCTATGTTCTGGGCAGGCAGCATGTCTTCTAAAGAGGAGCCCGTATGAGTCTTGTCAGTTTGGACTTAGAGGTTGGACCTGGGTGTCTGAGCCAGTCTAACCAGGCCTCACCCCAGCAGAGGATGTTTTACGTTGAACGTGACCCTGTTTGGAAATAAGGTCTTAGAAAATGTTATCAGTTAGGTTAACATGAGGCCACACTAGAGTAAGGTGGGTCCTAATCCTATATGACTGATGTCCTTATAAATGAGGAGAAGATACACAGAGACAGAGAAATAGAGCACGGACACCATGTGGCTCTGCAGTAGCAAGCCAAGGAACACCTGGAGCTACCAGAAGCTAAAAGAGAGACATGGAACAGATTCTATCACAAAGCTTCAGAAAGAATCATCATGGTCGACACCCTGATCTTGGACTCTCAGTTTCCAGAACTGTGAGACAATAAATTTCTATTGTTTAAAGCCACCCGCTTTGTGTTATTTTGTTATGATACTCCCAGAGAACTAATATGCTATCCCAGAATTCTTTTGTGTCCACAGAGTTCTTTAAACCAGAGGTAGCAAACAGGTATCACAGAATACTTATAGGGTCCAGACAGATACCACAAAATAATAGTGCCAGCTATTTGCACATAAAATCTCAACAAAGCATACTCCCATTTTTCTTGAAACACATGGTCCTTCGGTCCATCCTTTATGTTTCTGATTTTTATAGAGCAAATAATGGAGAAATATTTTGTCACCGTAAGAAAAATAGCATAAGCACAATGACAAATGACAACTGCCAGTAGTGTGGTGGGACCAGGCCATACCAGATTGTGTGCATCTCTTCCCTACCCTGTGTTCAGTACCATCATGTGGTAACTTGAAATTGGCCACAGCAGGAAATTAGCAAATACCACAAATCAGGACTTTTTAGTTTCTGGGGAGGCAGGTATTAAACATTAACCAGTACATGGCCTCAGTTTTAGAGAGAAAACAGGAAGTCATGGTGTCTGAGCAAACCGGAGAGAACATGCTCCCTTTAAAGGGGATAGTGTGATTGTCCCCTAGAAAAAGTTTGCTATGTAACAATGCAGACTCAGCATTGCTGAACTTCCATGGAAGTCAGAAATCCATGTACAGGTAGTTCCTGACTTACAACAGGGTTTTGTTCTGATGACTCCCTCATAAATCAGTTCTAACGTAAGTGGAATACCTCATTTTTTTTTTTAGTTTTCATAATTTTTGCCTTTTATTATGAGTATCTTTACAAATTTGATCTTTATTTGTCTTTAGGGGTTGAAAACATTACATATAAACTTACAGGTATATTTTCATGCATATATATACATATAAAAATATACAAATCATAAAAATTTACTCCAATGAAGAAGAGTTGGACAACACTGGCATTTTGTCAGTTGCAGTAATAACTCCATTTGTGGAAGGTTCTGAATCATCTGGATCATCCCTGGGAATGGGGATGGCATTTCTAGTCAGAAAATTAGTGGGAGTTGTCTGTATGGTCCTTTTTATTTCTTCATATATTTTGCAATAACATCTCACTGCTTCCTGAATCTGCTTATCGACTTTAGCAAAGTAATCAGCATCTGCGTTCATGTTTTCAGGCAACCGAAGCCCGTTTTAGTTTAGAAAGAAGTTTCAGCTGATCTTTTCATTGTAAAAATTTTTGACCTCTCTCCTTCCTCTTCCTCCTCATTTCTTTCTTCTTCAGCATTTCTTTCCTCTTCACGGTCTATTAAGTCCTGATCTGTCAGTTCACCTTCTTTGTGGTCTATGAGCTGTTCCACATCGGTAATATCAAGTTCTAAATTCAGCGTTCTTGCCATATGGACAATTTTTCCACTGAGCTCTTTCATCATATTATCCTGATCAAATGCTTGGAGTGTGTTCACATAACTCAGCAATTTTTGCCATATTCCCTGCATGCATTTTTCCTTAACTTCCTTCTAGGAAGATGCAATGTTCCAGGTACACTGAAAACCAAAACCACACCCACTGCTGTCATGAAGAATGATTCTTCTAGAAATCGCATGATGCTACTGTACCTCCATCTGTTGCAGCTATTGCCTTAGCAAACGTGTAGTCTGTAGGTAATATGCCTTGAGGGTGGGGACTGAACCTAGATCCACAAACTGAATCACAACTGTTGTATTGGGAGATAGATACACCACTTTCACATCTTAATTTAGATCATCTACCTTTAGGAGGATGTCCTGGGGTATTATCAAGTAGCAGCAGAATCTTGAAAGGAATGCAAATTATGTGCTGCAGCGTTGTATGTAGTAAAATGGAGGGTCATAAATGCAGTTTGTGGAGGGGGGAGTCTACCTGTATTTAAATTTAAATCTCCAATTTTAAAATGTCAGCTTAATTTTTTTTCTTTCTTTTTTTTTGTTAAAATACCTCCCTGAGACAAACTGAGACTTCTGACCCCAAGTTGGCAAATCCTGCTTTAAACCAAGTTTGATTGCAAAGGACAGCATCCTACACATCATCAATACTAAATACTAAATATTCCATACATCAATGCTAAATATTTGGTAGCAAAAGACTCTCCCTGGAGTTTATTCCATACAAGACAGCCCTTTACTTAACATAGCAGGAGTATCATTCAACATTTTTCTAGCTTCCAGAATCACATTCGCTCAACTAGGAGAACTGCGGGACTGGTAGCTAATGTTCCCTCTTCCAAATTCTTTTGTTGGGCAAACTCTATCCCATATTCGTTTACAAAGTTCCAGTTGACTTCTGGGCTGCTGATTTCAAAATTAACCTCTATCTGAGCAGACTCTCAATGGGATAACTGGCAACATATAAAAATATTTTTAATCCTACTTGAGAAAATAGCTAATAATGACAATACATTAAAAATACAGAGAGAAAAAAATCTTGTTTCTAAATTCTAAGTTATGTTCCGTTAGAAATTATGCTATTAGTTGCAAGAATGAAGTGAGGTCCAAGAATCTCTTATATGATCAATAGATTGATCAACAAGATAGACACAGGAAGGTGGTTCCTTCCTTTGTGGCTAGAGCTACAATCTGCATAGTTTGCCATTGCTTGCAACTTTGCTTTATAGACTCCTAGTGAACTTGAAGCCTTGGTACAAAGCTTCAGAAAGCCTGATGAGGGGGATTTTCCTTTCATTTCTCAGTGTGTTATTTTTCTGAATACTTGCTGGCTCCACAAAAGCTACCTGGTTGTATGTCTTGCTGTCAGGTGTTCTATGTACACATGTAGATCAGTGGAGTTTCATTTGCAAGCACAGCTGCGGACTCTGGAAGAATCCCATTGTGAGGGGTGACATAGTGCTGAGTAGAGAATACAGGAAAAATGGATGCAACTGTCTGAGCAGCTGGATGCAGGAGAATCATGCCTCTAGTTCCTATCCAATCTCATAAAGCTTCAGTTTAGTCTAAATCTTAACTCACTCTGACGCCACATTCTGTCTGCCAGTCCACAAAGTCCTTGGAGCTAATTTTTTTAAAAATTGTATTGACAATTCATACGCTATCTAAATAGGAGAACTGGGTAGTATCTTTCAACTTTACAGTGTCAAGCAACATAGTTGACTATATGTTCAAGGGGTCTGAAAAGACAGAAAATACAGGAAAAACATTTTTAAATGGTTTATTAGTTACATTTTAAAATATAATGTGCCCAGTTCATTTTACTTCAACTCTATAAACCACTTTGAATAAAGAAACCTCTAAATTTAAAGTAATGGGTTCAATTGTTGAAACACTACAGAGTGTCCAGAAAATCTAGACACAGGGAGAAATGCAAATGTATTGTTTTTTGTTTTCCTGATTAACAATTGTTCAGCTCTTGAGTCGATTCAAAATGTCTTTCCCTTATTCAACGAAAGGAAGATTCTGTAAGTGATTACACACTTCCAAGTCTCAACCAGAAGGAAAACAATGCTATCCAAATTTAAAATCCTTTTCAGTCCTTTGTCTACAACTCTGTATGTATAAAAATAAGTCTGAAGTAGAGTGGGAGTCACTACAAAATGGACACATATCCAACTGGCTTGAGAAGACCATATCCAAAACCATTATTATTTTGTTCAGAGTCTGTGAGTGACCAGCCATGGTCAGAAAGGAAGAAATAGGAGACAGTAAATAAAACAAATGGGCTATTTCTCAAATGCAAATATTTTGACTCAAGTTGAAAGACTATACTGTTTATAGACACACAATATTTTAAAATTTAAAAACCAATATTCTCTTAAAAATATACCACATGCTGAGTGGAAAATATGCAATCTATTGCAGTATTGAGCAGAAAATCTTTTCCCATAGCACACAGCCACGTGTATGAAGAATACTAATAAATATTACTTTGACAAGATCACTGGAAAGAAAATTTTCAACTGGTAAACTTTACTATCCAGAGTAGGATACACTGATTACCAACTTTTACTAATCTTACTTGTTAAGTCTACTTTATATCCTACTCAGGTTCTATTTACCAACTAGAAAGGACAAAACAAACTCCCACTGCTTTGACTAAATCAGTATCTTGGACATTAAAGACTGCATGGGTAGATTTTGCATTTTACAGCTTAGGCTGTCAGTTAAAGATTACAGACATTACTTGGTGACATTAGGCTTTGTGACTAGAGAAAATAATAGCCTTTCTGCTGCTATGTCAGATGTCAGTCACATCTGTGTACCAAAAAATCTGAGCTGGTTTACCTTTGTTACTATTAACAGAAACTTACTTTGTTATAATGTTCTTAAAATTCAGACCTCAGCCACACGTTTTCTTTCTTGAATACTAGATAGTATCTAAAAATAAAACATAGATTTACCATCCATCCCTAGGTATGGTTGCTGAAATACACAAATGGATAGGACAACTATATTAGGCAATTCCACAAGCCTCCATCTTTCAGAATATGCTGAGTCTACATCATAAAAAGACTTTCAGTTAGAAGAAACATTAAACAAAGAAATGAAACAAATGGACAAAGAACCCCAAATCCACTGATGGACAACTATAATATTCAGTGGGTATAAATGTCTCAAGGAACTTCTGTATATGAGAAACTGCATCTTCTGCTACCTAGATATAAGAGCCGGATCAATTAATGCCAAAGAGACTTTTAATAGGTTACCTCCATATCTGGTCTCTTGAGACCTTATTGTTGAGATCTGGGAGGTGCTGTGAGCTGGAAAAGAACTTTGCATTCCTAGTGGGGAGGGAGAAGTTGATCAAGGTTGTGTTGAGAACCTCCAGAACAGAATCAACTCAGATTCCTGATGGATTCTTACATTAAAAAAAGCAAGCCAGTGTTAAAGGATTAGGGAAAAAGCTCACACAATGCTGCTAGAGCTATTGGCAGCAGTCCTCCCTTCTGCCTGTCCTGGGGGGAAAGCACCAATTTACGACTGTTCCTGCAGGAACTGCCTGGAGTCAGACTTCTCTGGCTGTAATTCTAACAGATCAATATTTTTTATAAAAATATTAGTGCCCAACCTGTTAAACTTCTCCTAATAAATTGACACTTGGGCAGACAGTCCATCTGTCAGTCTAAGTGGAGATTTATTTCATGTTGGTTTATTTCACCCATCCCCCTTTCCAAGTCATCTACTCTACACACACACACACACACACACACACAGAAGAAGAGTTTGCAGAGAAGAAACTGTGATGATGTCAATGACATTTAAACTATTAACCAAACCCATCTCCTTGTTAATAATTCCAACCACCTTATAGGTAAACTCCTATCCATAGCCCACGTTCCACAAACCATTCCATGTGTCATAGGACAGGCTCTGCCACAGCAGGTTCTTGGACTCGGTCCCTCTGTCAGATTCAGTCACAACAGCACCGCAGAGGCGATGGGCACTTAAAACCCTTTCAACCTCAGAAGATCTCAGCCCTTGTGCATGTGGGTAGGTGTGTGTGAGCTTCCTCAAAGTAATTTTCAAATTTAATGCCTTGAGTAGAATTACAAAGGAGAAAAACAGCAAATACTACTCCAAATCCATTTCTTATGATCACAGCTGTGACTTCAGCCTCTTTCCCTCAGAGGAAGTTTGAAGATATATGCTATTTGAAGACAGCTGGCGATAGCTCTCTGCTTCCGGGAAGCCAGCTTTGCTAGGCTGAAGTTCTTATCTGCTGTTTCTTAAATTTTCTCTCCCTTGATTCCATGCCATTTCCTTCCTTTTCTTCTCAATTACAATTATCTCTACTACATTCTAATCCTTCCTAAATGGCTTTGTCTGAGACTTGACTTCTCACCCTTTGATCCACTAACTAGCTTTTAACTATATTCTGTCTCCTTTGCAGCCTGTTTAAACAACCTGGACCTTCTCTTCCCCCCTCCACCCACTCTTCACACTCATGTTGCCACTCCTTTGCACTTGGATTTTCATCTTCTCTTGCAGGTAGGATTATCCCCTTTTATTCTTCCTGAAACCTTTGTTAGCCCTTCACATATCTCATATTTTCTTTCATGATTAATTTATGGTAGTTCTGGGATGTATTACAGTCGTCTCCAACCAAGCCACTAGGGTATTTGTATAATTTAAAGATAATCAATTAATAATCACAAATTGTTTTTTAAATGTGTTTCCAGTCTCTGCAATTCAAATGCACTTATAAATGGAGACTTATTTTGAAAAGGAAAATAAAGCTTCACCACCTAATTCTTCTTGCACATAAAAAATCAACTATATATTTCTCATAACCCCAAAATACATCAAGGTGGGATGACTGTTAGAATTCCAATTTCTTAAATAAATAAAATGTCTCTTTGAAACAAAATAGCATAGATTTTAGAGTGTCAATTATAGAACTACAGAATTATCCCCCAGAGAAGTTAGATTTTGAAAATCTTATAGTATAAGCCAAATCAGAGATAAAGAATCCTGGATGGACTGAAGTTATTTTCATCATACTCTTTGAAAATATAGTCTTTCCAGAAATATGTCATTAAAGACCAAAAATGCGGAGACCCCAGACAGGTTACGTTAGTGTGTCATTTGCAAGTTAAGTAAATACCTCATCAAAAACTTTAAAGGATGAAACAATTACTTGTCATATTTTCATAATGAATCCAATATTGAAGATTCTCATAATTCAATTCATCTGTGCATCAGACACTCAGATTCCTAATGACTTATTTGCAATAACGTGTTTTAAGTCATCATGGCAGGCTTTCCAGTCAATTTTAACTACAATACTGATTTTCATTTCACCAAATTTTATTTAAATTTCACATCGTGGCTCTTTACATAAAGGAATAAATAGTGGTAAAAGTTTTTAATGTCTCCCTCTCTCATTTTGGATGGTGGGGCAGAGTGAGTTATGATCCCTTTGAGACTCAGATATAAGGCACAGACTCTCTTCCCAGAGAAGCATATCGGCACAGGTGTATACACATACCATACACCCACACAAACACTGAATTTTTCCTGTAATTTCAGATATTTCTCAGAGCTTTTAATTATTAATGGCCAGGGTAAGAACCATAAGACCAAGCATGACCCTAATAACACTAGGACTATTTTGTTGAAACTTGTAAACACCCATATATATTATACATGAAGGAATCCTTCTAAGGTTATAAACGGCGGCACACAAATGTAAGAAATGCCCAAACTGTGTGTACTTCCATTTTTAGGAAATACAAAGGAATTTTTTTTTAAAGTGCACATCTTTCCTGTCCAATATAGCCCCTACCAGCCACATGGGGATACTAAGCACTTGAAATTTGGCTGGTCTGAACTGAGATGTGCATTAACTGTTAACCAACCAGATTTCTAAGACTTAGTATCAACAAAAAAAAATGTAAAATATCTTATTAACAATTTTCATTTGATTATATGTTGAAATGATAATATTTCAGAAATATAAGGTAAAATAAACTATGTGACTAATTAATTTCACCTGTTTCTTTTTACTTTTTTAACGTAGCTACTAGAAAACCTAAAATTGCATATGTGGCTTATATTATGCTCCTATTGGACAGCACTGACCTTGACAATGTAAATCAATATTCATTATACACCTAATCCCATTTTAGGATTTGACTGTCAAAATCTTCCACCTAAAGAAAATAATTACATACTTGAATTACAGTGCATTATTGATCTATGGACCTGAAAAACTGGTTGCTCACTGCCTTGCCTCCTTCCTCAACCATTACTACCACTAATGTTGATCCTCACCTTCTTTTATCTCTACCACCTTCCCTTTTTCCATCACTGTCTGCTCCTGACACTGCCACCACTGTCAGCACTCCTGTTGCCATCGAGTCGATTCTGACTCATAGCGACCCTATAGGACAGAACAGAGCTGCCCCATAGGGTTTCCAAGGAGCAGTTGGTGTATTCCAACTGCCAACCTTTTGGTTAGCAGCCAAATGCTTAACCACTGCACCACCAGGGCTCCACTGTCAACACTGGAAGACTGAAATGTCCTCTCTTCTCCTCTGCCCTCAAGGCCACTTTACACCCTAACCGTGTGGCCTCCTAACATTTCTGGACTTAGTATTGCTTCTATTTCTTTATTTCTTTTTTCTTAGCATGACACAATTTGTATTATGAAGCACTGGCCCCAGAACAGCTGATAATTCTGATGACCTTCTATGCTCCCTGCACTGAAAAAGTTTATGATCACATATGAGGCATTCAAACATAAAACAAGAAAATGGAATTTAAAAAAGGAATGTAATCAGGTGTTGAATTGTACAGAATGAACCATAACCACAGCTCACAAAGAAAACTTTAAAACAAAAAGCATAAATTACTGTCTAAAAAACTTAAATTTCAGATAGGACCACAGAGTCACAAGGTTACGTATACACTATTCCAAAGCAATTGATTAAAATGTGAAAAATTGGAGAAAATGTCAATTTATAAGAAAAAAAATATTTGAGTTCAACATTTTGACAACTGTAAGCAATGACCTGGATATTTCTTCAGATGGCATATTCTCACATACAAGGTCAAGTCTTGTTTTGTTTTGTTTTTCTTGTTGTTAATTGCTTGCAAGCAAATAAGATATATATGAAGAATTCAGGTTCCTGAGAACTGACAGAAAAGAATTCGAGAAAGCTTCAAAGTAGTAAACTAGAAAACTGTAATTTGAAATTTAGAAGCATATAAGCCAGAGTTTCAATTACTATTACCTAAGTGGATGAAATATTTTTTCCAGTATTTTGTTTGGTATATCTTAAAATCAATCAAGTGTTAGGTTCACAAGCTTTTGTCAATGATGTGTACTCATCACCAACTATGTAATTTTCTAGGTAATGATTTTTCAACCAGCATGTTTATAATTTGAAGGACAGCACTGAACAGCACTGAAGGTACTGCCTGTTACAATGTATTTTTAATCTGGGTCAAATAACTGTGTGGCAGATAACAGGGCAAAGTTCACAATCACCCTGAATCTTAAATATCCGATCTTTCTGGAAAATCTATGTCATGTAACATTCCAAATGCAATCCACCTTCCAGCTTAACCTTGGCCTTTGCCCATGATTATTAAAAGGCCTGGATAATAGCAGTAATTCCATTTGTTCCTGCTCATGTGGCACGGCAGTTGAACCTGCCGCAGCATTTCACACATCATCTCCTAGTTACTATTTTCATTTTGAACAAAAGACTACATACAGCCCATGTCTATGTCCTCAGGAATTTAATGGTAATTGTTAACAGACAGATAATTATACAAAAGAAATTGAAAACAAAAGAAAAGAAACATACAGACATTGCAAAATAAATAAATATTAGACAAGTAAAAATAAGAATACAGGATAAATTATTTCTAGTACTAAGAACCTGTGTGAGATTTTTCCATTGATCATAACAATATCCTACACATATTAGAAAATTGTTACTGAACAAGAAAATGTTAGAGTACTCAACTGCTACTAGCAACACAAAGATCATCTAATTCCTGCATATTTTCTATATCAAAATACACTAAAAGTATGCTTAATATGTTGAATGCAAATTAAATCTACAATGGACATACTGAAATGAATTTCAAACAATTTGTTCAGTGGCCACTCTCTATAACGTGATTTTACCTACACGATGCCTGGACACACAAGCACTCAATAATGGTTTGCTGAATGAATAAATGAATGATGAAAAAATACCAAAGTACAGAACGCTGGATTTTTCTTCAGTGTTTATTGAAAATTACCAACCAAACTGCTTTATAAGCAATTCTCATTGGTTCCTTTCCCCTTAGACAAGGAGGCACAGAAATTTTCCGAGACATACCCTTAACTGAAGTCTGAAGAAGGGTGGAGGATGAGAAGGTTGACGATTCATCAAGTCAATTTAATAACATCTGTTCTCTGTAGCAATAATGAGTTCACCAGAAAATCAGATCTGTAGTTTCATATTTTTAAAATTAATGATTTGGAAGGAAGACTAATTTGACATATGATATTTCCTAGATATACTGCAAACACCAGTGGAGACTCAAAAATGAAAAGAATAGAGTCAAATATCAATAGGGAAAAGAGATATATAAATCTCCCTCAACTGAACCGTGGTAAGAAAAATCCAATGCAAGGTGCTGGAGATGATACAAATACACATGCACTAATGATAGGAAGAGTAAAACCAGCAATGAATATACATAGAGTCATGGAATTTTTTAGTAATGTAATATTACAGGATCACTATGAGTTGGAATTGACTCGACGTTAATGGGTTAGTCATGTAATAAATCATTTTCTAATACCAGTTATGGCTTTGTTGTTGTTAGGTGCTGTAAAGTCATAACTCATAACAACCCTATGTACAACAGAATGAAACACTGCCCCGTCCTGTGCCATCCTCACAATCATTGTTATGTTTCAGCCCATTGTTGCAGCCACTGCATTGATCCATCTCATTGAGGGTCTTCTTTTTCACTGACCCTCTACTTTATCAATTATGATGTCCTTCTCTAGGGACTAGTCCCTCCTGAAAACATGTCCAAAGTCATGAGATAAAGCCTCGCCATCCTTGCTTCTAAGGAGCATTCCAAGATAGATTTGTTTGTTTTTCTGGTAGTCCATGGTATATTCAATATTCATCACCAACACCATAATTCAAAGGTGCCAATTCTTCTTCCTTATTCATCGTCCAGCTTTCTCATGTGTATGAGGTGACTGAAAATACCAAGGCTTGGGTTGGGCATACCTTAGTCCCCAGAATGACATCTTTGCTTTTGAACACTTTAAAGAGGTCTTTTGCGGCAGACTGGCCCAATGCAATACATCGTCTGACTTCTTGACGGCTATTTCTACAGGCGTTGATTGTGGATCCAAGTAAAATGAAATCCTTGACAACTTCTGAGGCTAATGAACTCTTAAACACAATTTCACTTAGTCAACTGTGGCATTACAAAATTAAGAATATGTCTACAAATATCTAATAGATAAGAGAGGAAAAATATTTCTAAAGAGTTTATCCATAATCCGCCAAGTTCAATTTCTTCCAAAAACTTAGGTAATGAAATACGTGACAGTCCTTTCCAAGCTCTTTTATCTTCAGATTTCATAACAAAATTACTTTCCAAAGCTTCCTAAATTTTCAGCCCTATCAGAAAAATGGACTATTACTGTTTACTATAACATGGTGGCCTTAAATGATTTCCCCTGTGCTTATTCATTTAAGGAAAATGTGTTCTTGTGACCCTTGCTTTACAAAATTAAAATGAATAACTGAAATTATTATATAATTGAAACCCATAGCATGTGCATTGGTAGCTCAACACCAGCTAATTTTACCTTTCATCAATATCTCACAAACTCTGTAATACATATTATCACTAAATGAATCAAGTGAAAATGACATAGGGCTTCTTAACACACCCAATGGCAGCACTAAGCACTTTCCAGTGTGAAAAACAGAATTCACAAGGGAATAGTTTGATTACAATATATCAATGGCTAAATTTCAGGTTTCTCACTTGCTGTGGTGAAAATTTTATACAGGAAAATAGGCCTTAATTTTTTCACTTTTATTTGGTCATCAGCAGGTAAATTGGATGGGAGAACTACCTGAAAATGTTCACCAGGATAGCTCTAGCCTTTAATTGGACATTAATCAAGGTTACCCAAAAAGAAGCACTTGTGAGAATCTGCTTTTCTACTCTTTCTTTTGTTATGGAACAAATAAGATTACTGGCCTTTTACCAGTTCATTTATGATTACTCTTCACATTTTTCCTGCTCCGCTTATTGCATATTTAGATATTCTGTCCTGTCCAGTGAAAACAGAGATTGAGCACTGGGTCATCAAGATGAATGCTTATTCAAGCACTACAGTTGGACAGGTTAACAAATTAATATTCATAATCAAGTATAAAGGAAGCAGAAATGAGGGACCAGAACCATTTTTAGCTACAGGGAGGCAGCAGGCTAGAAGGCAGGAGGCTGCTGGTGGTGTGGCCCATGGAATGGGCAGTGGTGTCCACAGTCTGAGGCTGGCCTCTGTGCATTTCCCATGTGTGGCTCTAATGTCACTTCACCAAGTGCTACTGTCAGAAGTAGTCATAGCTGTGGTGAGTATCGTCTGGGATCTTAAAAGCCTGAAAGCAGTCATCTAAGATACATCTATTGGTCCTATCCCAGCTGGAGCAAAGAAGAATGAAGAAGACCAAAGACACAAGGGAAAGAGTAGTCCAAAGGACTCATGGGCCACAACTACCACAACCTCCACCAGATTCAGCCTAGAACAACTAAATGGTGCATGGTTACCACCACTGACTGCTCTGACAGGGATCACAACAGAGGGTCCTGGACAGAGTGAGAGAAAAATGTAGAACAAAATTCAAATTCACCAAAAAAAAAGACCAGGCTTGCTGGTCTGACAGACTGGAGAAAACCTGAGAGTATGGTCCCCGGACACACTTTTAACTCACTGCTGAAGTCATTCCTCCGGTTCACCCTTCAGTCAAAGATTAGACAGGTCTATAGGGTCGTTATGAGTCAGAATCGACTCGACAGCAATGAGGTTTTGTTTTGTTTTGTTTTATAGGGCCAACAATAACACACGTGAAGAACGTGCTTTGTAGGCAAATTCATGCATAGGAGAATAATGGGCACCCCGGCCAAAAAGCAAAGATGGGAAGGCAGGAAGGGACAGGAAAAACTGTACGAATGGAAACAGGGAACCCAGGGCAGAAAAGGGGAGTGTTGACACATCGTGGGGTTGGCAACCAATGTCACAAAACAATTTGTGTATTAAGTGTTTAATGAGAAATTAATTTGCTCTGTAAACTTATACCTAAAGCACAATTTAACAAAGAGAGAGAGAGAAAGTAGAGTCATAGGCTGAAGGGCTTATCAGGATTGTGTCAAGAATCTAAATGTAAAGGATATTTCTTGGTTAATAATAACAGCAACAACTTATTAGGATCACATAATATGACAGGCACTTCATATTCATTGGATCAGTGAATCCTAGCTACATCCTATAAGGTACATACAATTTTCATTTCTTATTGTATAGATTAGCAAACTGAGGCTCAGAGAGGTTAAGAAACTTGTAGTATAAACAATCAAATCAATCTCTTACTTGGTAAACATGTCAAAGACCATCAAAAGTGAAACTTATACCACTAAAATAATAGCTGAGAAGATTTCAGAAGGCAGCCTCAGGAGTGAGAGACTCATATGTAATCAAATTATTCTTTCTACATACTTCCAACATTTGCCATGTAGGAACCAGCTGTGGAGGCAGATTTGGTCCTTGCTCAAGCAAAAGCAGTCTTTCCATTCAAAAAATTGAATAAAATGCATGCTGAGTATTATACACACACGCCTAAGGATCTGCAGCCCTGGTGGCACAGTGGTTAAGAGCTCAGCTGCTAACCAAAAGGTTGGCAGTTGAAATCCAAGCTGCTCCTTGGAAATCCTATGAGGCAGTTCTACTCTGTCCTATAGGGTTGCTATGAGTCAGAATCGACTCGATGGCAATGGGTTTGGTTTTTTGGTTTTCCTAGGAATTTAGGAATAGGTGAAAAGGGTTCCCAATCAAAACATCAAATTTAAATTTCTCAGGAATGGAAAGAAACTAGATGTGGCACAGTATTTCAGTAGGAACGCAAAAGAAAGTAAAGAGTTTCACTTAGAAAAAAACACGGAGCCGTGTCAATATGGAGTAACAACCTGCTTTAGGGCCACCTTGGTAAAGTGGGTTCAGGTATTTTGTAGTAACAACAACAAAAGTTAACATTTGGTTTTATCAGTTATTACAAACTAAGACAGACTAGGAAGAAAGGCCTGGCAATCTACTTCCAAAAATTAGCCAATGAAAACATTATGGATTACAACAGAACACTGTATGACTCCTTTGCTTTGGATATGTCATCCGGAGGGATCAATTGCTGGAGGAGGACACCATTTTTGGTGAAGTAGAGGGCCAGAGAGGGCAAGGCAGATTCTCGGTGAGATGGACTGGCCCAACAGTCATAATGGACTCGAACATGTCGGTGATCATGAACATGGCACAGGGTCAGGCAACATTTCATTCTATTGTACATGGGGTTGTCATGAGTCGGAGTTGACTCAACGGCAGCTATCTACCTACCACGTTCCAGGCATTAATCTAAGTTTTTAGTAAAATTAACCCATTTAATCCTCATGAAAACTCTATCAGGTAGGTATTAACATCAATCTCATTTTTTTAATGAGAAAACTGAGAAGCACAGTCACACAGCTAGCAAGTGGTTAGAGCAGGGATTAAAACCCAGGCAGCCTGTTTCCATGCATGGGCTCCCGGGGACCTTCTGAATTTACCATGAAAATTTGGACTCTGAATAAAATAAGAACATAAGAAGCATACAACAAAAAAGAACGGACTAATCTGGGAGCACAGGTGAGGAGGGGAAGGAACAGAAAGTTATTTGCAGAATTGAACAAAAGGCACAGAAGGTTGCTATTTTTTAAAAAAGGGATACTCTGTTGCATGTGGTGTTTTCAGATACAGGCCATAGAGCCCTAAGCCTTAATCTATTCCTTCCATCATTCACTGCAAGCTGTTTAAAGGAAACAAATGAACCTCCTGGTTTCTAGTGAGTACTATCCATCCAGTCAGTATCTATGTGTTACTGAAGGTTTCTCGTAGTGAGCATTTGAATTATTTCTTGCACAGAATCAGCAAGAAGCACACTATCTGAAAGTGTGCTTATGAAGTAGAAACGGCAAAGTTCAGAAAGAAGGGAATCTAGGATTGGGGCACGCAAAAGAGAATTTAGGAATATCTCTACTCTTTTTGCCTTGCTTTTAAAGAGACCCATCTCTCTAAATAACTCTAAAAGCACTTTTTTATGTATAATTTCATATATTCTTCCAAATTTTTAAGACCAGAAATTAAAGGATACACACCCAACTACATAATTAGCTTTAATGAGGAAGTAATTTTGCAAATGTGGGAATTATGTCAAAATTAATTTTAAGAAATGTGGCTAGAATGCTGTTTGAATAACTTGGAGCTGTGTCCTTAACATCATCCTTGAAGTTTTTTAAAAACTAAAATGACAACAAATCTACATGTACCTAACACCCAGGAAAATAAAATAAAACCATTAAAATCTCTTAAGACAGAGTTTAGAATGCTTATCACAAAGCCACCATTTGAAAAGAACAGTGAAGCATTCACTTTTCTCCCAAAAGGCTTTAACATTCCAACCTCATTATGTTTAATATTTTTCTAACTCAGATCACGGCTATGAATCTTACCACTGATACTGGCTCAATATCCTCACAGCAGTTCATTGCTAGTCAGGTTTGCACCTGCTTTCCAATTGCCTGCACCCATTTCCAAGTTGAAATCAATGAAACCTATTAGCATGTTCTCTACCTGGCACTTCAATTTTGAATAGTAATTTATTATTAATGTAATCATCCCGACAAGCCTGGTTCAACATCAGAAGTAAAACTGAAGGGTTCGTGATAGAAAAATGTAATAAGAATACTTATTAAATTTTATTGAAATCTAAATAATTGAATGCATATTTGATACAAATTTTAAATGGAAATGGATCACACCAAAGTGGAAGGCCATCAATGGAGAAGAGACATTCTTTGTATCTTTGAAAGACAAACCATGATTCCAACTATGTACCACTGAATCCACATGATAAAACCCATATTGTTTATTTTTAAACCTGAGGATGATTGCTCCTTTTTTAATGCTTTGTGCTACGCTGAGCATTTACTATGAAAAAAAAATCCTCTTTCTCCAAGTCAGGTAAATACAGTGTAGTATCTCTAATGCACTGGTTAAGCACTTGACTGCTAACTGAAACGTTGGTAATTCGAACCCACCAGTGGCTCTGTGAGAAAGATGTGACAGTCTGCTTCCATAAAGATTACAAGCCTTGGAAACCCTATGAGGTAGTTCTGTTCTGTCCTACAGCGTCTCTATGAGTCGCAATCGAATGGAAGGTAATGATTTTGGTTTTAGTTTTATCTCTAATGTTTAGAGTTCATAGAAGTTTCAACTATAGATACCACTGATAGGCTTGATTTAGTAAAATGTAAAGATGCTTGAGAGAAAAATTATTGAAGGTGTTGGAACTCACACATTAACAAGGAAGAAGGAAATTTTAATGTAGCAGAATTAACAATTAAAGAAGATAACGTGGTTAATTTATTTGTCTCATCAAGAACCTTCTACTATCTGAAGATTAATTTTCTATTTCCTGAAAGCTTGCCCTAATAAATATTAATATGAGAACATGATCACTATGCTCAAAATAAATTTATTAATTTCCAGCATGTACCAGGTTGTTTCAGCAACTTCACTTTCTATACTCTAGCTGCTTATAATCTAAAATAGTCACCCAAACAGACATCATAGAAGTGTAGCAACAAAGGGTATTAAGGCATATACACAGGCAGCTGCCTACTTACTAGGAATGTGTTAAAGCGAATACTAAAGAAGAGAAAGAGCTGAAAGATTCTTTAAATGAGAGATTAAACTACAAATTTATGAGATTTTTTTTTCCAGTCTTTTCCCCCATGCCCTCCTGACCACTTTTAGCCCACGTAACTTTTCTACCATTCTTTTTCCTTAAGTGCTAGCATTCCTAAAAAATAAAATGAAATAAAATCTGCAGTGCCTGTGGAACAGTAAATACAGCCTTACATCATGTTATTCCTTTGCTATATTTATTCTCAGAATGAAGCTACATAGTATATAGCTTTGTATAATTTAGAAGTCCAGCAAGGCATAGGAATCTACAAATTTTTGAGTAAGGCTTTTGGGGCTTCACATAATAGAATGAATGAAAAATTAAAAATGAATATTCTTTGCAGTTTCAAAAATAGCGCTTTCATTTATAGCGGCTCTCTACCATATGGGACCACCTCGCTGCTTACAGCAAAATCTCATCACCATGACTACTGAGCTCAAACTTTCCATCTTTGATATTTCTGATGATATACTTTTTCCTACAAAGCCTAATTTTCTCTCCCCAAAAATAAATTGTTAAAGTTACATTACACAATAAACGATCCTTATGTCAAAACAGAAAAAGCAATTATCAGATTGTCCTTCAATGAACTGGCAGAGTAATGAACATACAGAACAAACACTCTCTACAAAACTCTCTCAGTTGAATCAGAATGGCTAGGATTTCTGGGAAACTGCAACAATATTCAACCATCCCAAAGAGAGATGTAAAACAGCCAATACTGCAAAGCACTTTAGAACGGATTCAAAATAACACATAAATAAGCCTTACTCTAGACTTGTCATCAGGAGGGACCAATTGCTGAAGAAAAACATTATCCTTGGTAAAGCAGAGAGTCAGAGAAAAAGAGGAAGACCCTCAATGAAATGGATAGACATAGTGGCTGCAACAATGGGCTCAAACATAGTAATAATTGTGCGGATGGCGCAGGACCAGGCAACATTTTGTTCTGTTGTACACAAGGTTGCTATGAGTAGAAGCCCCCTTGATAGAACCTAGCAACAGCAACAACATTTGGACTTCAAACAACACTAGGAGGTAGGAATCATTTTCCTTATTTTATAAACGAGGAAATGACGGTTGAAGAAGCAAATTACTTGCTCTAGTCACGGAGCAAGCAGAATTTCAAGATTTCTGACATCACTTCTCATCATCTTCCTTAGAATCACAAGCTTCAATCAGTCAAAAAGAGAGACAGAGGGCAGAATAAAAAAGAAGCTGCTGCCTCATTCATTCATTTATTCATCTGCCAGGTACTATACATGGTATTCCAATGAATAGGCTAGATCTACTTTTGCATAAAGAACTATATCGATACACATGACTTTTTAGCTACATACAAAATGATACGAATTAATAGCAAAAGCATTCTTCAACTCCAAGAATGGGCAATTGTCTCCTTTTAAAAAATCCATGGTAAATGACTGGGCCACATTTGTGTGTATTCTAGTCTCCATATATACCAGGTCTATGGGTGTTTTCCAGTTTGTAGGTTTTCTTACTCTCCCTTTTTAAAACATTCAACTATTTGGTCTTCAAAATGTTTCAGCTCATTAACACAGAATTTCAGAAATCCCAAAAGAATAATTGACTGGAATAGGATCCTCAACTATGTCACGTACATTTTTAAGTTGACATTCAGTGAACAGTAAAACTATTACAGCCCCACCAGTTATGACAAACAATACCTATGTAAGCTTAACCAAGAAAAACATATCAAAATCAGTACACTGGGTAAATTATAGTATTCAGTCATCAGAAAAGGCCCCAGATCAAAGTAAAATTAATTCCATTATCGTGCTTTTTCAAAGTGAAATTAAAAATAAGGCTTACATAACAGTTGAAGGCAAGAGAATTCCACAAGTATACAATGTGAATGATACTTATTCTTAGCCAAACACCAAACACATCTGAAAACATTTAGAATGCTAGCAACAAGACAGAAAAGGGAAAAAATGTTTCTCTAATGAATTGTGCATGAACACCAGCAAAAACACCTCTTTCTGAGTCTTATTCATATGTATTTATCTATAGCCAGCTTATGTTTGTGCTGTTGTGATGGACACATATTTGTCAGGCTTGCCTTCATACCTCTTTTGCTTTTCCAAGAAACGCTATTCCTGAGGAGGCCAGAAGGTATTCTGTGAAGTCTCTTCCTACCTCTAATCTAGTCACTCTGGGATATGTGTCAGTGTGTTCTATGATTTGGGAATTCCTGGGGGGCGCAAACAGTTAATGCGCTCAGCTGCTAAGCAAAAGGTTGCAGGTGGGAATCCACCCAGAGGCACCTCAGAAGAAAGGGCTGGTGATCTGCTTTCAAAAACCAGCCACTGAAAACCCTACGGAGCACAGTTCTATTGTAACACACGTAGGGTTGCCATGAGTCGGAGTTGACTAGAGGGTACCTGGTTGTTGTTTTTGTTTGTTTCTTTGTTTTGGTTCTATAATTCAGTATTAGTGAGGAATGTTAACCACTTTGAGTTCTTCATTGTCTGCTTATTTATGGAAGGGAGGATTGGCCAAAACAATGTGGGAAACATAGAGGCCTCTCTGAAACAATCTGCTTTCTCTGTGCATTTTGTTTGTTTGCCTTTCAGTGCTACTCAGTATAATAACTTTTCTCATAATAAGGATAGGGCTCTGATGACAACACTTTTCAACAGATTCCATCCCTACCCCCAAAAACTTTCGATGAACAGTTTAATAGTCTCCAACCAGAATAGCACCTATATGCTTATCCTCGAAATGGCTTTTTGGTTCTATAAAGTACATTGACATAAATCAGGCTGCTTCCTCAGACTTATTTTCTAAAGGGTGCTCATTCTTCTGGGACAAAATAATCTGTTGAAATATTAAATTGTTTGTCCTCTTTTGTAATTTCTTATTTTGGGGATCTGGACTGGCCCACTAATGAGATTCCAGAGAGGAAGGAAAAGGGAAAAGTAATTTTGAGAAGTCCTAAGGCTGAGAATGAAGATTTCCTAAGACTAGGAAGGGGATGGAGGCCTGGGGTACCCATGAATACTGGGGACTGGCACCCTGCTTGATGTCAGGGAGGTGGCAGGGCCTAGTAGAGGGACTGCTGCTTGGTACATCAAGTGAGAGCCACAGCTGCTGGATCCTCAACCTTGCTTATGATTCCTGAGTCCAAATGATAGCATAGAATTAATGGACTGAGGACCCAAAGGGACCATTTGGTCTAGAAATATGGGTGTCCCTCAATAGTCATCATACACAGTGATGACCAATGACAAAAGGGCCCTGTATCGTTTTCTTACTGGGAATATATAACCCTGGGACCTCTGCACAAAGAAGAGCACAGACACAATAAAAAATGAAGTTGAATTTTCCACCACGCCACCAGGATCTTCAAACTGAAATAGAGGAGTTTATAGGAAATGAAGAAATGTAATATTTTCAGTACACTTAAGTTTGTGGACTGAGATTCAAATTAACTACTTACTTTAGTATTTTTCTGAAAGTCTGTGAAAGTCAAATACGGGTCACCTTAAGGCCTCTCACCACCCTAGCTACACAGAAGATGAGGGCATTAGATGATTTTGTGGGTCAGCGGACGGTATGTTTTTTTACTTCGCTTTATATTATCACTTGTATGGATTCACTACTCTAGGGCACTGCTGACATAAACATGGCAAAAATCTCAACACTGAGATCTGAGGGATTTCTAACATAATATGTTACATTTGATTTGGTTATATGTCGAAATCAGAAGTAAACTCCTCCTAAATCCCTTGACTGAATTAGATTTGACAGCTGTAACAACTGAAAAGAAGTTTCTAGTCAATGAGGCAACACTATTATATGCCTTAAAAATTAAAGAAAGCCATCAATCCATAAAAAGACAAGGAAGAACCTTAAATGCATATTGCTAAATGAAAGAAGCCAGTCTGAAAAGGTTACTAACTATATGATGCCAACTATATTCTGCAAAAGGCAAAACTATAGAGACACTAAAAGAGATCACTGCGGGGAGGCAGAGAGTGGTTTAGGGGGCAAGAGAGAGGAATGAATAGATGGCACACAGAGGCTATTTAGGGCAGTGATACCTTTTTATATGAACACTGTGACGGTGGACACATGACATTATGCAATTGTCAAAACCCACAGAACTGTACAACAGGAAGAGTGAACCCTAATGTAAAATACGGACTTTAGTTAATAATCATGTAGCAATATTAGCTGTAACAACTGCACCAGTGAATAGGAGATATTAATAATAGGAGAAACTGTGTGTAGGGGTGGGGAGAAAAGGGGTATATGAGAACTTTCTGGACCTTTTGCTCAGTTTGTCTATAAATCTAAAACTGTTCTAAAAAATAAAGTCTATTAAAAAATTAAGAGTATCTTCTAGTATAAATAATTGATGTGTGTAAGCAGAAAAATTTTGCAAAAAGACAACAGAATACAGGAAATTTGTGTTTTATAATCTGCCCCAAACACTAACAATTATCATTTACACAGTGTGCAAAAGGTTAAGAATGTGGATTGTAGAGTCTATGGGAAAAAGAGCTACCTTCAGAGACTTTGTCATTCAATATAACTCAGAATGGAATTCCGAAACTATCATAGCAGATTACACTGCCAAGCATCAAGTATTCTTAATTATTCATATGAAAGCAAAGCTCTAAAACTGTGTCATGTTCCACAGAAAAATGCCTCAGGATTTGAAATATATAGCAGATTAGAGAGTGGCAGTATGGTGTAATAGTTGGCTGAAAGACTTTAGAATCATATTTGTGTTTTAATCCTAGCTTTGCCACTTAGCAGCTACCTAAGCTTTACCAAGTAACCTAAATCTTTCTGAATCTCAAAGTTTCTGCACTATAAAATGGGGAAAGTAATAGTATCTAGCTTTTAAGATTATTTTGAGATGACTTGAGCAAAGCCCTGTGCTAAAGCATTGTGCTTGGTACACAGCACTTAAAATATGTTAGATAGTGGTGGTGTTATTACTACTATTCTTACTCATAAAACAACCGTAAATAAAAATCATGAGTCTGATGTTTTCTGTGTATTCACAAATTCATTAAAAAATATTGTTTTAAACACCTACTATCTGTATAGGGAAGGTCCCTGGGTGGTGTACCACATGAATACAAGATATTAACCTAAAGGTTGGCAGTTCAAACCCACCCAGCAGTGCCACAGAAGAAAGGCCTAGTGATCTGCTTCCATAAAGATTACACCCAAGTAAATCCTATGGAGCAGTTCTGCTCTGTAACACATGGGGTTGTCATAAGTCAGAACCAACTCAAAGGCAATAGGTTTGGTTTGGGGATCTGTATAGGGGATGTGAGGAGCCCTGGTGATGCAATGGTTAAGCGCTCAGCTGCTAACTGAAATTTAGTGGTTCGAATTCATCCAGTGGCTCTGAGGGAGAAAAGAACTGGCAATCTGCTCCCGTAAAGATTACAGCCTACAAACCCTATGGGGCAGTTCTACTCTGTCCTATAGGGTCTCGAGGAATGCAAATTGACTCGACAGCACCCAACAACAACACAGGGGATGCAGCACCAATTACACGATCAAGCTCCCTCCTTCTCTGGTTCTTTTGGTGGTGGGATGGGAAAGACAGATAACAGATAAGAAATAAAGTGATAGTTGCTATGCTAAAACCAAGTGAAATGAAGGAGAGTGACTGGGAGTGCTACTTTAGTTTGGAGTTAGGAAATGAGACTCAGAGAAGCTAATATTTGAGCCGCTCACCAAACAATGGAAAGGCAATCTGCCTAGGGAAGATCTGGGTCAAGAGCTTCTGGGGAAGAGAATATTAAGTTCTGAGGCCCTAAGGCAGAAAGCAGCCTCAGGGTTTTGGATGATTTCTCTCCCAGAATTATCATAACAGGAGAGCAGGTACAAATAGAAACTGTTTTGTTAATATGCAGCATGAGTCTTCAGGGAGTGATTTCTGCTTCCTGTGGCTGTGTGAAGCCAGAAGGCTAGGTCAAGAACCTACATCAATTAGCACATCATTCTTTATTACAGGGGGGTATGCAAAATGGACCAATGTGTTTATTCTATCTCAAACCTCTGTAACAATCTTACCTTCCCAATAGATGACATGTGTTTTCTGATCCTGGGTACTTATTTACCATATTTAAGATTAGGAAATTGGTGAACTGGGACTTTATCCAAGCAAATAATGGGGTAGAGACTATTAAGGTTTCCCCAAAGATTTATCAGGAAAGCTTCTGGGGTCAACAGCAGAAGTCAGTCTTGATAAATTATTTGTAAGGTATTCTCCATACAGATTTTTTTTTTTAAGTAAAACTAATAAAAATAGATTTTACTCTATCTATATCTACTCTTTGCTCATTTTTCACCGTACAAATCAGTCCATACTAAGGACTATAGATCTGACCACCAGAAGGTCCCTGTCACTAAGGTGTCACAATGAGCCACTGATAAACTCTAACGACATTCTTTCCAGAAAGACTACCAAGAAGTAAATCTATTAGATGCATAACCTCAAGGGTCATCTGGCATTGCTTCCTTAAATCTACATCTCAACAGAACTGCAAAGGTAGAAAAACAATATTCTCTTTGACCAGCGCAACTAAAAAGTAGAATCAACTGGGATTCCTCACACACAAATCACTGAACACAGAAAGTCACAAAAGGAGACATTTTGCTTCTAAGTAAGGGAAGTAGGTATTATATGCTAGGAAAAAAAAAATTCTTTAACATCAGTGTTTTCTGTTTTTTCTTTTCAATTGCTGTAATTGTTTGCTAAAAGAATTTTTAAGGAGATTCATTTTGCATAAGACAGGGACAGACCGAATGGCAGTATTTCCAGTCCTTTGTTCTGGGATTTTTGTACGATTGTTTTGTTTGTTACTGTTTCTCTTCACATTCTTTCTACCCTTACGGTTCCCATATATGATAGTGACCTCCCCACCCTCCACATGTTATTGTTATTCTTAATAGAGATATTCAGCCTGCTGCATGGAATCAAATGATCAATATTCCTTCCTTCTTCTGACTTTTCTCTTGCACTTAGCAATATAAGTATTATGGTTCTGAAGTCCTAAAAAAGCTTGGAAAAAAAAATTAACAGGCATTATATAAGAGATCGGGGCCCTGGTGGCTCAGTGGTTAAGTGTTTGGCTGCTAACCAAAGGTTTCTGCTTTTTTTTT
>NW_004444061.1:4834049-4849609 GCF_000243295.1 Trichechus manatus latirostris
TTTTTTTTTTTTTTTTTTGGTATATAAGAGATTAAGTAAGAGAGCTTTGAAAATATGCCACTAAACAGTTAACCAAACAAATTTAAAGTGAATTTTCAGGAGTCTTACATTTTGTAAAAAAAATTCTAGAAAAAAAAAATGCAGATATGGGGAATAACTATTAGATGTATTCTGATTAAATAATGTTTTGTTTCAAATTACTCCAATAACAAAAATAAATGTCACCATGTTATTACAGAGACTGGACAAAAGCTTAATTTCATTATGGTTGCTGCATATTTGAAAACAAAGTCAGTTAAATTACATGATCAAGGTTCCATTTCCAGGCCTTGAAGTAACTAGACATGTTACAGTGACAAGAGCATCATAAAACATGAAGAGTTTTCCAAATAGTAGTTATCACTTCTTCTCCTTTTGAAAACCAAAAGAGAGGAATTTAACAGCAGTAGACTATTAAAAGTGTGGAACCCAAATGAGTTCCTCCAAATATTGAGAAGACTTTATAAAACCACTAGTCAAGTATAATTTTCCTACCAGAGTGCTCTCAGTCTTAGGATAAACACTCATGCCGACTACATTTAGGCACATCCCCACATAAAAACCAAACCAAACCTGTTGCCATCAAGTCGATTCTGACTCATAGCAACCCTACAGGACAGAGTAGAACTGCCCTATAGGGTCTCCAAGGAGCAGCTGATGGATTCAAACTGCCGACCTTTTGGTTAGCAGCCAAGCTCTTAACCATCATGCCACCAGGGCTCCAGCAGCAGTCAAATCTGACATAAAAAAATCACTGCCCAAATTCCCTCATGAATGACCAAATTCCCAGGAATCCAGGAGTTGAGAATGATACTCCTCCCCCAAAATAAGCAAAAAAAAAAAAAAAAAGCAATATCCTTGATCACATAGATGAAATGGATGGTGCTAAATTAAAAACAAAATATACACATATATATACATTTATAACTATCTCTGGTGATAATAAAAAAGGCTCTAAAATGTCAATTAAAAACAATAGACACGGTCACTCCCCTGGGAAGATTATATATAGTAGAAAAAATATATTTACTATATTAACTATTCTACCAGCTGTATACTGTAATAATATTAATAGCTAATATTATCTGAGCACATGTTTAATGAAAGGCACTATCACATACAAAATATCATCTAATACTTATCACATTCCTATTACTTTAGTACTGTTGTTATTCTCATTTTCAAATTGAGGAATCTAAGGGTCAGAGAGTGTCAATAATTCTTCTCACTTTCATCATCTATGAAATGGGGATAATAATAATACCTGCAGAATAGAGTTGGGGGTTGATGTGCGTTGAATTGTGTCCCCCTAAAAGATTTGCTGAATTCCTAATCTCCAATACTTATTTGGAAATAGGGTCTTTGCAGACGTAATTAGTTTAAAATTAGGTCACACACTGAATTCGGGTAAGGTCATACTAGATTAAATTGGGTCCTAATCCAATATGACTGATGTCCTTATAATAAGAGGAGAAGAGGACAAGGGACATAGACACGGAGAGAAAATGGCCATGTGAAGTTAGAGGCAATGATAGGACCTATACAGCCACAAACCAAGGCACACTCTGGGACTCTAGAAGCTGAAAGAGGCAAGGAAGGCTATGCCCCTAGAGACTTCAAAGGGAGCACAGACTTGAGCCTCCCAAACTATGAAAGAATATATTTCTGTTATCTTCTATGACACCTAGGTTGTGAGCAAATCTGCTGCAAAAGACCTCTTTAAAGTGTTAAAAAAGCAAAAATGTCACTTTGAGGACTAAGGTGCACCTGACCCAAGTCATGGTATTTTTAATCGCCTCATATGCATGCAAAAATTGGACAATGAATAAGACTGCAGAATTGATGCATTTTAATTATGGTGTTGGTAAAGTATACTGAATATACCATGGACTGCCAGAAAAATGAACAAATCTGTCTTGGAAGAAGTACAGCCAGAATGCTCCTTAGACGCAAGGATGGTGAGACTTTGTCTCACAGACTTTGGACATGTTATCAGGAAGGACCAGTCCCTGGAGAAGAACATCATGCTTGGTAAAGTACAGGGTCAGTGAAAAACAAGAAGACCCTCAACGAGATAGACTGACACAGTGGCTGCACCAATGGGCTCAGACACAGCAACGATCGTGAAGATGGCGCAGCACTGGGCAGTGTTTCGTTCTGTTGTACACAGGGTTGCTAGGGGTCGGAATCAACTCAATGGCACAGAACAACAGGTTGTGGTACTTTGTTATGGCAGCCCTAGAAAACTACTGTTGTTGTTGCTGTTTGCCACTGAGTCAATTCCAATTCACAGTGACTCCATGTGACCGAGTAGAACTGGTAATGCAATGGTTGAGCACTTGGCTACTAACCTAAAGGTCATCAGCCCACCAGCTGCTTCACAGAAGAAAAGAACTGGCAACCTTCTCCTGTAAAGATTACAGTTTAGGAAACTAATACAAAGGCGACAATTGAAAAACTTAATATTTGTTAAAACTTACAGTAGTACCTGACATATAGCACTACTATGTTGTGTTTGTTATAATTAACAGTACTATTGGTAGCAATAAGTTGACCAACATCCTACAGTTATTATGTGGCAGAACTGAAGTTTGAACCATAGTCTTAAAAAGCCTGGCTCCTAACCACTACGTGATACTGCCTCTCCTTATGAAGAAGGGTGACATGGCACAGGAAGATCTCGTCAAATAAAATATTTGCAGAACCATTCCATACATGACACAAGAATGACGGGCAATGATTAATTGTGGTGATGGTATAAAAAGGAGGTAATTTCTGAGGTGAACAAGGCCCAGATTATTTAGGGCTTGATAGGCCATAATCAGCTTCCTCAACTGCACCTGAAAGCAAACTGGCTGCCAGAGCCGAGTAAATGAAGAGCCTCAGTAAACTGTGCTCCCTGCGGCTCCCTCATTTAGCACTTTATACCACCAGAGTTTGTTCTATCTGCTTAGTTTAGAAGTCAATAAAACCGTACACAGAGCTGCTAAGCACACACAAAATAAATAAATAAACGCTCCTAGAACAAACAGATCAAAGAAAAAAACACTGTCATTCTTTCCGAACCCATGGATTATGGATGAGGTCCAGAAAGGTCCCACTGACAAAAATATGCCCTTGACAACTTACTGGATAGTAGAAGTTTCATGCTGATAAACAAGTTCCTTTAAGACTTTCCTAGTTACACATTGTGGGTTGAAACAGCTCCTAGATGTGGTCACTAACTACAGCCGAATAAAGAGCCACTTGGAAACCAGGCACAGAAAAATTAGAATAGTTGAGCTTCAACTTTAGCTTTTCTCAGAAGGAGTTCTTGGGATACACGATATGAAAGAATATGGCTTAGAGGGAAATGTACTCAATCATATGAGTCTTTAATCCTAATATCATGAACCCGAAACTCTGAACATTTACCAGGCAGATTATAATTTTGCTATCTAGATTTAGAAGTTCTCAAAATTAAGAAGGATAAGGCTTAAGGCCCTATACCAAACTCTTTCTTGTACTAAATTGTATTTATTTTGTTGTTAATATACATAGCAAAACATACACCAATTCAGCAGTTTCTACATTTACAATTTAGTGACTGATTATATTCTTCAAGGTTGTGCAACCATTCTCACCCTCCTTTTCTGAGTTGTTCTTTCCTCATTAACATCACTGCCCCCTAAGGTTCCTATCTAATCTTTGGGGTTGCTGTTGTCAATTTAATCCCATGTAGGTAGTTCTTGAAAGAGAAAAATGATCAAGGCAGAACTTTTTTACTAGTTAAGCTAAACTATTATTCACTTTTAAGATAAATTCAGGGGATATTTTTGGTTTAAGGTTTAAAGATTATCTCAGAGCAATAGTTTCAGGAGTTCATCCAGTCTCAGTGGCTCCAGACTATCTGGAGTCCATAACAATTAGAAATTTTTTTCTGTATTTTCCCCCTTCTGATCAGGATTCCTCTATAGAATCTTTGTTCAAAATGTTTAGTTATGGTAGCCGGGCACCATCCAGTTCTTCTGGTCTCATGGCAAAGAAGGCAGTTGTTCCCCCCAAGAAGCAACGGCTCAGTGTCCCCTGATTCAATGTTCACAACAATTTTATAGAACATTTGTTGCTGTTCACTGTCACCAAGTCGATTCCAACTCATGGCAACCCTGTGTTCAGAGCAGAACTGCTCCATTGGGCTTTGAAGGCTGTGACCTTTCAGAAGTAGATTGTCAGGCCTGTCTTTCAAGGCACGTCTGGCTGGATTCAAACTGCCAACCTTTTCACTAATGATCCAGCATCTAACCCTCTGTGCCACTCAGGGACTCCTTGTAGAACATAACCACTGAGAATGAGAATCTACTCTTTTTTTGATGATATCCAAGAAAAGCATTGGTAAGACTCAACAACAAACTGGTCACTCACTACAAAAGTTGAACACAGTCAGTCTTAAGTGATTGCTAAGTAACAGTGTAAGGCTAGAGTCTTAGTTCCATTCTGACTCAGGCTAATCTCCTACTTTTCAGTGTTTAGAAACAAAATGTCCTACTTATGCTGTTACTGTCCCAGTTGTTTTATACATTTTTATGATTTGGAGTGTGCAAGTTATTAAATTGCCCTGAGCTTAATGGAGTGGTAATGCATCTGTAATCCCTGAGGTTTAAAAGCAATAAGGAGGACATTCAACCACTGTTTCTTTTCCCCTTAGCTTAGGAATCTAACATCTTCTGCAGCAAAAAAATAAAGTAAGTTAAGAATATAGAAAATAATGACTAAAAATAATGCCAAAGAACTAGTCAAACCGACATGGTCAATTGCCCTAGTGTAAGAATTAAGCATATCTACCTGGTGGAATAGAGATAATGTCTGACCTATGGAGCAAGAGTTTCTTGAGAAATAACTGCTAAAAGCTGATCATATAGCTAACAAAGAAGATGTACGCTATATATGTCTCCCCAGAAAGAGCTTTAGGTTAACTAAAATCTCAATTCAAAGTAAGATGCTGCTGGAGCTTATTAATGTCTACAATGGGATCTATTTAAATGTACAATTACATTAAAGGGGAGTTTAATGAGAAATCAATGGGTATCATAAAGAAATATCTCTGCAGTTCTCTTGGTTGGCAAGACATAAAACATTTTCAACAATTTCATGGTATGTGTTAGGAGGCAGGCCCCTTGTTTTTTGCCATCTTTCCCACTGTTCTTCCAGCTGTCAAGTTTAATCTACTCATAGGCAGAAGATGTCCATACCAGGCAATTTGTAAAAACAAACATTAAAAAAAAATAATAAAACTAAATTAAATACAGTGAAAATGACATTATCTCAAGCTGATCATGGGTGATATTTGCTACTTATTAATAAAATTTCTTGCAACAGAGACAATGCAATGAGTTCATCATACTGCTTCCTAGGCACACAAGAAAACTGTACTTCCCAGCTTTCTTGTATCTAAATGGGGTCATGAACTGAGTTCTGGCCAATAGAATATGGGCAGAAGTGAAACCTATCACTGTGAAGCCTGGTCCTAAAATCAGCTGCTGGATCTTATATAGTACTCTCTCACTTCACTCCCTGGCCAGCTAGATGGGCAGAATGCAGCTGAGAATTTCAAGGAGGCTCTATGGCACAGACAGAGCCACAAGATATAAGGGTCCTGGATCCCTGAGTTACCACTTGAAGGAGAACAGCCCACATGAGCAACTATTGCTGATCATCCAAACTAGTATACCTGTTATTCTTCCAACTGACTTCAGTTTTTGAAAACTCTTACCAAAACATAAGAAGTGTATATTACATCCCTAAAAATGAAAACCAACATTCACTGGACACTAAATATGTACCAGGCACTTAAGTTTTTCCCGGACATTATCTCACACAAATCCTCTGAGTCTTATCCCCACAAGGAATCTGAAGCTTAGGAGAGATTCAGTAAACTGCCAAGGTTACACAGCAATAAGAGGCAGAGCTTGGTTGAAACTAAGCAGTCTCTCTCCAGAGGCCATACAACAAATCTTCATGAAGTTCCTACCGAGTATATCTAGTAGGCAACTGCGATACAGAAAATCAGGCTGCATACGTGACTTTGAGCAACTCACAGATAAGTGGAGAAATGACCGAAAGAAAACATTTTGAATATTTAGTGAACTACCATAATAAAGGACTAAAACAAAGTACAAGTAAAATAAACAGAATCTGAGGTAAATTTGTGAGGCAGCTTTGTGTGAGCACCCTCAATATTCTTCATTTGACTGAACTGACCCAACTCAGAAGCAATACCCTAAGGCCTTCCTCATCCTGAACCCCATGAGAAACCAACTGAGGAATCAAACCATCTTACCCATTTCCTGCGCCTTGGCTCTTTGAAAACAAAACAAAACAAACAAAAAATCCTGTTGCTGTTGAGTCCATTCTAACTCAGAGTGACTCTACAGGACAGAGTAGAACTGCCCCATAGGGTTTCCAAGGCTGTAATCTCTACAGAAGCAGATTGCCACAACTTTCTTCCAGGCAGCAACTGGTAGGTTCAAACCGCCGAACTTTTGGTTAGCAGCCGAGCTTAACCACTGAGACACCAGGGCTCCTCTGGCTCTTTGAAGGACCTCTCTATTAAGTCTTCTAAGCAGCCTGGGGTTTAGTTACAAATTAAGTCACCACCTGATCGTTGCCTGTGCAAATGGTGAACTGCTGCTCTGATTTCAAGTAAGCAAATACTATGCCCCTTACTTAGCTCAAGGTACATGTATTTTCCAGAGAGCTTCACAAGTTTTATTGGTTTACCTTACTTGCTGTTTCCTTTGCTAATCATACCATGTTTGGTTTGCTGTCTTATTACTAGATCTCTTTTCCAGGTCAAATAAGCTATGGTCAATTATTTTGAGCCCACTTCTCATGCATGGGGAATGACTACCTGAGGGTTTGATACTGATGTCCTTTCCAGACACTTAATTTAAAATACATTAACAAATTAATTCATTTACCAAACATTTACTGAATACCAAAACTTGCCAGGCATTGTGCTCAGTGCAGGAAATAAAAAGATCAGCAACAACAAATGCAGTCCCAGCCATCACTATTTGCTAGAGCAAACAGTCTAGCACTGGACAGACACAGATGAAATAACTACAACAAATGTAAACTAAAATTGTGATTAAGTGCTATGAAGCCGAAAGTGATGTCTCAAAAGTATAGGATATGGTGGAACAGGATAGACTGGAGACAGCAGAAGGGTGAGTGGAAGTTAACTAGGCTGAGATTGGTGAGGAAAGCATTTTATATTGAGGGTCCAGGTCGTGCAAAGACTGTCTAATAAGAGAGAGCACGGTAAACATAAATGCTTAGAGAATGCAAAGAGCAAGAGGAAGCCTGGGGCAAGATAAAGCTGGCAAGGTGGGCCAAGGCCAGATCACATAGGGCCTTGTAGGTTATGTTAAATCCACAAGGATTTTAAGACCACAAGTACTTACAGAAACATCACCAGCAGATCACATAGCCTTCAGACAACTTCAGAGATCTCTCTAAAATGTTGTCATTGCTGTTAGCTGCTGTCAAGTCAGCCACAACCCATGGTGACCCCATACACAATGGACCGAAATGTTGTCTGGTACTGCGCCATTCCCATGATAGGTTTCAATTGTGGATTAGACCACTGTGATCCCATAAGGTTTTCGTTGCATAAAGTAGATCACCAGGCCTTTCTTTCTAGTCCATTTTAGTATGGAAACTCAGTTGAAACCTGCTCAACAACCCAGCAACACACAAGCCTCCACTGATGGGTGGTAGCTGTGCATAAGGTGCATTGACCAGGAATACAAACGAGGTCTTCTTCATGGTAGGCGAGAATACTATCACTGAACCACCAATACCTCATACTCTAAAATGAGGTTAGTCTTACTGCTTGGGAGAGCTTCCCAGAGGGATAACTGACTAGTTATTTATGTACACCTTTTGGGAAGTTTTCCCTACAATAGAGGTCATCAATTTAGAAAATGTGGTATGAAATTTGTCCCTGATTTTTGCTGAAGTGATCAATGACACCACCTTGATTCTGGAAGGCATTAGATCAGCCTCAACTCACTGACCAAGGCTGTTATGAGTGACAGAATTGCCCCAAACTGTCTCCTTATGGGCCAAGACAGAGTGTAAAATCACTAATACATCCCGTGCATTGATTAACATCTCAGGCCAAATGGAAAGATCAATACAGGAACTTAAGGAAGGCCACAAGGTTTTCTAAAATAGACGCTGGTGTTTTATGGGATTTGTTCAGTTGGCTAGTCCAAACCATACCTGAAAAGCATATTGATGAACCTTTTGGTTACATAACCAAATCCGTTGCCATCGAGTTGATTCCAACTCACAGTGACCCTATAGGACAGTGTAGAACTGCCCCATAGAGTTTCTAAGGAGCGCCTGGTGGATTCGAACTACCGATCTTTTGGTTAGCAGCTATAGCTCTTAATCAGTACACCACCAGGGTTTCCTCGGTTACATAACAAAAAATGATGCCCTTAATTTAAGCCAATTTGCAATACATTTTTCTGAAACTTGCAACTAACTGTAAGGCTGTTTATTTATACAGTTCATCTGCCATTAGAACCCATCTTCATAACCACTATGCTATACTGGCTCTTATTTATCACATAGCCAAAAATCTCAAAAGCTATGACCTGTGGGACACGACAAGGAATCAAGAAATCAGATGAAAAATAAAATACACTGAGTAGTAAATAACTATCCCAAAGTTTTTACATGTTACAGGAGAAATAGAGGCTTCCTTCATCCAGGTCTGCTGGCATGAGAGCTATTCAAAGTTGATACACGGAGAAGTAACTATTAAGAACGAAGGAGGAGAAAATAAGATCACTAAGAGCCATCTGAGGCTTCTGGAAAAGGCATGAAAAGTCTTCTACCTCCTAATATGGTTATCAGACATCAAGAAATAGATGTCAGGACGCTGTAGTCAGAATTTCAGTGTTAGCTTCAACTCATAAAAGCTAGTATGTTTAAAGAATTTCAAGTATTATAATGTTTACACAGGATACTGTAGTGGGAGGTTAATCTAGAGAGGTAGGTGCCTAAGGGTCAGATCATAAAGGGCATCATGATTTTATGTACGGGATTAAGCAATTTCATTTTTATCCTGCAAGTCAGATATTTTAATATAAGAGACATAGACCATATATGGGGTCTACAAACACTCTGAGAATATCATTACATTGAGTGTGATGTGTGTATGTGTGTGTATATACTAGAAAAGAATCTATAACCTGTATTTAGATTTTGCCAGGGGTCCATGACTAACTAAAGGTTATGAACTCTGTTAGGAGCATCTTCAGAACGATGGCTTCCTCAAGGGGTTCTCAGGAAGGATGACCACCTGCAGGACACTGTATGGATTGGAAAGAGGGTACAGGATACTGAAGGAAGGGGAATCAGGTAAGAACTTAAGGAGTTTCCCAAGCTAGAAATTATACAGTCAGGACTTAAATCAGGCAATTAGGGACTATAGTTCCTGCTGAGTAAAGTCAATAGGCAACAAGGTTCTTGATATAACTATGTATAACCATAATCAGTCTAAGAATATGTATATAATTGTTTTTAAATCACTAAGAATACACCTACAAAGAGTAGCATTATGTAAACAGGTATTTCTCTGGTAAATATCTGGATTAATTTCAATTAACATTAAATTTGAGATTGGTCTTATTTTACATTTTGATAAATGTATTGTAGTTTGCAGATGATGCTAAGTATTTCTGGCTAGTAAAATGACAGCCTCAGAAATAAACAGCATGAAGATCCCACGAGGCTATGTGAGCAGGAAGAAATGTGAGCAAATGTTCTTAACCAAAATAATCCAAACTATACTTGTATGATAATAATGATTTACAATGTAAGAAGAAAATCCACAAACACAGGCAATATACAAATGAAAAGATGCTCAACATTACTAACAATCAGGAAAACATAAAATCATTTTACACCTTAAAATGACAAAAGTATTAAAGTCAGATAATACCAAGTGCTGGCAAAGAAGTGGATTAACTCTTACACTACTAGTGAAACAATATCTTGGTAAAACAAGTGTGGAGAGTGTAGCTTCCTACGACTGCTGTAAAAAGGTACCACAAAGTAAATGGCTTTAAACAAAAGTATATTGTCTCACAGCTCAGAAGTATGGCGGTGTGAGATCAAGGCGTTGGCCATGTTGATTCCTTCTGAGGATTTGAGGGAGAATCTGTTCCATGTCTCTCTCCCAGCTTCTGATGGCTCCAGGCTTTCCTTGGCTTGCAGCTGCAGGATCACATGGCATCCTTCCTCTGTCTCCCTGTCTCTTCTCCTCTTTTATAAGGATGTCAGTCATATAGGCTTAGGACCCACCCTATTCCAGTCATGTTAACCTAACTGATAACATCTCCAAAGACCCTATTTCCAAACAGATACAGAGGTTAAGACTTCAGCGTATCTTTTTGAAGGACAGAATTCAATCCATAATAGAAAGTAAAGTGTCAGCATCTAGTAAAGTTGAAGATATTTATACCTGTGGTAGGCAGTACAATGCCCCACCAAACATATCCACCTCCTAATCCCTAAAACCTATTAATATGTTACCTTACATGTCAAAAGAGACTTTGCAAATGTAATTAAGTTAATGTTCTTGAGATGAAAGATTAACTTAGGGGGCCCAATGTAATCCTTAGAAGAGGGATCAGGAGAATCAGAGCAGAGAGAAATTTGAGCTGCTATGTGGATGGCTTTGAAGATGGAGGAAGGGACCACCAACCAAGGAATGGAGATGGCCTCTAGAAGCTGGACAAGGAAAGAGAACGGATTCTCTCCTAGGGCCTTCAGAGGGAACAGAGTCCTGCTGACACCATAATTTTAGCTCACGAAGACCTATTTAGGATTTTGAGCTCCAGAACTGTAAGATAATAAATGTTTGTTGTTGTGGTAATTTGTTACAGCAGCAACAGGAAACTAATACAATATCCTTTACCCAGAAATTCCACACTTAGGCATAGGGCCTAGAGAAACTCCCACACATGTACACATGAAAACTTGTATAAAAATGTTTATTGCAGCATTATTTATAAAAGCATAGAATTATAAACTACCTAAATGTACATCATCAGACAAAAGAATACCCTGAGATATAAGCATAGAGAGTATCAAGCAACAATGAAAATTAATAAACTAAAGCTACATGTGTCAATATGAATATATCTCAAAAATTATGATATTAAGTGAAACAAATTAGTTTACCTTATAAACTAGGATTTAAAACATTCCAAAATATTATATACTCTGTGTATGTGCAGAAAGTGAATAAAATATATATAAAATGATAAATACCAAATTCAGGATATGATTCCCTCTGGGAGCAAGAAGGCATCCTGGCTTGAAGAAAGTCTGAAGCAAATATGGCAAAATGTTGAGCTTTGGTAAAGCTAGGAGAATGAGTTCACCATTCTCTTTACTTACTGTTGAATGCAATAGTTTCAGACCCAATATTCTACTCTCCAGGCTAAGTGCCATCTCCCAACCAGCCAAATGTTCCCAAAGATACATCAGAAAAACAATGCACTATTTTATCTTTTAAGTAACAGAAACTATATAGACAATATGCATAACGTTTCTTATACTATATTTTAAAGTTTAGGCTTTCCATTCCCATAAACGTTCAGCACCCATAAGAAGCGAAAATATGATCAAATAGAAAAAAACACATTTATTTTTCCATTTTACCTACTATTTACCGCCTATGAAAGAGAACAATCAGCCAAGAGAAGGAAAATCAGAATACCAAATTATATGAAATGTAGTTAAAGAATTTTATGACAAATTTGAAATAGACATATTTTAGGCAATGATCATTTACCATAGTAGGAATATTTTAATTTAAATATGCAGTTAGATATCTAAATAAGGTTATTTCAGTTCCATAAATCGGTCAACGATAGCGTATTAAAAACCACAGCTGCAACAACAACATTAACACTACTTGGTACTTGGATGAATACCAAAAATCAAAAACCAAACCTCAAGTCGATTCTGATTCATAGTGACCTTATAGGACAGAGCAGAATCACCCCATAAAGTTTCCAAGGAATGATGGTGGATTCAAACTGCCCACCTTTTGGTTAGCAGCCGTAGCTCTCAATCACTGTGTCACCAGGGCTCAGGGACAACCATAGCAAAGAACAAGAATCACAGAAACCATAAAAAAAAAAACCTACAAGTTCATTGTCCATTTGCATCCTCTTAAAATACACCTCAGGTTACTCAAGCAACATTCTCTGGGCCAGATACTGATAGCTCCTGATATAAACATAAGTGTTTGAAGCTTATTGTTAACAAAACTAACCTTGAGCTCATCTGATAAAACTACAGAAGGGGTGTACGTGGGGGCAAGGCATTTTCACTATCAATAGCCTATTACTCTGGGAGATATTTAACTCTGTGTCAACTCACTCACAACTTCCACATATGTGATTCCTAGTTTAAATATTGTGTAACACTACTAGAAAATAAATGCAATTATTTTTCTCCAAATTAACAATTTAAAAGTGAGTCACAGGTTTATTTTTGAATAAGCTTTCTTTAGCTTTTTAAATTCAAGTGAAGTTAACTTGATGAAGTGTTAGCACTAGCTAAATTCAAGATGAAAGAATAAGCTAAAGAAAAGCATTATTTTTAGCACTGTAAATTAAACAAATTAATAAATTAGCAAGGCTGCTAGATATACACCATAAATTTTCCCGTCACAATTTGTATCTGGCACGGGAGAAGTCCAGTGTATCTTATGGGAATCCACCAGGATTAGCATAATCTCCCAACTCTCACATTTACGTGTTGCTATCAACACTGTAAATTTAAATTCTGGAACAATGCCCAGAATTTTTTGTTAACTGAAAACCAAGCGTATCCCTGAAAGAAAAAGGTTTCCACTCTTCATGGTTAATGCACACTGTGTTTCTCGAAAGTTTTGCAACATTATTCTTGGAGTCTTGTTTTTCTCTGGCCTGGCTCTGTAACACTGGTAATGTGTGTTAATAGCACAATGGGTGGACAGTTTTTTAATTTAAAGTACTTTAAACAAAACAAAGTCAAATATGATTCATTTTAATTTTAAACAAATAATTGACACATAGCACCTGAAAGAGGAAAACAAAGTCATAAAACCATATGGCATATTTTAAGAATGCAGGGCTACAGCACCCAGGAAACTGTCATTATCCAAAACCACTGAGGTCAGATTGTTTCAGAGCTCAGAATTTTTTTTGGATTTTAGAAAGGTAATATGGTATATATACCATATATTATACAACACTGCCTGAGGGGTTGAGAGCTTCATCCTATCATCAAACACATATATATTTCTGACATGAAATATACAACATACACTACCTGGAGTAAATAAAGACTACAAATACCCTGGAGGAGCCCTGGTGGTGCAGTGGTTAAGAGCTCGGCTGCTAACCAAAAGATCGGCAGTTCAAAGCCACCAGCTCCTCCTTGGAAACCCTATGGGGCAGTTCTACTCTGTCCTATAGGCTCGCTATGAGTCAAAATCGACTTGATGGCAACGAGTTTGTTTTATTTTTCTTTTTTAAATAAATACCCTTATATTAGTTGGAGTCAGGTACTGCAATTAAATTAGATATGAAGAAAAAAATTTTATTACCAGTCAGCAGCCCCTTTTTCTGCATACACTGCAGAAAAAAGAGAACAAAGAAAAATGAGATATAAAAATGGATATAATGGGGAAAATAAAAAGGTTTGAGAAGAGAGAGAAAGAAGTTACAGTTAGGTTCAGGCTTTCATGGTGTAGAGAGCCAGAAGAAACTTTTAGGATTTCATGATTCAACATACCAAATCAGCAAACAGAAAGATCAAGGTCACCCAACTGGCCAGCTGGGGAAACTAAAGAGGACTTGGGCTAGTTCTTTGGTTTGATTTTTTGTCAGCTGTGGTAGGCAGAATGGCCCTCCAAAGGCATCCACACTAATCTGTGGAACCTGTGAATATGTTATACAATGGGGATTTTGCAGATGTGATTAAGATTACATACCTTAAAAAAGGAAAATTATACAGACAAGCCAAATCTAATTAAATGAGCCCTTAAAGGCAGAGAACTCTTTCTAACTGAAGTCATAGAGATACGGCAGGAAAAAAAAAGTTAAGAGAGATTCATTCGAAATGTGAGAGGGAGTCACTGTTGCTGGGGGAGATATGGGAACACATAGATAGCGTGAGAAGGAATGCAGGCAGCCTCTAGCAGCAAAAGCCGCTGACTGATAGCTAGCATCATGGATTGAATTATGCCCCCCAAAACATGTGTGTATCAATTTGGCTGGGCCATGATTCCCAGTATTGTGTGGTTGTCCTCCATTTTGCGATTGTAATGAGGATTAGGGTGGGACTGTAACACCACCCTTATGCAGGTCACATCCCTGATCCAACGTAAAGGGAGTTTCCCTGGGGTGTGGTCTGCATCACCTTTTATCTCTCAAGGATAAAAAGGAAAAGGAAGTGAGCAGAGAGGGGGAACCTCATAGCATCCAAAAAAGCAGTGCCGGCAGCAGAGCACGTCCTTTGGACCCGGGGTCCCTGCACCAAGAAGCTCCTAGTCCGAGGGAAGATTGATGAGAAGGCCGACAGAGAAAGTCTTCCCCTGGAGCTGATGCCCTGAATTTGGACTTGTAGACTACTCAACTGTGAAAAAATAAATTTCTTTATTAAAGCCATCCATTTGTGGTATTTCTGTTATAGCAGCACTAGATGACTAGGACAGCTAGCAAGGAACTGGGGACCTCTGCCCCACAACCAAACCAAGTGCTGTTGAGTCCACTCCAATTCCCAGTGACATCCCATGTGTGTCAGAGCAGAACTGTGCTCCATAGAGTTTTCAATGGCTGTTTTTTTTTTTTTAAAGTAGATCGCCAGGCCTTTCTTCCAAGGTGCCTCTGTGAGAACCCTAAAGGTTTGCGCCACCCAGGGACTAGACTTCATGACTGCAAGGAATCAAATTCAGCCAATAGCAAGAATGAACTTGGAAGTGGATTCATCCCTAGAGCCTACAGAAAGGAACTCAGCCCAGCTAACAGCTTGATTTTAGCCTTGTGAGACTCTAAGCAGAGAACACAGGTGAGCCACACTGTACCCTGACTTCTGACTACAGAACTGTGAGAAAATAAACTAGTATTTTTTTTTAAGGCACTAAATCTGTGCTAATTTGTTATGGCAACAAAAGAAAACTAATATAGCCATCCCTGTGAAGAGAGATGTTGGCCAACTCCACTGGGTGTTTGGTTGTAGGGAGAGAGGCATTACTAGTATGGGCTCTGAACAAAGGTAAGCAAAAAAAAAAAAGCAACAAGGAAGATGAAACTTGGCTTCATCAAGGTGCAAAAGAAATACCAAAATATTTGTTACTGCGAGGTACAGGAGTCCAGTGATAAGGCCCAGAAGGCAGAAGGGGAGTAGGAAGCTAATGATAGGGAACACAAAGTAGAGTAAGGATATTGTTGATGTGTTGTGAG
>NW_004444061.1:4849886-4861485 GCF_000243295.1 Trichechus manatus latirostris
CATAAAACAGCATGTGTGTTACTGTTACATGAGAAACTATCTGTTCTGTAAGCCTTCACCTGAAGTACAATAAAATATTAAAAAAAAATAAAAATTTGTTACTGTGTATCTACTAGGTGCTGACAGAGTGAGCTGAAATTTATATAACCAATTATTTTTATTATTCATGGCCAAAGCTCTATTTTCTAATATGTATGGTATTGCCATCAATAGGAATTATAACTTCATGATTCTTTTACATAAGCAGGTTTATGAAGCTGAAAACATGGGGGAGAAAATAACCTCCTCTCTTAGTGACAAATATTGAGTAAGTATCAAAAACAAACCAAGTTAGTCTAGAGGTAAAGCTTTGCACCATTCAAATTGACTTAGTAAGTGATTAGATATGAAAGTCTGTTATTTATGGAGGGCAGAATGTTATTTAAATATGAGAACTTGACAACTATTTGGATTTTAATGTATAAATAACTAAATTATCATGTCTCTACTGACAGGAGAATCTGAATTGCCTAAAATTTTGTTTTCATTTTATGAATCTTAGAAGACACATAGACTACTGTGTAGATAATAAAGTTATACAAACACCATGGATCTACTTACTATAATGTAACCCATACAGTTACATCAACATAGTTTAAAAATAGTTATCTCTACCATGATTTCAGATCGTAGAACCCAAAGCCAAAGCCAAAAGGAATAATACATCATATATACTATTTTGACTATTTACATTTCTAAAGAAGGGCTTGTAAGCCTAAATTATGAAAGCTGAATACTAGTTTGTAGAGACTGCATTCAAGTTCAAAGTTCGAATGTCTAACTTTTACAGAAATGACCATAAATACTATATTTAACCATTTTTAGTACTATATAGCATAATAATTCCAAAGTTCATAGAAATCAAGGAATCCATAAACCAATCACATTAAATTTTACTTAATATGACCTATTATGGAAGTTTCTTCTATTGTTTCCTCATCCTGCCTAATGCCATAAAATTCAGAAGGGATTCTCCAGAAATATTTTGATAAATATCATCAAAATGACTCCAGGCCTCTTGATAATTTTTAAGACTTCTTCTAGGCATGTTTTACTTTCTTTTTGTCATAAATTTCCTCATAACAAACCTACAACTTTCCAAATCAAGTTGTAGTTTTTTCAACCATATTCAAAGTAGGGATCATTTTCTCAAAGCTGGCTATGTACATTAACTCCCTTTTTAAGTCAGCCAAGTAACTATATGCCTATAAACTTCTAACTGGTTACATTTGCTTTTTATCTAACCCATTAACTTAAATTTATTGAATGAGAAAATTAGAAAATAAAAATAGGAAACAAAATGAAATTTAAACCTAACCATAAAAATTTTGTGTGTCTATTAATATATATCAGTATATTTCAGGATGAGGGACATATCATGGCTGTACTATTAAGAAAATCATCCAGATAGCAATCTACATTAACATTTAAGGATATTTAGTAACTAGAGCTATATGTTAAGAAAGGAAAGTAATTTGATAAAATTCAGGAAGCATCATCATTCTAATAGTGAATTTTAGGTTAAACTCTGCATAATCACATAGTTAATGTTTGCTATCTACAATATATTTATTCCAAGTTGATGCAGCAATCCAACAAAACGGGTCATCTACCACACTCCTTGCTTTCCTAAGTCACTTTATAACTGCATTTGTAGTTTTTTTGAGTAAAGCTTCAACCTAACCCCCCTAAAAAAAAGCCAAACCTGTTGCCATCGAGTCAATTTCGATTTACAGCCACCCTGTGGGGCAGAGTAGAACTGCCCCATAGGGTTTTCTAGGCTGTAATCTTTATGGATGTGGCAATCTGCTTCCACAAAGATTACAGCCTTGGAAACTTTGTGACACAGTTCTACTATGTCCTATACCAAAAAAAAAAAAAAAAAAAAAAACCAAACCCATTGCCTTTGAGTCAATTCCAACTCACAGTGACTCTATAGGACAGAATAGAACTGCCCCATAGGGTTTCCAAGGAGTGGCTGGTGGATTTGAACTGCCAACCTTTTGGTTAGCAGCCCAACTCTTAATCTCTATGCCACCAGGGTTTCCACTATGTCCAAAGGGTCGCTATAAGTCAAAATCGGCTGGACAGCAACAGGTTTTCTTTGTATTGTTTTGGAATCTTTCTCCTGCAGAGCAGGTGGTGGGTTCTAACCATCAACCTTTCAGTTAGCAGCCAAGCGCTTAACCACCGTGCCACCAGGGCTCCTTACCTTCAACCTAAAAGGTTTAAAATATCTTTCTGATTAATGGTCACATTCTTTTCCTTTGACTCTGGTTAAAGAAAAGAATTTAAAAATAGTTTTACATTTCCCCCCTTTCCACCCTCCCCCGCAAATGAGCCTTGGTCCTGAAGGTGAATCTGAAGTGAGCTAGAGCAGACTTGAAACAGAGTGGTAGGACACCAAGGGCTGTAATAGAAGATGCTGATCTCCCTTGCCCTGCAGCTAATGCATATGCCTCAGGACACAGACATTCTCTGCTATATGATACTAAAAAATAAAATTCCTGCAGACTGATCTTTTTCCAAGATGGAGTTAATTTGAAGCAATCTGTAAGATTTTACCTTGTCTTGGCCCGCAAGGTAGTTTATAGCTGTAGCAAATGTAGTAAATGATAGCCTGCCCCAGATTACTGAACACCTACAGGTTTTAGAATGGAAGAAGTTTTCATCACAGTAATCATATTCTTCTTCCCAGACAGTAGACCCAAATAGGCGTTGCTTAGGTACAGCAACTCATTCATTAATCCTGGTATCGAGCACATCATAGAATGATAGCCTGGCATTTATCTTTCATTAAAGCAACAGGCACCTTACATTGTCAATGTATAATTTTTGTCACATGAGAATGTCTTACCAAGAAATATGTGTAAAAGAACAGAGTAACTGGTTTCTTATCACATGAATCTCAACAGGAGCATGAAAACAAGCATTATGTAGGTGAGAAGTAAAAAACTAGAAAAGCCGCTGGATGATTACAAAAGTAATAGATGTGCCACTCTATATTACATCATGTGCAGCCCATAAACTTGAAATTTCATGCAGCTGAATGTTAAAAATGGGGGTTAGGGGTTGTGAAACTCTGGTTTGGTGGAGCTCTTTGGAATTGAGGGTAGTCTGATAAATCCAAGATTCTCATGACCCCTGACAGCACTCACATCTCATCACAGTGATGAATGTCCCGTTGATGCTTTGGAGAGCATCGATCACATCAGCACAGACTGCCCTTGCTGTAAACCATCTTGGTGATTTATAGGCTCTGGCAGCCTGATTGTGCCCTTTCAGCTTTGCTGGGCGCAACAGGAGGCCTCCCAAGTCATTTAGGTGAAAGAAACTTTCATTTGCTGTTCAATTCCATCTTTCAGGGAGCTGACTTCTCATTATCTCACAGACCTAGCCAGGATCTGCCTATGAGGTTTCAGTACCTTTCAGGACCCAGTTCTTCCCTGAAAGGAGCTCCTGAAAACTTGCATAACACAAAATGATTTGTAGTTTCTTAGCGGCATAAGGTAGCAGTATGGAGTTATATTTCTAACAAGGAACTTGGAAAATCAAATATATTTTGTAGATTACCACCTCGGACCTATTTCCAGAGGGCATGGCCATTCCCTACCTAAAAAAAGAAAAAAGAAAAAAATCAGTGTCTCCCTCGTGCACACAGGGTTAAGCTCTAATTCCTTGAATGGACATTTGTGGCCCTCCATAATAATCTAGCCCAGAGCCCTGTTGCACAGAGGTTAAGAGCTCGGCTGCAAACCAAAAGGCTGGCAGTCTGACTCCACCAGCCGCTCCTTGGAAACCCTATGGGGCAGTTCTACTCTGTCCTATAGGGTCACTATGAGTCGAAATCAACTTGACAGTAACTAGTTTTTTGGTTTTTTTTTAATTTTTATAATCTATCCCAGGGTTTTCCAACCACAGCACTATTGACGTTTGGGGCCAGATAATTCTTTGTTCTGGGGGACTGCCCTGTGCATTACAGAATGGTTAGCAGCATCCTGGCTCCTACCCATTAGATGCCGGTAGCATCATCTGACACCTGACAGTAGTGACAACCAGAAATGTCTCCAGACATTGCCAAATGTGACCTGAGAGGGGAAAACTGCCCCCAACTGAAAATCACAGATCTAGCCCCAAACGACTTTTCCAGGTATCTCCCGCCAACATGCTCCCACAAACAACTACTGATCCAGAGAAACACAGTTGCTCAATTGTCATCTAGAACATTTCTTAAATTTCTTCACTTTCATATTTATCCAGTATGCCCTACCTGAATCTTCTTCAGGATCCAGCTTATATTCCAAATCCTACCAATTTCTTTTGGCTATCTCAGTTTCAAACACTGGGTTTATTTTTTTAAGGATAATAATTTTACCCCTGGCCCTACCTTTAGTAACTATGACCTCAATTCAAGTCTCCTAATCTCTCGCCTATATCTCATTATTTAATGGTGATAATAATTTGCAGTCTTTGTATCTGGTTTTTATGAGAAGGAAATAAGATGATGTACATGGAAGTGTTCTGAAAAATATAAAATAATATAAATGGTAAGTATTGTCAACAAATCATGAAATGCCACCTGATACTTCTCCTGTCACCATTTATTTTATTTAGCTCTTGTACTGTGACTTACATGTTCCAAAATCCGTTGCCGTCGAGTCGGTTCTGACTCATAGCAACCCTATAGGACAGAGCAGAAGTGCCCCATATGGTTTCCAAGGAGCAGCTGGTGGATTCGAACTGCTGACCTTTTGTTTAGCAGCCATAGCTCTTAACCACTGCACCACCACGGCTCCTTTACAGGTTCACATCTACATAAAACCCTCTGTTGCATTATATAAAAGAAGATGTTTCCCAGTACCATTAGAGTTTTCAACAGTGACCAGGACAATTCAGCATTTTAATAAATACTTTATTTATTAAAGAATTTTAAAAACTAGCACCTCTTTAGTCATACAGCCATAGCCATAGCCGTAATTTCCTACAGTCATTAATTCCTCACACCCAAAAAAGTTCCATATGGTACAAAAACTGTTTTGACTGCTGCTCATCATCCCCCAAAGCTGGAATTTCATTAGGAGACCTGAGACCAATCTCTAGGAATTTAATAAATATCATTAAGATATATTTGAAGGAAGAAAAGTGACAATAATAGGTTGAGAAAGTAAATGTCAACACATCCTCCCTTCTGCCACCCTTTCCAGCAAACAGCCTTCTTTTTAATATTTTTGCCTCCTTTGACACTAGAAAAGCTGTTTATATTTATAAAAGCTCCCAAAGCCAGTAATAAGAATGGTTCTAAAGCTGAGCTATCTTAGAATCTACATCACAGTTGTATAAATAGCTTCATTATTTGAAGATGGATTTAATATTAGGTTACAGTCAAGGAATTCAGAACAAAGGCTAGTCAATGAAATAGACAATCAGTCTGGGTAACTCTGCCCTTGGTAAAAAACCTAATTAACTCTATAAAGTTAACCCGTATAGCTCATACTCTATGCAATTCCAAAACAGAACTGACAAAGAGTTTGGGATAGTTGTAACATTTATTGAAATAAGTATATAACCTTCCATATGATGATTATTTGAAAACAATATTAATTTGTATATTTAAGTATTCATAGTTCACTATAAAAATAGTTATATTAGTATAAAGCCAAAGCTCACATGGGCAAAAGCTATTAGTTATAGCATAATCTTTGAAAAAAGAATAAAATGACATGGAATCCATCCGTGTTCTGCATTTTATGTAATAAATTTGTTCCTGAATAAATTCTTTTATTTAAATATTTATGAATCTGATTAATGCTTTTGAAAGAGTTTTTAATGCAACTTCTCTCAGAACACAGGATCTTTTTTTCTCTTAATTTAGGCTATGAGTAATCTAAGATTCTCATAGAGTTGTCTTACTCAAAATGAACAAATACAGATTTGTGTAAGTAAGCAAAGAGAGTTTATTTAAAAATCTTTACACTCTCTAATGTTAAAACGCATCTTTGAAAAACACATTCTGAATGTGCTGTCTATATTTTCAGCTTGCATTAAGCAACAAACACCCATGAATGGTCCATTTAAAAATCAGGCCATAGTTCACTTCAAATTGTATTCCAGTATCATCACACTGGCAAAGGTTGCAGGGACAATCTGAGTTACAGATCAAGTCTGTACATAAATACACAGAGATACTCTTGTGGTTTATAAATTCTATCTAAGATAAGAGCCTTTTAAAAAAATCAATACGTTCCCTAACTGATCCACTAAAAGTTTCATTTTGACAGTGAGGACTAGTCAGAAATAGTATCTGGTTGATTTAATTCAGCACTTTCCAACAGTGGACCATGATTCAGATGTGGTTAGAAAGAAATCTATTAAGATTTAGAGTTTGATTTTAGAGGCTATTTGATTTCTAAAGCAGCAAACTTGACAGTTAATTGATAACCTGGAATTGTAGATGAGCTGTAAAGGGCCAATTTCCCTGGAGTTAAAAAGAGAGGCCTTACAATGTCTCATCCTCATAATGGATCTGAATAAAATACATTTCAAAAATAGCAGGACATAAGAATAAGTCATTTAAACCTGTGTAGATCCAATGGGAGAAAAAAAGTATGTTTCAACCTATGAGATCAATTTTTAAAATATTCAGCTAATACTCTGCAGACTCTTAGAAGGCAATGTTTAACAGATCTTTGTAGTGATTGCTTCAATAATACCTCAATAATTATAACACCTCAATATTGAAAATTAAGAAAAACAGCAGTCTAAAAGTGTTTACTGAACAAGGAAAAGAGCAAATTACAGTGTTCTTCTTATAAAATAAATTGCCTTATCTATAAAGAAAAACCTCAAACTCCCTTTTCATGAAAAAAAAAAAAGTCTTAAAGGCTAAATTGGTTACACATCCCATTAGAGACTACCTTTACTCAATATCGAGTTGGGAAAACCTGATGAAAATGAGGAATATTCTGTCTGTGATTTATGCCTGACTCCTCTCATCATAAAGATTATTGTCTTTTCTGAGAGTAAAATCTCCAAGATGGGCAGGGCCAAAATGGCAGAGTAGTCAGATGCTTCCAGCGGTCCCTCTTACTAACAAAGACCTGAAAAAACAAGTGAATCAATTATATAAGATGATCTAGTAGCCCTGAACATCAAAGGCAAAGTTGAGGAATTGGACTGACTGGCAGGGGGAGGGAGAGATTGTTTGGAAGCAGCAAGGAGTTGCCAGACCTGACCTGGTGGGAGCTGGAGCCCTTCAGGCTGGATCAGTTCGTGCTGTGCAGCGAGTCAAGCAGTGGCACTTGGGAGGTGTTTTACACATCAGCAGAGGCCGAGTAGCAGAGAGTCTACTCGGCCATCCAGAACAAGAGAGAAGCAGCCCTCAAACAGCAAAAGATAAGTACTTGCACCTGGCCTACTGCACAGATCAAAAATACCCCCCTCTGGGAAAAACCTCTCTCCCATTTACCTCCCCGCTCCCTGATCTGCACTGGGTCTGGGACAGCTTCAGCGACTTCTGAGTCCCCTGGGCTGGAAGTAGAACCCATTACGTGCTGTGAGCCATTCTCCGGCCTTCAAGACGGAACAAATTAACAAACGAGAAAAAATCTGCAGCTCCCCTAAGCCAGGAAATCAGAGTAGGCACAGCTCCTTTACCTAGGCACAGGCATAAGTGGTCGATGGACTTTGAGTGCCTTTCCCCCTGCACAGACTTGTGTGGGCCCATTTCAACAGCATAGGCCCTCATTACCACAGTACAACAGGGTGTATACCTGAAGTCTAACTTCAACTGTTTCAGCTGTCAAGTGGTAGGTTCATGACATTTGATACTTCTCTGCCCATTAAGAAGGGTCTTCACCTACCCACATCAGTGGCCTGAAGACTTGTGGCTCCACCCATGCCACCTAGCCACCCGCAACAGGGGCCCAGGAATAAGTGGTTCCCACCAGTCCTTACAGCCAACAGCACTGGGTGCTCACAGTCCAGGTGCGAAACCCACCCCCCTACGTGGTTAAGGGAACAGGGACACCCATTCCACCTGGACACTCAGAAGCAGCCGTTGGCACCCTGCCTTGCTCAGCTTGTGACCCCCTGCTGCAGCCAGATGCCTGTGCCTATACCAATCACCCATGACTGCACAGGACTGTAGGTGAGAGCCTGCACCACATGCTTGGTGGCCAACTATGTGCACACCTGAGCTGAATCTATATAGGAGGAGTGGGCCGACTCCTGGGCTCACATACTTAGTGGCAGGTCTAGCCACCTGGTGGCAGGATATTGGAGTTTCAGGGACGCCGGCGATTGGGCTAGCTCACACAAGCAGCCTATTTGGCATATCAAAACAAAACAAGAAGCTAGGACACAGTAAGAAAACATAAAATAAATAAATACAATAACTTACTGATGCTCGGAGACAACAGTCAATATCAAATCACATAAAGAAGCAATCCATGATGGCTTCAGCAAGCTCCCAAAATAAAGAATCAAGAAATTTTCTGGAGAAAGAGAATTTCTTGGAATTATTGGAGGCAGAATACAAAAGATTAATATACAGAACTCTTCAAGAGATCAGAAAGGAGATCAGATAAAACGCAGACCTAGCAATAGAGGAACGTAAGAACATTAGACAAGAGCATAATGACAAATTTAACAGGCTTCAAGAATCCATAAAGACAGCAATCAGAAATCAAGAATATTAACAATAAAATTTCAGAATTTAGACAATTCAGTAGAAAGTCATGGGAGCAGAATTGAGGCAATGGAAGTCAGAATTAGTGAGATTCAAGATAAAGCACTTTACAACAACTTATTGGAGAAAAACTAGATAAAGGGATTAAAAAAAAATGAAGACACCCTAAGAATTATGTGGGACTCTATCAAGAGGAATAACCTATGAGTGACTGGAGTACAAGAACAGGGGGGTAACAGAAAATAGAGACAACTGTTGGAGATTTGTTGGTAGAAAACTTCCCTGATATCATGAAAGATGAGAAGATATCTATTCAAGACGCTCATCAAATCCCACATAAGGTTGATCCCAAAAGAAAGTCACCAAGGCATAATCAAACTTGCCAAAACCAAAGATAAAGACAGAATTTTAAGAGCGACTAGGGATAAACGAAAAGTCGTCTACAAAGGAAAGTCAATAAGAATAAGCTCGGACTACTCAGCAGAAACCATTGAGGCAAGAAGGCAATGGGATTGCATATATAAAGCCTTGAAGGTAAAAAACTGCCAGCCAAGAATTATATATCCAGCAAAACTCTCTATCAGATATGATGGCAAAATTAAGGCATTTCCAGATAAACAGAAGTTTAAGGAGTTTGAAAAAACCAAACCAAAATTACAAGAAATACTAAAGGGAGTCTCCAGTTAGAAAATCAATAATATCAGATAACAACACAACACCAGAACACAGGACAGAGCAACCAGATATCAACCCAGATAGAGAAGTCACAAAAATAAATCAAAACAAAAACACTAAAAAAATAGGGATACAGAGATGTCAATATGTAAAACATGCAACATTAAAAAAAAAAATATGGACTAAAAAATGTAGACATATATTTTTCCTATGGAGAGGAAGTCAAGGCAGTATAAAGAAATAAAAGACTGGTTTAAACTTAGAAAAATAGGGTTAAATATTAAGGTAACCAGAAAGGAAAGTAACAATCCTACATATCAAAATAAAAAAGGAAAACATAAAGATTCAGCAAATACAAAATCAACAACAATTAAAATACATAAAGAAAAAGGACACAGCACAGAAAATTAAGTAGAACAAAGAAACTAGTCAACAGTACACAAAAAAAGACATCAAAATGACAGCACTAAACGCATACCTATCAATAATTACACTGAATGTAAATGGACTAAATGCACCAATAAAGACACAGAGAGTGGCAGAATGGATAAAAAAAACACGATCCGTCAATATGCTGCCAACAAGAGACACACTATAGACTTAAAGAAACAAACAAACTAAAACTCAAGGGATGGAAAAAAAAAATCAAGCAAACAACAATAAAAAAAGAGCAGGAGTGGCAATACTAATCTCTGAGAAAATAGACTTTAAAGTAAAATCCACCACAAAGGATAAGGAAGGACACTATATAATGTTTAAATGGTCAATATACCAGGAGGACATATTTACAGTAAATATTTATGCATCTAACAACAGGGCTCCAAAATACATAAAACAAACTCTAACAGCATTGAAAAGAGAGATAGACAGCTAACAATAATAGTAGGAGACTTCAACACACCACTTGCAGTGAAAGACAGAACACCCAGAAAGAAGCTCAACAAAGACATGAAGATTTAAATGCCACAATCAACCAACTTGGTCTCATGGACACATACCTAATAGTCCACCCAACAGAAACCAAGTATATTTTCTTTTCCAATGCACATGAATAGACCACATATTATGCCATAAAGCAAGCCTTAACAGAATCTGAAGTATCAACATATTTCAAAGCATCTTTTCTGACGATAAAGCCATAAAAGCAGAACTCAATAACAGGAAAAGCAAGGAAAAAAAAATCAAACGCATGGAAATTGAACAACACCTTGCTCAAACATTACTGGGTTATAGAAGAAATTAAGGATGGAATAAAGAAATTCATAAAATCAAATGAGAATGAAAACACAGCCTACCAGAACCTTTGGGACACAGCAAAAGCAGTGCTCAGAGGTCAGTTTATAGCAATAAATTCACACATTCAAAAAGAAGAAAGGGCCATAATCAAAACATTTACCCTACAACTGGAAAAGTAGAAAGACAGCAGCAAAAGAAGACCTCGGGTACCAGAAGAAAGGAAATAATAAGAATTAGAGCAGAATTAAATGAAATAGAGAATAGAAAAACAACTGAAAGAGTTAACAAGACCAAAAACTGGTTCTTTGAAAGGATCAACAAAATGTACAAACTATTGGCCAAACTGACAAAAGAAAAACAGGAAAGGAAGCAAATGACCTGTATGAGAAATGAGATGGGTGACCCAACTGAAATTAAAAGAATCATAATAGAATACTATGAAAAATTGTACTATAACAAATTTAAAAACCTAGAGGAAATGGACAAATTTCTAGAAACTCACTACCTACCTAAACTAACACAAACAGAGGTAGAACAACTAAATAAGCCTATAATAAAAGAAGAGATTGCAAAGGTAATTAAAAAAACTCCCAACAAAAAAAAGCCCTGTCCTGCATGTTTTCACTGGAGAATTCTACCAAATTTTCAGAGAAGAGTTAACACCACTACTACTAAAAGTATTTCAGAGTATAGAAAAGGATGGAATACTCCCAAACTCATTCTATGAAGCCAGCATAACCCTGATACCAAAATCAGCTAAAGATACCACAAAAAAGGAAAATTACAGACCCATATCCCTCATGAACATTGATGTAAAAACCCTCAGCAAAATTCCAGCCAGTAGAATTCAGCAACATATCAAAAAAAAAAAAAAAAGTCACTATGATCAAGGGGGATTTACATCAGGTATGCAGGGATGGTTCAACATTAGAAAAACAATCCATGTAATCCATCACATTAATA
>NW_004444061.1:4861774-4906827 GCF_000243295.1 Trichechus manatus latirostris
AAAGAAATAAAGGGCATCCAAATTGGTAGGGAAGAAGTCAAAGTATCTCTATTTGCAGACGATATGATCCTTTACACAGAAAACCCCAAAGAAACCACAAGAAAACTACTGGAACTAACAGAAGATTTCACCAAAGTATCAGGATACAAGATAAACATACAAAAATTAGTTAGATTCCTCTACATCAACAAAGAGAATTTCCAAGAGGAAATCACCAAATCAATACCAGTTACAATAGCCCTCAAGAAGATAAAATACTTAGGAATAAATCTAACCAGTGACGTAAAAGACCTACACAATGAAAAGCACAAGGCAGTACTGCAAGAAACCAAAAGAGACCTGCATAAGTGGAAAAACATTCCTTGCTCATGGATAGGAAGACTCAACACTGTGAAAATGTCAATTCTACCCAAAGCGATCTACAGATACAATGCAATCCCGATCCAAATTACACCAGCATTCTTCAAAGAGATGGAGAAAGAAATCACCAACTTCACGTGGAAAAGGAAGAGGCCCCAATAAGTAAAGCATTACTCAAGAAGAAGAACAAAATGGGAGGCCCCACACTACCTGATTTTAGAACCTATTATACTGCTACAGTAGTCAAAACAGCCTGGTACTGGTACAACAACAGATGCATAGACCAATGGAACAGAATTGAGAATTCTAGACAGAAATTCATCCACCTATGAGCAGCTGATATTTGACAAAGGTCCAAAGCCCGTTAATAGGGGAAAAGACAGTCTCTTTAACAGTGCTGGCATAACTGGATATCCATCTGCAAAAAACTGAAACAAGACCCATAGCTCACACCATGCACAACTAACTCAAAATGGATGAAAGCCCTAAATATAAAATAGAAAATGACACAGATCATGGGAGAAAAAATAGGAACAACACTAGGAGCCCTAATACATGGCATAAACAGAATACAAACCATAAGTAAGAAAAGAAACTAGATAATTGGAATCTCCTAAAAATCAAACACTTAATGCTCATCAAATATTTCACCAAAAGAGTCAAAACACAACCTACAGACTGGGAAAAGTTTCTGGCTACAACAAATCCGATCAGTGTCTTATCTTACAAAACCTCAACAACAAAAAGACAAATAACCCAATTAAAAAACAGGCAAAGCACTGACTGCTCTGACCGGGATCACAATCGAGGGTCCTGGACAGAGCTGGAAAAGGATGTAGAACAGAATTCTAACTCACAAAAAAAAGACCAGATTTACTGGCCTGACAGACTGGAGAAACCACAAGAGTATGGCCCCCGGACACCCTTTTAGCCCAGTACTAAAGCCCCTCCGGAAATTCACCATTCACCCAGGAATTGGACAGCCTCATAAAACAAAACAGGACTAATGAGGCACAGCAGTCCAGGGACAAGGACTAGAAGGCAGGAGGGGACAGGAAAGCTGGTGATAGGGAACTCAAGGTTGAGAAGGGACAGTGTTGACATGTCATGGGGTTGTTAACCATTGTCATAGGGCAATATATGTACTAACTGTTTAATGAGAAACTATTTGTTCTGCAAACCTTCATTTAAGGTTAAAAAATAAAAAATAATTATCTATGTGAGATCAAATTGACAACAGCAACTCAGAAGGTTTGATGGGAAGCCTAGGGGACAGTGAGTTGAAGATAATGGTGATGGAATAATTTGGAAAAGGACAGTGAGAATAGCAGCACAACTGGAAGAATATAATCAATGTCACTGGATTGTACATGTAGAAACTTTCAAAATGGTGTAACTTTGACTATGTATATTTTCACCAAAAAAAATGTCCTCAAAGTCGAGAAGGAAGACTGTTGACACGTCATGGGGTTGTTAACCAATGTCATAAAACAATATGTGTACTGACTGTTTAATGGGAAACTATTTATTCTGTAAACCTTCATCTAAAGTACAATAAAAAACTTAAAAAATAAAAAATGGGCAAAGGATATAAACAGGCACTTCGCCAAAGAAGACATTCAGGCAGTTAACAGACAGATGAAGAACTGCTCATGATCATTAGCCATTAGAGAAATGCAAATCAAAACTACAATTAGATACCATCTCACCCCAACAAGACTAGTATTAATCCAAAAAACACAAAATAATAAATGCTGGAGAGGTTGTGGAGAGACTGGAACACTTATACACTGTTGGTGGGAATGCAAAATGATACAACCACTTTGGAAATCGATTTGGTGCCTCCTTAAAAAGCTAGAAATAGAAGTACCATATGATCCAGTGATCCTGCTCCTTGTAATATATCCTAGAGAAATAAGAGCCATCACACAAATAGATATATGCACACCCATGTTCACTGCATCACTGTTCACAATAGCAAAAAGATGGAAACAACCTAGGTGCCCATCAATGGATGAATGGATAAACAAATTACAGTATATTTACACAACAGAATACTACGCAATGATAAAGAACAACGATGAAGGCATGAAACATAACATGGAGGAATCTGGTAGGGATTATGCTGAATGAATTTAGTCAATCGCGAAAGGACAAATATTGTATAAGACCACTATTATAAGAACTTAAGAAAAGGTTTCAACACAGAAGATAACATTCTTTGATGGTTATGAGGGTGTGGAGGGAGGGTGAGGATTATTCACTAACTAGATAGTAGACAAGAATTATCTTAGGTGAAGGGAAGGACAGCACACACTACAGGGGAAGACAGCACAACTGGACTACACCAAAGCTGAGAAGTTTCCTGAACACAACCAAACACTTCAAGGGACAAAGTAGCAGGGAGGGGCAGGGGTCTGGGGACCATGCTTTCAGGGGACATCTAGGTCAACTGGCATAAGAAAGCTTATTAAGAAAATGTTCTGCATCCTACTTTGATAAGTGGTGTCTGGGGTCTTAAAAGCAACCCACCTGGAATAAAGGAGAATGAAGAACACCAAAGTCACAAGGAAAGTATTAACCCAAGAGACAGAAAGGCCACATAAACCAGAGACTGCATCAGCCTGAGACCAGAAGTACTAGATGGTGCCCAGCTACCACCAATGACCACCCTGACAGGGAACACAACAGAGAGTCCCTGATGGAGCAGAAGAAAACTGGGGTCCAGAACTCAAATTCTAGTAAAAAGACCAGACTTAATGGTCTGACTGAGACTGGAGAAGCCCCAGAAAGCATGGCCCTGGACTCTCTTGTCAACCCAGCACTAAAACCATTCCCGAGGCCAACTCTTCAGACAAAGATTAGACTGGACTATTGGACATAAAATGATACTCGTGAAGAGTGTGCTTCTTAGCTCAAGTAGATACATGAGACTAAATGGGCAGCTTCTGTCCAGAGGTGAGACGAGAAGGCAGAGGGTCAGGAACGAATGGACACAGGAAATCAGGGGTGGAAAGGAGGAGTGTCCTGTTACAGTATAGGGAGAGCAATTACGGTCACATAACAATGTATGTATAAATTTTTGTATGAGAGACTAACTTGAATTGTAAACTTTCATTTGAAGTACAATAAAATAAAATCTGAAAAAAAAAAAAATCTCCAAGACAGAAGGCTTATGATGAAGAAAGGAGTTCAAGGTTACGGAAAAGACACTCAGTGAAAAAAGGCTTCGACTAGTCTAATAAAATAAGCAGTTGTATTTTCAGACAGCTTGCCAATGCCAAATGTTTCTACAGTTCATGAAAGTAAAGAACTTTTAAAAGGCCATTAATAGAGTCCTAGTGGCACAGTAGTTAAGAGCTCCATGCTAACCAAAAGGTTGGCAGCTAGAATCTACCAGACACTCCTCGGAAACCCTATAGGGCAATTCTACTCTGTCCTTTAGGGTTACTGTGAGTCAGAATTGATTCGACTGCAAAGGCTTTGGGTTTTTTTTTTTTTTGGTTAATAGTGTCTGCTTGTTATTGGGAGAGTTATGTAGATGTATGTAAGTAGCTTAGAATAGAGCCTGGTACATGGTAAGGCCATATTAGTGTTAAAAGAAAAAAAAAAAAAACAGAAAACAAACAAATCCCCACAGGGTTTCCAAGGAGCAGCTGGTGGATTCAAACTGCTGAACTTTTGGTTAGCAGCTAAGCTCTTAACCACTTACACCAGAAGGGCTCCAGACACTGTTAGGACCGCCAAAATCACACAACTTTTGGCAGAAGCAGGATTAGTCTATGTTCTCAACCACTGATGTAGACTGCCCCTAAGGAGGCAAGCGACTGCGTAACCATAAGAAAAGAATACAGTCCAATACATTCCTTTCTAAATTAGAAAAGACTAGTCATCACAGGAAAAGGTTTATCCTCAAACAACAGATGCACACAGAAGCCCCATTTACCATGAGGGACGTTAGGAAATAATCATTTTAGGGGATTAAATCTAGCGTAACAGTTATCCCTACTCTCCTATAGAAAAGCAGGAAAGTGTAACTGATGAATTAACAAGCATTTACTGAATATCTACCAAGTTCCCAGTACTGCTATGTGTTATGAGGAGTAAAAAAGAAGTCAAAAGCATGTTACTTGCCCCATGGGACACTAGCAAGGTTTATTCTAAATGTCTTCCTGGATGCAAGAAGAAACAAGGCCAGAAACAATTAAGGAATAAGATCATAGGTAATGAAGTGCAAATAACTGCAGCACAAAGAGTAACTACTCGAAAAATTCTACTTTCTACTTTCCAGGAACATTGCAGTTTCAAAGTTTATATTGACCTCTCTGTATTTTATATGTTCTTATGCATGCTGCACTAAGATATCAAAAAATCTCCTTGAAACAACTGTTCATAATCCATCATAGAGAACTACAACTGTAAGTAGAAAAAAAAAATTCTAAATTTACTTTAAATATGCATCAAGACAAAGATATCAGCTAATTTAACAGTGGTTCTTTTCATAGACTTCCCTGGCTTTTGTCACCTCCTCCACCCAAAGGGTGCAGGTAGGGAGCGCAAAGGATAAGCGTAATTTTAATGTGCTCCTGTTTCTATAAGGAGTCTACAAGGCTCTGGAGGAAGTGGTGAAAATAGAGCTCCTGTTTTTTTCTGTCATGCAGACCTCTCAGATTTTTTTCTGTAGAAGAACCACAGACAAATTAACTTCTGCCTGAAATGTTTTACTTCCCCCATTGAATACACAAGCCAGAAAACTCCTACTTTTTCTCTATTTCTATCTTATTTAACAGCACACCACCTCTTTCCTCCTGGGCCCAGAGAAAAGCAGACTCATAGATCCCTCCCGCCCAAAGTAAATGTCAAATCTAGAGTTCCTAACTACAGCAAGCTACAGTGCATTGCAGTGGCACGAGGGCAAATATGGCAATACAGAAGGCTGGGAAGTTTGCAGAAATGTGTAATGGCTATTGACAATCCTCAGGGAGTAGAGCTAACTGTACTCTCTTTTCATTATCTTAACATCCCAAACCCAAAATCTGGTAGGAAAATGAGACAACTGAATCCAGATGCAGATAGCAGTAATAAGCTTTTTGCAAACTTTAGGCAGTGTTTACCAAGTAAAACAGTGAACATCTGCAAAATTTTTATAATGGCTAACTATTTTTGAGTCTTCTTTCAGTTCTTTGTGATGACACCAACTCTCTGTGCCAGTGTGGGACAACCAATGTAACAGTGCCCCAAAATGTGTGTGGAGTGGAAACCTTTACATTAATTCTTCATTCATTCATTATCAAAACAAATGTAGAATGTTTGCTATCTAATACTAATTTCTGAAAGGCTAATTATGATAGGGAAATACAAACTAGAGACCCGTTGCCGTTAAATCCATTCCGACTCATAGCAACCCTATAGGACAGGGTAGAACTGTCCCACAGCGTTTCCAAGGAGTTGCTGATGGATTTGAACTGCCAACCTTTTTTGGTTAGCAGCCTGAGTTCTTAACCACTGCATCTACCAGGGCTCCAAACTAGAGAAGATTCAATTTATTTCTACAGCATTCAGAGGACTTCTACAGGTAAAGAGGACTTCTACAGGTAGGCCTTCCTTGAATGTGATGGATCTGAATGCTCCCACAGAGACAAAACCCTGACCTCACAATATGAAGACACTTAAACTGCATCATGAATAAGCAGGCTTGTTAAATGCAAGCTCCTTCTCAAGGACTGCAGAGAGATTGATTTCTCGCCAAAAAGACTCTTGAGTTTGAGAAGTTTGGAAAGAAATTATTTTCAATTGTACAATTACTTGTATTATTTACATTTCTTCAGGTATTGAAGAATCCAAGATATTCTCAATGAGAATAACGTTAATGATAAAGGCTAACAATCATACTGCACTTAATACATGAGTGCCAGGCATTGTTCTAAGCATGTTCCATACATTGTTGCTGTGTGCCATTAGTCGATTCTGACTCATAGCGACACCATGTGCCAGAGTAGAACTACCTCATAGAGTTTTCTAGGCTGTAATCTTTACAGGAGCAGATCACCAGGTCTTTCTCCCGTGGAGCCTCTGGGTGGGTTTGAACTGCCAACCTTTTGGTTAGCTGCCAAGTGCTTAACGTTACACTCTCAGGACTTCACCACAACCATATGAGCAGGTGCTGTATATCTTACAGCTGAAGAAACTGAGGCACAGAGACTAACATGCAAGGAAATGGCTGAGCCAGGATTCAATCTCAGGTAACATGGGTCTAGAGACTATTCCCTTAATCCCACACTGCCTCTCAACCCCATCCTAAATGCCATCCCTCTGCCAGCTAAAGTTACTCGTCAGAACAATCAAATGAGAACATACCAGAGTACTGACTTTTAAAGTTTCTTTATAACTACAATTCTTTACCATTTATTTCTCAACATCTTTCCTGAAAATACATTTTCTACAAGGCTATTTAGTAACATTTCTACAATAATGTCAAAGTTTAAATAAGGTATCACAGGAAAATATCTCTTATTATATTACAGCTTAATCAAAGAATTTTTTAGCAGCTTCTTTATGTAGCAAACTTGTGGCAGTGAAACACACATTTCATATTAACAGCTGTAGTTTTGCCTTCTCCTGGTGAGTGATGACACAAGAGCAACTGTGTTCAAAATGCTTGGTGATAAAAGCAATAAATGCTGTCAAAGTCTCTCTGCTTTTACATAAAAATCAAAGCTCATGTCAACAACAATGCCACAGTAAACATCTAGTATGTTTATAAATTTATATATTTTAATAATAGTTTCTAAATTTTAAAGCGATGCTTACATTCTACTAAACTACTTTGGTGATGACCAAGGTCCAACACGAGCATTTCCTTGACAGAGGGTAAGAATTAGTTATCCAACTTCAACTATTACAATTCTAGCATCCTTTTATAGGGTATCTTTTTGTGGAACCTAGGGCCAACCATTTTGGAATGGATTAACTGGTCATGACAATAACTGGCCAATCATATTATGTATAGAATAGACAGAAAAAGTGAATACAGCTTCCTAACCTTAAGGACCAAATACTACATACAGTATTTAAAGTTATATTGTCTCAAGAAGGTCTAGTAAGTGAGAAATAGGACAAAGCAGAAATGCTGGATTTTTAATGAAATACTAGCAGCAACAAGGACTTCAGGAAACTAACCTGGAAACTTCTCTTTAGAACCACACACTGTGAGGAGGAAGGATGGGAACAGAGATGGGTTGGCAAGTGCGCAACTTGACTAAAGGTATCCAGACTTGAAGTTGTTTTTTTTTTTTTTTAAACCATGTTTGGTCCAAATAAAGATCTCTACAAACTGAGTTCAGTTCATGTGGGTGTCAATTCCTAACCCCTGTTTTAAGTATGCTAACCAAAAGATCAGCAGTTCAAATCCACCAGGTGCTCCTTGAAAACCCTATGGGGCAGTTCTCCTCTGTCCTATAGGGTTGCTATGGGTTGGAACTGACAGCAACAGGTAGTGGTGGGTTTTAAGTATTAACTTCATCTCATAGTGCCCCACAAAAGACCTCATGTTTGGTTCTTTCCCCCTCAATTCCTGTATTTTGAGAGAATCTGTCGTAATTTCAGCCCAAACAAAAGAACACTTTCATTAATTTATGCACCAATAACAACTATAAATATATGTTTGTCTTAGAGTTTTTGAAAGATTTAAAATAATTTACAGGCACGATTAGAGTGGTTAAATGCAGGCTTCAGGCCAGAACAATCTTGATATGAATCTCATTTCAGCCACTTGTTAGATACATGACCTTGGGCAAGTTACGTAAACTCTCTATCTCAGTTTCTTTGTCTGTAAAATGAGGGTGATAACAGCACCTACTTTATAGACATTTGGGCAGATTAAATGACTACTTGATGAATCCAGTACCTAGAAAGGTCTTCACAAAAGTGAGCTACTGCAATTACTTTTCGGAACACAAGACATTCCTAGAGGTCTCTAGACTGACCACAGATAAAACCACTCAGTTGTCTTCTTTCAAAAAAAAAAAAAAAAGTTTCTGAGCAAGGTATTAGATTAGACATCCTTCTATTAGTTTATTATGAAACAAAGCACTTCAGTGGAATGATGTATTAACAACTGGCAATTCCTTGCAGATGAGAGTTCATTTATGACAAATGGGCTAAACAAAGCTTTGCTACAATCCTGACAGATGCTTATGTTGACATTGAGTTTTAATCCTCCATTTGCAGTTTTCACTGCTTCTTCTTTATTATTTCATTACGGCAACATATGTTTTCAAAGTGTTATACTACATCTTATACTACTTTTATTACTTTATGCCTCTGAGTATTGTCTTCTAAGACGCAACAATGGGTAGCTTGTACTCCCAAATTTCCCTGTTCTATCTACCCAGCCAGACCTAAGTTCACTGCTGCTATTTCACTACTTGACACCAGTATGATTTATCGGATGGAAAAATTGACATATTTGGGCTGAATGGTAGTTAACAGCTAATTTATTGAGAAATTACTATACACCCGGCAGTGTGGTAAACACTTTATATGCATTAAATCTTACAAAAATCCTGTAAGGTCGACATAATTATTATCCACCTAATGTGTCATGGATTGAATTGTGTCCCCAAAAAATATCTGTCAACTTGGCTGGGTCATGATTTCCAGTATTGTATGACTGTGTACCATTTTGTAATCTGATGCGATTTCCTTATGTGTTGTAAACTCTATCACTATGATGTAATAAAATGGATTAGCGGCAGTTACACTGATGAGATCTAGATTAGACAGTGTCTTAAACCAGTGTCTTTTGAGATACAAAAGAGAGAAGTGAGCAGAGACACATGGGAACCTCACACCACCAAGAAAGCAGTGCCGGGAGCAAAGCGCGTCCTTTGGACCTGTTGCTGTGCTGAGATGTTCCCAGACCAAGGGAAGACTGATGCATCACAAGGACCTTCCTCCAGAGCTGACAGAGAAAGAAAGCCTTCTCCTCGAGCTGACACCCTGAATTTGGACTTGTAGCCTACTGGACTGTGAGAGAATAAACTTCTCTTTGTTAAAGCCATCCTCTTGTGGTATTTCTGTTATAGCAGCACTAGATGACTAGAACAATGCTAGAGGGAAACTGAAGCACAGAGTTACATATCTGTCCAAAGTCACATAGCTAGAAAGTGGCAAGGCTTGGATTCAAACCTAGGTAGCTTATTCCAGAGCCCATGTTCTTATATAGTACATATAGTACCTCCTACTTCTACAATGTGACTTTGGTTGGACACAATACTTAATCCCTATGTCTTAAATTCCTTATCTTATACAGGTATATCAACAACTCACAGTTGTTACAAAGTCTAAATAAGATAATATATATGAAATATCTAGGATAATAACTAATATAGAGTTATTCAATAAAAGTTATCTGCTATATGTGTGCTTGTGCATGTGTGTGTAAGTGGGTATATTATATATATGCACATATACATATGTGATTTTTGACTAACATAACAAAATAGATAAATGCAGATCCCCTTGTCTCTGGTAAGTCTAGAAAACAAGTAAAGAGGTTAGAAGGGTATTGTGGTGGATTGGATTTCTGTTCACCCATGTTCTATGGCACCCTTCTCTGATGTCACTCCTTGTAGGAAAATTATACTTCCCACCTCATTCAACTCAGCTATTGCTACATGACCTTATTTGATCAAGGAAATATGGGTAGAAGTGATGTATGCCACTTCTGGCTTTAAAAACTAGGACCTTGATCATCATCTCTTTTGTCTGTACCTCAAGACTAGCCATGTTCTACTGCCTATCACTCTAGTAAGTAATTGAAGAAAATGTGGAATAGAGTTGCAGCTAAATCACAACAGAAATATTTCATTAGTGAGAAATAATCTTTTGTTTTTATAAGTTGCCAGCATTTTGGGGTTGTTTGTTACCACAGCATACCCTAGCTTATGCTGCCTGGCAATAAGAAGCTTCCATCAGAGTCTATTGCTTGGAGGTTAATAAACATACTATTATCCCTTGATCCTGCCAATCTTCTTTCACTGGCACACATGTTATACCCCCATAATCACCATAGCAAAATAGCATGACTTCCTGCCACTTTTGTTTACCCTTAGGAATATTTTTTAATTTAATGTTATTATGTGAAGAAGGAAAGAGAAAAAAAGATAAACCATATTCAAACTTTCATACCTAAAAACTTGAAGCCTTCAAATATTTAAGTCCTATATTTTGGTTAAAAGTATGATCCCAACTTAAAATTCTAGGATCCATTATTCTAAGTATGAAAAATTAATGAGCAATCACATAGACATTTTCTTATATGTATAGTGAAAGGAAGCCTTGATTTGGAGTCAAACGACCTGGATATGAATTCTGGTCCTGTTCTGTGGCAGCTATATTTTGAGATGACAGTCCTAGCCACATTCTTTGATTTGAAAGTGACTCCAACTTACCTTCCCTACTAAAGTTCAGCTATGTTTGTTACAGGTGAATGGTTTACCTTAATAACAAATGACTTCAGAAAACCAGCTCCCAGTCTTCAAGGCCAGGTACCACATACTCAAAGTATAATTCTTGTCCAAGCCTTCAATGTCTATGAGATTGAGTTATAATAAATATCTCTTTACTTATACTACATAGAGAGGACTTTTTTAGGGGGGGGATGGGGAGGAGTCAAAAGTATCCTGATTAAGACGTGTGCCTAGAAGTAAATTACTCTCTGAACCTGAGTTTCCTCAGCTGTAAAATGGGAGTACAGGTAGTTCCCAACTTATGATGTATTCAACTAAGGACAAACCACACTTACAAACATCTTTTTTTCTACATTTTTATCATTAGTAATATGTCTACATACAGTTTTGCAGCACGTAATTTGCTGATGTTATCATTCTCAGATGTTCACTTGCAGATGTCCAATTTTATGATTTACTGTTCAAAATTTTATAGTGAAACAATTAGCTGAAGTTTTTTCTCAACTAAATCAGGAGCTTCAGGTGCTTGAAAACAGGGACCCAAACGCTGATCACCTTGTTAAAGTTGATAGGCAGATTCAGGAAGTAGTGAGAAATATATGAAGAAAAAAAGAAAAGGACCATACAGACAACCCTCACTAATTTTCTGACTAGAAACACCACACCCATTCCCAAGGCTAATCCAGATGATCCAGCACCTTCCACGAGTGGAGTTATTACTGCAATTGACGAAATGCCAATGTTGTCAATGTTGTCCAACTCTTCATTGTCAGAGTAAATTTTTATGATTTGTGTTTTTTTTAATGTATGTATATATTAAAATATTTCTACAAGTTTATATGTAATGTTTCCAACCCTCAAAGACAAATAAAGATCTGATTTATAAAATACTGATAATAAAAGGCAACAATAATGAAAACTAAAAAAAAAAAAAATCAGATATTCATATTCAACTTACGTCAGAACCTTAAGGGTCATCAGAAGAGAACCCCATTGTAAGTTGGGGACTACCTGCATTACAACATCCTCACTTGGTTGTTGTGAGATTCCCATAACATGAATATGCACAAATATATGGGAATGATTGATTTTAAAAAGAAATTTCCGGTGAGCAATTCAAATCATTCTAAAATTAACACTTCTAAACTTTCAGGCAAGAAAATTATTAGTAACCTAATATTTATTATAGCAGTCATACCTGCCATATTTATTTTAAATATGTTAAATTTTATGAGAGTAGAATGTAAAATGTATTGAACCTCCCTATAAATTTAACAGAGATATAGTACCTTTTTTGTTCAGTGTAAAGGCTTTAAAACATAATTTTGGTATTTTAGAGGATCATAGGGGATTTTAATTATACCTATTAATGTTAAACGTTTTTGTTTGTCACAACTATCTAATCCTTGTTTAGAAATGTAACACCCTTTGAAAGCATTGCTCCTTCAGAATTGCTTGTAAAAAAACCAAAAACTGATAGGAACTCACATTCGGAACTCACATTCAGGGAAAGAGGGAGGGGTATGTTGGATTTAAGCACATCTATTAGGTGCCTGGAAGATTTTTGTTTATTTCTCTTTCCAAACACAGATAAAGAACAATACTCATTGGAGGAACCATCATTCTCGCTACCTACTTAACCTTATGAACATGATATTTAATAAGTACTATCTCTGCTACCCTGGTGGTGTAGTGGTTAAGAGCTACGGCTGCTAACCAAAAAGGTCAGCAGTTCGAATCCACCAGGCACTCCTTGGAAACCCTATGGGGGCAGTTCTACTCTGTCCTATAGGGTCGCTGTGAGTCGGAATCGATTTGATGGCAATGGGTTTGTTTGTTTGTTTGTTTATCTCTCCTAACCAAAAGTTCGGCCATTCAAATCCATCAATCGCTCCTTGGAAACCCTATGGGGCAAGTTCTACTCTGTCCTACAGGGTGGCTATGAGTCAGAATTGACTGGATGGCTCACAACAACAACACCACCATCTTTATGCTGGTGGTGTTTCCTTTGCAGGAAAACAGTGACATTTTCCTCCAAAATGACTTGAAGAAATTTAGGGAATATTCCTGGGGAATATAACAGATGAATTCAAAGTCATTTATGGCTCTAGGTCCACAAGCAAGACAGGAATATTAACCACTCAATAGACCAAGATCCACATTTTAGATGCAACCCTGTTAGTACACTGATACTTTGTTTTTCAAGTCCCCAAAGGCTGTACTTGCATATGTTCTCAAATATTGCTGAATTGCTGTAACAGAAATGAGATTCAACATAGGAAAGTATTTTTCTCTCCTATATCATTTTTTGGTGAATCCAAATTTGTAGAGTTATGGTTTGCTCCATAAAGACTGTTTTTAACAGATTACCTAAATCTTACAAATATTTTCAAGTTATCTCTTTCTTCTATGTGTCTGCAAATTGCTTGATAGTGTAAAAATTGCTTAAGAGTCTCCTCCTGAAAGGACACTTTATATAGTGGCATCAGCATGTTGAAGTCTAAATAACTAAAGTGACAGTGATTCCAGCCGGACCTTGATTTAGTTCAATCTCAGCTATATAGGGACAAATAGACAGAAATCACTTCTCAGTCATACTTGGCAAGATTTTGTTGTATCTTAAATGTTATTGATTGCAAAGTTTTCTCAGTTCTCTTTTCACATCAAGATGCTTAGCTTATTGGAATTTTCTGAGGAATCAATTTAAGACAACTTAACCAACACGATTACTGATCAAATGGAGAAAACTAAGTATATGGGATCGTTCAGAAGAAACTATAAACATCTTGGGCAAAAAGTATAAAAATACAAATATTTTCAAGGCAAAATTCAGTACTAAACATGCAATACGAAAGGCTTCCTGTTTGTGTAAACACCCCAGAAAATAATTCTAACTGCAAATATAGCAGGCAGTTATATAACTCATTAGAATAATGTTTAACCAAAATAAAAGTATTCGTGTCATTCCCAGGGCATTTCAAGTTTTAAAGCAGTGATTAACAAAATATGTTCGATGGATCATTAGTATTTGTGGGCACCCACCAGGTGGTGTTTAAACAGACACGTTATGCTATTCATCTTTTGAGTAATAATAGTGTATTGTTTATTATAAATTGCTTTTGATGAGACATTAAGAAAGAACTTTGTCTATCACCCCCACTTACAATATATTGTAAACTCGTTCTCTCCTGTCTTTTTCTCAACTACTAGCAAAAATATATGACACCCTAGGTCTTTTTTCTAGAGTGCTACATATTGAAAATATTAACTAAAACACTTAATCAAAAGTTTTCTTCAATGGAAGAATAGTCCATGTTGGGACACAGAAATAAGACAAGAGTTGATCCTTCTGGCCAGTGGAGGAGACTTTAAAGTGAGCCTGGAAGTCACAAAACAAAGACATTTACTGAAAGAAATACATGGTCCCTAGTAGGGTAGTTGTTAAACTTTTGAGTTCTAAAGTGAAACAGTGGCTCAAGCATAACAAGGATTGTGAGGATGGTGCAGGACTGGGCAGTGTTTTGTTCTGTTGTACATAGGGTTGCTATGAGTTGGAGAATCGACTCAACGACACCTAACAACAACAACAAAATGAAAGCAGATTCAAACTCTGGCTATGTAACCTACCACTGGATGACGCTGTTAAACGTATTTAACATCTCTGAGGACTGCAGAGCATTGCCCAGTTGGTGCAGTAGTAAAACATGTACAGCCGCAGGTAAGATAACAGAACAACAGTTAATGAAGACCAGTGTCTAAATTTTAAGCAATTTTAGAAAAAGAAACTGAAAATTAGTTCTAACATGTTGTTGTTAGGTACCATGGAGTCTACGCCAAGTCACAGTAACCCTGTGCGACAGAGGAGAACTGCCCCATAAGGTTTTATCTTTAAGGGAGCAGATTACCAGTTCTTTCTCCCCCAGAGCTGCTTGGGAGATTCAAACCACTAACCTTTAGGTTAGTAGCTGAGTGCTTAACCATTGCATCACCAGGGCTCCTTAGTTCTGACATAAAGACACAATTTGCCAAAGGCAATGCTGTCCAATAGAACTTTCTGCCATGATGAGAAGGTTCTATTCTGTCCTGTCCAATACAGTAGCCAATAGCCCTATGTGAGTATTGAGAACTTGAAATGTAGCTGGAGCAACTGAGGACCTGATTTTTTAAATTTTATTTGATTTTAATTAATTCAAACAGCCACATGTGGCTGGTGGCTACCATGTTAAACAGCACAAGTCTAGGAAACCTCAGGATGGAATGGGATAATTACGATACAGAGAAGACAATCAGTGAGAAACAGAAAAGCAACTGAATAAGGGAAGAAAAGCATCTAGACCAGATGAATCCAAATAGGGCTGGGGGCTCCTCTGTCCCTTAGGGAAAGGAAGGAGTTCAATCTGTATCAAAATGACACTGTTTTCATTATAATTTTCTAAGTGTGTTTTCACATGTAAGCTAACTATTTAGCATACTTCTTTACCATTCCATACCAAATGTAAGTTTAATTATTTTAGCTATTTTTATAATGAGATAAGAGAAAATACAACATTTAGCACAATTCTTTGTATAATATGGGTAGTCAATAAATGTGGACCCCCTCCTTCTCAATATTAAAGTATCATTAAGGTATTTAGGTACTGTTCAGGAAAACTACCTGAGCCAGATAGAGCCAAGTGGAAATTACAAATAAGATTCTGTGTCTCCATTGTACAGACCAGGTAAGCAACATCCCAACCCCCTCATACGCTGGAACTTGTACAAGGTTTGCTCTTACTTAGGTGGATGACTGTTAACAATAACTTTAATACTTAAGACTTGAACATACATGAAGATCTTACAAATTGGGAATATTTTTTACCAGATAAAGTGGCTTAGGTGTTGTCACAGATTGAATTGTGTCCCCCCAAAATATGTGTCAATTTGGTGAGGACATGATTCCCAGTAGTGTGTGGTTGTCCTACATTTTGTAAACTAATTATCCTCCATTTTGTGATATGTTGTAAATTCTAACCTCTATATGTTAACCTCAACATAAAGAAAACAAAAATCCTTACAACTAGACCAATAAGCAACATCACGATAAATAAAGAAAATGTTGAAGTTGTCAAGGATTTCATTTTACTTGGATCCACAAGGAAGAGGAGGAGGAGGAGGAAGAGGAGGAGGAGCAGCAGTCAAGAAATCAAATGACATATTATATTGGGCAAATCTGCTGCAAAAGACCTCTTTAGTGTTCAAAAGCAGAGATGTCACTTTGAGGACCACAGTGAGCCTGACCCAAGCCATGGTATTTTCAATTGCCTCATATGCATGTAACAGCTGGTCAATGAATAAGGAAAACCAAAGAAGAACTGATGCCTTTGAATTATGATGCTAGTGAAGAATACTGAATATACCATGGACTGCCAGAAGAACGTACAAGTTTGTCTTGGAAGAAGTACAACCAGAGTGCTCCTTGGTAGCAAGGATGGTAAAACTTCGTCTCACATACTTTGACATGTTTTCAGGAGGGACTAGTCCCTGGAGAAGAGCATCATGCTTGGTAAGGGAGAGGGTCAGACAAAAAGAGGAAGACCCTCAACAAGATGGACTCTCACAGAGATTGCAACAATGGACTCAAAGATAGAATCAACTGTGAGGGTGCCTCAGGACTGGGCAGTGTTTCATTCTATTGTATATAGGGTTGCTATGAGTCATAACCAACTCAAAGGCACCTAATGACAACATATATTAAAAGGCAGGATTAGTGTGAGGTGTATCCTGAATCACCACCCTTATTCAAGTCACCACCCTTACTAAATTCACACCCTTGCTTAAGTCATACCTTTTATCTTACAAGAGATAAAAGGAGAAATAAGTGAGCACAGAGGAGAGGGACCTGACTACTACCAAGAAAGAAGAGCCAGAACAGAGTGCGTCCTTTGCACCCGGGGTCCGTGTGCTAAGAACCTCCTCGACCAAGGGCAAGATTGATACCCAGACACATAGAGATCTCCAAGGTATGCCAGGCCCACGGATGCTGAAACGAGACAAAGACCTTCCCCTAGGGCCAACAGAGAGAAAAAGCCTTCCCCTAGAGCTGGCACCCTGAATTCGGACTTCTAGCCTACTAGACTGTGAGAGAATAAATTTGTTTGTTAAAGCCATCCACTTGTGGTATTTCTGTTACAGCCGCACTAGATAACTAAGATAGTTTCAAGATATCTTAGCAGTATTTTTAATGGTAGATGCAAGAACTAATTAAATGCCTTATAATATTTTATAAGAGGCAATAACTCAGAAGGAGAGATCCTTATTTCTATTAGCAAGGATGAATCTGTACTTGAGCTCAGAAATTTAGATGTGTAATTACAAGGGGAAAATATATGCTGGAGAGAAATTAAAGATTTTAGGCATGACAGCACTCAGAAGAGAGTCATTTTATCTTACAGTTTTCTACACTTTTAGTGAAATTAGTCTAAAAGACACAGAAAAAAGCAATCCTTTGAATGGATGTTAATAATTAAATAAACTACTAGCTTTAATAATGAACAGTACATATACATCAAGAGAGAAATTATTCACTTCATGTCTAGGGTAGCTAATTGACGTTTGAACTTTGACTATTACAATATAATAGAATTTTAACTTGATTTTATGTTAAAGCTGCAAGATCTTAGCACCTTTTAATAATGAGTTGGGAGAGAGAGTTTCATGTTTAGGCTTAAAAATGCTGCACACTGAAAATGTCAGAAATTTAACAATTTATTTCAAAGAAAGCACAAACCCAAGTCTTGACTTTTCTGACCCTGAAATTTTGAAGGTACTTTTGGAATATGAGAATTCCTTGGATCTCAGAACATCCCACAGGTTTTACAAGAGATTCAAATCACTCAACCTATAGCCCACATTCATGCTAGGTCTTTGTCTCTAACAAATCTTTTTAGCGATTCTGTTTTTAAGGAAGTAAAAAGAATAAAAATATATATCTTGAGAAAATAAAAACATGAATTATCTGGAACCTTATGTGGGGGGTATTATTTTTTCCAAATTTACGTTTCATTGTAAGTGCCCTGCCAATTTGTTCCAGCTTCTGTGTGACTGTTTCTTTCTCATACTGCTATACGTAAGAGATCTTTGAATCAAAGAATCGAGAAATAACAATAACAGCAACCTCCTATAAAGCACCTACCGCACACTAAGCACAATGTTAGGTGATTTTTGTACATTTTTTCTCCTCCTTAACACAACTTTGTACTGGTAGGTATTGATATGCCATTTTACAGGCCATGAAATCGTAGGCTTAACGAGGTTAAGTAGACTGAGGTCATTCAGCTAGCAACTGGCAAAGCTAGAATTCAAATCAAGTTTGGCTCAAAGCCTTTACCCAAGACCAAGGGTCAGAAAAGTTGTGATATGGGCATTGTGGAAGGGATGAAGGATAAGACACAATGAGAGAACAAGTATTTTCTCTTCTCTGTACTAGCTTCTTAGCTAAAGCTAAGATCTCTTCATCGGCAGCAATCTCTGCGCATGCTGTACAGGATATGTCTTTAGCATGACTGCTACACGCATCAATCCTGATACCAGAGTGGCTGTTAACAACAAAAGAAGCAACAGCTACATAATAGTGGTACTGAGTAAGAAATGCAAGAGGTAAGGTAAAATCAAAAGATATTAAACCCTGCTTTTGAAAAGAAGCATCAAGGATAATTAATATCTTTTTCCTTTTTTATTCTTAAGTAACTAAGCAAATACAAAGCCTAAAGACATTTAAAAACAGACTTCTCATGAATACATTCTTACCAGAATACTCTATGCAAGGTGTTAAGCACAATATTTTTTCTCTTTATAGAACTGAGCTTATGTTTGTTAGAGCTAGAGCACCAGAATGTTAATGTCATAAGTGACTTAATATAATAGATTTTTCCCCAGAGGGATTTTATCATTTGTCTCCTACAAACTAATGTTAATATAATAACTCAGTCATTACAACAAGGCAAATGGTACTTGGCCATCACGACTACTGTGCTGCAGAGAACAACTGCACTCCATAGTGTTTTCAAGGCTGTGACCTTTCGGAAGCAGATCACTAAGGCCTTTATTCTGAGGGTCTCTGAGTGGTTTGAACTGCCAACCTTTTGGTTAGTGGTTGGTAGTTGAGCTGTTAATCATTTGCGCCACCCAAGGACTCCTCAGCTGTTCGCAGATGTCCACTAATCCTAAGTGCTTACGCAGAGTCTACACTCATTCAATTTAACCACCAGGTAAGGTTCCCCCTTTCTTCCCTTAATATTTTCTATAAAGAAAATTTCTCCCAGAATCTTTCATATTCTATTTTATTACACTTCGTTTTCCAATTATCTAAACAGAAGTTAGTAGGGATGTGAATCTGAAAAACTGTAATAATAACAACATTTAACAATGCAGATTATAAAAGCAAAATTCATAAAATGAAAAAAAATTGATAAACTAGGCTTATTTAAAGCTAAATACTTCTGCATTTCAAAATAACTTATTAAGAAAATTAAGACAAGCCACTGACTACAAGAAAATACTTGAAAATAATATATCTAATAAAGGGCTTGTGTCCAAAATATATAAAGAACTCTTACACCTCAATAATGTGTGGACAAACTAATTAAAAGTGGGCAAAACAATTTAATAGATATTTTACCAGAGAGGAAATAAAGATGGTTAATACCCATATGAAAAGGTAATCAACATCATTAGTAATTTAAAAAATTCAAATAAAAGCCACAATGAGATAATACTACACATCTACCACTCCCATTGCCCTTGCCGTCCAATCCATTCCGACTCATAATGACCCTACAGGACAGAGTAGAATTGTCCCACAGAGTTTCCAAGGCTGCAAATCTTTACAGATGCAGATTACCACGTCTTTCTCCCATGGATCTTTCAGTTAGCAGCCAAGCACTTAACCACTGCACCACTAGGGCTCCTTCACTTACCACTACCCATTGACGTCGAGTTGATTCTGACTCATAGTGACCCTACAGGACAGAGTAGAACTGCCCCATAGGGTTTCCAAGGAATGGCTGGTGGATTCAAACTGCCAACCTTTTGGTTAGCAGCCAAGCTCTTAACCACTGTACCACCAGGGCTCACTAGAAGAGCTAAATCAAAGATAGACAATACCCAGTATGGGCAAGAATGTGGAGACAATGGGAGCCCTCAGATATTTCTGGTGAGAATGAAAAATGGTATAGCCATTTTGGAAAACAGCTTGGAAGTTTCTCAAAAATTTAAACATAAACTTGTCATACAATCCAGCAATTCCATTCCTAGGAATCTAACCAAGAGGAATTAAAACATATGTTCACACGAAGACTTGTATGCAAATGTTCATAACAGCATTCAATTATTCATAATAACCAAAAACTTGAAGCAATCTTAATATTCACAAACAAGTGTATGAGTAAACAAAATTTGTGGTTTTTCCACCGGATGAAGATTATTCAACAATAAAAATCAATGAACTACTACTCTGCCATAAAGAAAATTGAAGTCTTGATACATGCTAAAACATGGTTGAACTTGGAAAACATTATGCTGAGTGAAATAAATCAATCATAAAAGGACAAATATTGTATGATCCCACTTACATGAAATATCTACAACAGGCAAACAGAGACCAAGTCTATTAGTGGTTAACAGGGTTGGGAAGGAGGGGGAAAGAGGGAGTCATTGCTTGGGGGTCATATGAGCTTACAGAAATTTGGAGGAGAATGGAAATTTTCTAGAATCAAATTGTGATAATGGTGGCACAATTCTACAGATTTACTAAAAATCATTGAATTGTACACTTGCAATGGGTGAATACAAGGGTGTGTACAATACAAAAGGTCACAGCCTTGAAAACCCTAAGGAACATTCCACTCTACACACATGGGGTTACCATGAGTTGGAATTAACTCAACAGCAACTAACAACAACACAGTATATCTAAATAAAGCTTAAAAACTAATAATGTCTTACACAGCTATACTTTTAAGTCCATAAAGATACAAAGAGACATCAGTGTTTACGAGCCAGAATTAAGAAATGTTGGCATGCTTTATATTTTTCCAAGTGTTTTCATATTCACTGTAGCTCATCTATTTCAATTCTGTAACAGTTATCATCTAAACATTTGAGAAAGGAGGCAGAAATAACAAGATAATTAACTAAATTCAAATATAATTAAAAAGTTGAATTATTAAAATTAGAATACTGTTTCTATAAAATTCTAATTTGGTGCCTTTTCATTTTCTAAGTTTTAGCACATTTAAAATTGACAAGCCAAAAAGAATTTACTTCTTCCCATAATTCACAAATAATTCCAAAGAATTAAAGGCTGTCAGACACTCTATTCTTTTTGACTAAATGAGTGATGTCAGTCAGAATCCTGGATTCCACTTCTAGTTGTAAACCAGCTGTAGCTTTGAGAATCAGAGGTACCATTTTGTACCTGTTTCTTTCCACTTATGAAAAACAGAAAGCAGAATACTTCTTTCCTCCTTCACAGGATTGTGACAGGCATTAAAGTCAAAGTATATTCATACCTTGTAAATCTGTGACTTCGGTTTTAACGTTATAATAGATCAGATGTACAACCTTACTTCACTGGTTATTGAAAAAGTACCTCAAAATTACTGAGAATGTTGTTCAAGCTGAACTACACAATCAAAGTATTGGGCCAGGGACAGAGATGCTGGCTGATAAGAGGTATCCCTGTCCTCAAGGAACTCATAGCATGGAAGTGAAAAAAACTCATGTCAATGTAATACAGTCAGTTCCTTTTCTCTATCTACGTAATGCATTTATAGGTCAAAGTTTCTGAATGTATAAATGGTTTCAGTTCTGCCGCACAAAAGCACTACATCACTTAATCTGGTATGACTTAGATTGTTTCCCCTCCCCATGAAAGTGATTTTGGAATGCTTCCAGACATACCAGATTGGACAGAAGACATATCAACTTGTCCACAATAAGCATCCTAATTGGTTGTCCAAAGAAACAATATACAGTTGCCTGAGTACAACCGCCTTGGGTGACAGTGGGTTACATCTACAAAAGGAAAATCTGGAAGCTTTGAAAATCACAGTTTACTAATTTGTATTTGAAATTGGAAGTCCTGATTCAAGGGAAAAGCAGCAATTCCAGTCCTCAGTGGAATTTTTTCTGAGCTTGGATGAATAAACTAAATACATTTCCACAGCTGCTCCGATTAAACAAGGATAACTTAAGTAAACAAAAGCTTTTGCATATGATCTCAATAAAAACAACAGTGTCTTGTGGATTCATGCTTGAGACCAGATCAACTCTTGGTCTGTCTTCCAGGAACTGAATGTACACCATGGTGGTATTCTTTAATATACCCTCAAGTCTACCGCCTTTTCCACTTCCAAAATGTCAGGAAATGCCTGTGATCTGTAAAAATGTTCTATCCAGACACTATTGCTTGAACACTGGTCAACAATGTGCAGTTTTGAAATGATTAGCTGTACTTCCATTTATCAGCCAGATATTAAGAACATCTGTTGGTTGAGCTCAGTGGAAGGGAAACATTGGTTGGCCACTGCAGAGAGAACGTGCAGCCGTGACAAAGACCCCCCTGCTGTCCAACACTCTGCTTTTTCTTAATAAGTTTAAATGAATAGAAAGTTTTTGGCTTTCTCTCTTTACAGGGAGTAGCCTCAAGTTAGATTATAATCAATAACAATAAGACAGTGTTTTACATTTCTGGATTGCTGCTAATCTGAAGAGACTGCAAAGTCTTTATAAGCCATACAGCAGTTTTTCTACATCCATTTCTGAAACTGAGCCATTACTGAGGCCAAATGGAGTAACTCCTTAGGCCATCCAGATTTATTCTGCAAGCAAAGAAAAGCACAGGCTGGATGACTCAACAGAGGCTTCAAGAAGGGAACAGAGAACCATCATCTTCTGCTGTAGCTTTCAATTTCTGAAGAACTCTATGACCTTTCAAATGTCCTCTGGTTCCATGAAGCCCTCATTAGCTTTCCTATGAATCTATAGCTCAGGATGTTTTCATTCAATGCAACAACAGTTGTGCCAGGCACGTACAATGTGTTGGACATTATGCTGTAAACTGCAAAACAAACATCAGTGAAAGCTGATCATTATTGTGTTTGTATTTTAATAGCAACAACGTTCATAAAACTCAAAACAGATACATTTAATGAGATATTTGAGTCTCAAAATTTGGAAAAATCATTATTCTAGGCACTTTGAAGCCAAAATAATTAATGTTTCATTCTGCACAGTTACTTGACCCATAACTGTTAGAAAGAAGACATGCCATCCTCTCTTCTGTGAAACCACTGATGTGAAGTGGCATCACTAAGCTCTATCCATAAGTATGAAATACTGAAGAACTAGGAGGAGAGCCATAAAATTAAGATTAAGAAACATACGCTGGGCAATTTAATGATTGTTAGGAGACTCTCTCATTGGAAAGTTATTGGAAATTTTGACTTCCCATCATCATATTCTGGAACATTAAATAGGTCTAAATGAGTCTCCACAATTTTGCGGATTGAGAATAGCTGCATGAGACCAAATGGATTTTTTCAAGGTAGGGCAAAGGATCATAATAAAACAATTTCTCTCTGTTGATTTTCCCTGTAGATCCTCTCTGCAGATCTAGAACCTTCTCAATCCTATATCCCATCAGTTAGGGGCTATTCACTTGAACATCTCTCAGCTTATTTGTGGCTCTTAATGCTATTAAGACCATCACTCAACCATCACAATTTGCAGAATTCTCATAGTAAAGATGGGTTCAGCTATTGTTCCAGCTCTACAATGCTAATGCAAGTGTTTTATTCCCTAGTATAAGATTTTCCTAGGATAATTTGATGCATGACTTCTAGTTTCCTCAGGTTGATATATAATGATTACTGTGGTGTTGTCTCAAAAGTATACAGGATGTATATGCTTTCAAGGCCCAGAATAATATCTGCATATCACAATTTTCAAACCACAGTCGGATGGGGTAGGAAAAATTCCCCAGGGGATTTCAGGCAGAGTTTAACATCGGTGGCTAAAATGCTTACTGTGTATCAACTATGGCAATAAATAGTGTTAATAAAACTGAGGCAAATGTGCTACTTTGCTTGGTTTCAGGAGCAGGTTACTTGCTTTTACTAGATTTTAAAGTAAATCAAATTTGCCAGATAAGACCTAGAACTCAGCCCACTAATCACTCTTTTCATGCATCCATTATAAAAGATAAAGAAACCTCTAAAGAAACTTGCACTCTCTTAAGGATTAGCTGTATCTACATGAGAGTTTTACAGATTTCTAAAACCCTTTGGTACATGAATTATCTTAGCAACCACTATATTACTATAACTTGTAGTGACTTTTAAAATAAGAGTATACGATTTAATACTTGTTATGGATTGAATTGTGTCCCCCAAAAATATGTATCAACTTGGCTAGGCCATGATTCCCAGTATTGTGTGACTGTCCACCATTTTGTCATCTGATGTGATTTTCCTGTGTGTTGTAAATCCTACCTCTATGATGTTAATGAGGTGGGATTAGCGGCATTTATGTTAATAAGGCAAGACTCAATCTATAAGATTAGATTCTGGCTTAAGCCAATCTCTTTTGAGATATAAAAGAGAGAAGTGCACAGAGAGACATGGGGACCTCATACCACCAAGGAAGCAACACCGGGAGCAAAGCGCACCCTTTGGACTCGAGGTTCCTGTGCTGAGAAGCTCCTTGACCGGGGAAGATTGATGACAAGGACCTTCCCCTAAAGCCGACAGAGAAAGGCTTCCTCTGAAGCTGGTGCCCTGAATTTGGACTTCTAGCCTACTGGACTGTGAGAGAATAAATCTGTTTGGTAAAGCCATCCACTTGTGGTATTTCTGTTATAGCAGCACTAGATAACTAAGACAACACTAAAATATCAGTTTCTAGGGTTTTCCAAGGAGCCCCCATGCAACGGTTAAGCACTGGGCTGCTAACTGAAAACCCACCAGCGACTTTTGGGAGAAAAGAGCTAGACATTTGATCCTGTAAAGATTACAGTCTAGGAAGCCCTATGAGGCAGTTCTACTCTATCTCTAGGGCCACTATGAGATGGAATCAACTGGATGGCACACAACAACAACAGGGTTTTCCTAGGAAAATAGTTCCTTGAGATGATACACAAAGAAGAGTTGTGCAGTTACATCAATTTGGGAAACACTGTAGCCTCCTGCTGGATATTTTCAAAGCACAATAGTATAGTCAAGGCTCTGAGAAGTCCTGCAGTAAAGAATCCTGTTTGATAATGTAACCCATCATTTCCCACATTTATGAGCCACAGAAAGCTTTTCTCATGTGATACTTTTTCTCGTATAATTATAGTCTATGGCACTGGTGTCCTCAAAAAACACACTTTCCTAACTGTACAGTTGCTTTAATCCATTAGATTTCTCTTTATTATTTAAATGATTGAATAGATAATGAATAATGATAGAAGACTGTTACGAGGTTTGTTTGCAACTACCTGGCTTATCTGTCTATACCCCAGGTCCTGGAGGAAAAAAATGAAGTCTTCTTCACTGTTAGAGTCACAGAATCTAATAGGTATTCAATAAACTTTTGCTAATGGAAGGAATGACAAAACATGCTCCACATTTCCAGCATCAGACAGAACATCTGCTAAAGCATCTACTTTAAATATGGTTTTAGCTGTTGGCTTGACATAATGAACAAGTCACCAATAAATTGTTTTCTTTAAGAAAGTCTTCATACTGGGTTCATTTAGGTATTATTTTTACAAGTTGAATTTTAGGTTTTATTTAGGTTTTATTCAGCAAATCTGCATCCTCTGGAGAAAATCTAGACTAAAGCAAAAATCATGCTCAAAGGGAAAAAAAAATCATTTTCTGATGAAGCATTACTCTGGAACAGAAGAACTCTACAGAGAGAATCTCACAACAGTTTCATTGCATCCACTGTGCATGATGCTTATTGTTCATATCTGGAAAATTTATGTACAATAATTATTTTCTTTCCAGATGCTGCAACAGACATTTCAGAAAAATACAGCTATGAGACTGTTGCTACAATTGTCCTTTTCTAGGTCAAGAACAGCTTGTTTTAAATCAAACTGATATAGTCACAAGAGCAATGCAATTTATATGTCTGAAATTTACATACTTCATGTCGATTAAGTTATTTTCACCTTCTTAATGCACATACACAGTGAAATTCCTCAGAGGAAGAACTAAGGGCTAGAGTTACTCAGGAGCCAGCTAAAGTTAGTAATAGCTGATGGGTCCATGCATCTAGGCAGAAAAGCTGAGCTGAAATTCTGAACTAAAAAAAGTCCATAAAGAAGAAAGTACTTCCTGAATTTGTTTAGCTTTCCATGTATTTAGGTATGGTCAACAAAGGCAACGTTCATCCTACTAGTTTTCCCTGGGAAGTAGTGATCTCCAATCTTAGAGAAGACATCTGTTACTAGGGGTGACCAGAAAGGAATCAGAGCCCACTGATAAAGCATACATCTGGCTGAGGAACACAGAAGGTAGTCTTCTCTTACACTCTCAAAAAATCAGTAGAAGGTAAGAAACATTGTACAAATATCTGAATTGTGCATTCACTGACAAAAGTTAGAGAGGGTTAATTATTTTCTTCTATTAATTCAGTAAAACAGATTTTCAACTAATACCTATCCTTTAAAATCTTTAAATTATATTTGCTTATATAACAATTTAATATTATTAATAATTATTGTCTGAAGGTACTAGATGCATATATACACATATATATCAAAACGTTTATACATACACACACATACGCGCGCGCGCGCACACACACACACACACACACACACACACACATATATATCATATTATCTTATTATGATATACTATATCAATTACCTAATGAAAATCTCACAACAAACTATGTAATCCTTGTAGAGTACCCAAACTTCTTTGGGTGATATTTAAAATAAATTATTTAAGTAGGCTTAACCAACCGAAGAGCACAGAGAAACAAATGCAGAGAGCTAAGGAATAATTATTTCTAATTCAGTGGCTCAAATTGATAAATTTAGCATTTATCAATAAGGAACAACAGTAAAGAATTATATGTTAATGGCTGATTGGTTAAGATTGTCTTAATGCTTGCTCTGTATCTTCATACTGAGTGAATAGAAAAAGAGTGTCTCTATTGACACAGTTGCATCTATCCTAAAAAGAATATATATTTTAGGGTCCATGTTTGGATTCATGTCCATACATCAGGGAGTATCCCTCTTTTTAAGTGAAGCTTATTCTAAACCCAAGGGACTGCCAATGGTTTAACCATATTAAGATAGTGTCTTAGTTATCTAGTGCTGCTTTAACAGAAATACCACAAGTGAATGGCTTTAACAAACAGAAATTTATTCTCTCACAGATTAGGAGCCTAGAAGTCTGAATTCAGGATGCCAGTTCCAGGGGAAGTCTTTCTCTCTCTGCCAGCTCTGGAGGAAGGTCCTCCTCACCAATCTTCCCCTGGTCTAGGAGCTTCGCAGCACAGGGACCCTGGGTCCAAAGGACATGCTCCACTCCTGGTTCTTCTTGCTTGGTGGTTAACAAGGTCCCTCTTGTCTCTGCTCTTTTCTCTCTTTTATATCTCAAAAGAGATTGATTCAAAATACAACCTAATCTTGTAGATTGTGTCCTGCCTCATTAACATAATTACCTCTAATTCTGCCTCATTAACATCATAGAGGTTAGGATTTACAACACATAGGATAAATACATCAGATCACAAAATGAGGACCCTCACACAATACTGGGAATCATGGCCTAGCCAAGTTGACACACATTTTAGGAGGATACAATTCAATCCACAACCGATAGGAACTGCTTATTTTTTAACTATTTGCAAATAATCCACTATATCAGCTATTTCCTGATGTACTATGGCTGGCCACAGCATATACTGAAAAATACTACACAGTGAAGAATAAAATTCCAATACTCTAGACTTAATATCTCATTAATTACTAATTAAGGATGCAAATCTAATGTATTAGCACACTGAAAATGCACTAATGCTCATCAAATACTACAGATTATAAATGGTGGATATTTAAAATCTAGTTCTGGAAAGTGATACAGTTCAGTCATCAGCATTGGAATGACCTTTTAACCTTGGGCTTAAAAACTAGATTTTGAAATATTTCACTCTGTTTAAAAGCCAAGAAATCCAAATCTACTTCTCTAATATCACTGCATTTGAAAATAATACAAGAAATGGAAAGTGCCAAAATAGATTAAATTTCATGCTGCTATTGGCTCTTTGGGTTATTACCACTTCAGACAAAATGAGGAATGTCTGAGTGCAGAAAAACCCAAGCAATCTTTGATGTTCTATATCAGGGAAACGCTACAGACTGTCTCCACTGCAAACATCAAGCTGCAAGCCCTGGAACAATGCCAAAGAGAAACAGGCATTAATGAGTTATTTTCTATTGTTACTCATTGTATGGCAGTGCCTTATAATTATATAAACTACTGAAGGGACAATTTAAAATCTAATCAGGATTAGGAAAAATCCTTACATTACTGCATTTTTTATAAGCCACTTCTGTTTTAGTATTAATTTAGCTAAGCTCATTTGGAATAGGCCCCTCCTACAATAAATCAATTTGAATTTATTTTGACTTTCATGTTTCTTTTATGCAATGCAAATAAAGTGACTTAGAAATTGACCTCTCCCTAAAAGATTAAGTGAGACCTAATTAGTTTATTAAATTGTTGGGTGGAGAGAAACTGAATCAATGTGACTTTTTTAAGGCTGCATTTTTTGGATCCACTTTAATTACTGGAATCCTTGCAGAATACCAAATTAAGTTGTTATGAACATGTTTGAATCTCAAAGCAGAACACTAGATCGTTTAATATAAAAAGTGCTTGAACAATTGTTTCTAGACCAAACTTGACATGCTGAATGAAATTCAACAGAGTATGCAGGTTTTTGAACTGATTTTGTATGTGCCTGGCAAAACTCCAAAATTATTACACTATAAGATGTGGATCCCTCTCCCCCAAATTAGTTTTTCCATCCAAAAATTAGACTATATAACAAGAAGAAAATGCATTCATAAATATTGATATAAGTATGTTAGAAAAGTAATACCTACTCATAAAAAAATTTCAGACAGTAAAAACAGGTGAAAAATTAAGCAGACCTCATTTCTACTCCTCAGGAATGACCTATTTAATAATTTATCACATATTCTTCCATAACTCTGCTGTACATATACAAAGAAGAGTATCCTGTATTTTCTTCCACTTAATATGTTTTAGATATCTTCCAAAGTAAATCTATGTCATTCTTTGCAATGACTGCACATTTCACCAGATGGATTTACCATAATTTAATCAGTTCCTAATTTATGAGCATTTCAGTTGTCTACAGTTTGGAATTTTACAAAACAATGATAACATAAGCATCCTTGTTTATATATCTTCAAGATGAATCCTTTTGGCTGCACAAGCACCTAATGGTAGAACTGCTGTGACAAAGGACTGTCAAACTGCCCTACATATAGCTTATCCCAATTAATGCTTCTACCAACCATTGTTATGTGGAAATTTCCACTTCCCCACACCCTCATCACTCAAGGAGTAGGGTGGATAACTAGCATCTGTGGAGCCAGCCTTATGCCAAGCATCTTAAGACATGCTGTTTCATTTACTTTTCTCAACACAATCCTGAGTTTCGTTATTACCCTCATGTTAACACATGATGAAATTGAGATTAGAAAAGTCTTACTGACACAAAACTAAAATTAAAATCCTGGTGTACCCAGTTCCTACGTTCATACTTTTTCCAGCTCACTATGTTCCCATGTGAGTCAACATGCTGTGGGTTCTTAATTAAAATTCTGGAACTTGCCCCACCACCTGTCCTGGGAGGTTTCACTTTTCAAGGCAAGCCATAGATGATTGTAAAGCAACAGCAGCTTCGGAATTTTGCTTTAGAAAGTACCGAGAAACAATATTCTGATTTCTTTAGCCTTAAAAGTGTGAATAGAAGCAGTGGGGACTAACTTAGGAGATGGTATTGTTGTTGTTAGGCGTCATCAAGTCGACTTCAACTCAAAGCAACCCCATGTGACAGAGAACTGCCCTGCCCCATAGGGTTTTCTAGGCTGTGATCTTTACAGAAGCAGATCGCTAGGTCTTTGTCCCATAGTGTGGGTAGACAGGTTCAAACTGCCAACTTTTAGGTTAGCAGCTGAGCACTTAACTGTGGCACCACCAGGACTGAAAATAAAAATACTTTTCACAGGAAATGGTACAAGAAATACTGCTATCTTCAGTCTTGATTCTTTCCAACATCAAAAACCTAATCACACTTAGGAGAAAATTACTTCGATGAACTTGGCTGTTAGACTCCTATGCGACGAGACTTTCTCAATTACTACCCTCATCCAACCTATGATAATGAAACCTGTCAGTACAGCATTACTGCAGCATAGTAAGGTTTTGTTGTCCTAAGACAAGGTTCAGGATCTCCAGGATACCCAGGATCAACAATATCATAAATCAAATTGGTCTCATATCACTTAGCAAAGTGCTATTTGAAGGTTGTTCACGTGATCCATTGCTTTCATTCTTCTAATCAATCCTTCTTCCACCAAATATGGAAACAGAATTTCTAGAATGTCATAGTTCATATCTAACCAATTTTCTTAAAGAAGATTAAGTTAAAAATTACAACAAGTGAAAAAGAAGAACAGTCAGGGAACTACAAGAGAGGCAAAGAAACAATAAAAATTTTGTCTTATTTATCTATTTACAATTGAACTTTTTCTAGAAAGAATTTAAGGTACATATATGAATATCAGAAACCCTGGTGGCGTAGTGGTTAAGTGCTACTACTGCTAACCAAAAGCTCAGCAGTTCAAATCCACCAGGTGCTCCTTAGAAATTCTATGGGGCAATTCTACTCTGTCCTATAGGGTCGCTATGAGTTGGAAGTGATCGACTAGATGGCAACGGGTTTGATTTTTTGGTTTTTATATGATTTCAGAGCCCTGGTGACACAGTGGTTAAGAGCTCGGCTGCCAACCAAAGGTTGGCAGTTCGAATCCACCAGCTACTCCTTGGAAACCCTATGGGGCAGTTCTACTCTGTTCTATAGGGTTGCTATGAGTTGGAATCCACTCGACGGCAACAGGTTTTGTTTTTGTTTTTTTTTATGAATATCGTAGAAAGTGGGTTTTTAAAGAGAGGTAATAAAAGAATTCTACTCAAAGAGATTTACAAAAAGTAAAAATAAAAAAGTAGTAACGTGGTAAAAAGAACACAGACCAACTCTCATAAGTTTAACTGGATGGCAGAAGCTCTGACTCAAGAACTCCACTTTCATCACCATCAACCTCAACATCAACAAACAGCATCCATTAAATAACAACATGGCTGTGATGGCCACTATAAATAACATTAAAAACCTAACACTTCCTTCAAGAAGCCAACCATATATAAATATTATAAAACAACGACTTAAACACACCAAAAAACCAAACCAAACCCATTGCCATTGAGTCACTCAGACCCACAGCGACCCTATAGGATAGAGTACAACTGCCCCATAGGGTTTCCAAGGCTGTAATCTTTAAGGAAGCAGATTACCACAACTTTTTCCTACAGAGCAATTGGTGGGTTCAAAGTGTTACCTTTCTGTTCGCAGGCGAGCACTTAAACACTGCACCACCAGAGCTCCTTCCTTAAACACACAAGAGGTTAAAAATCCCAGATCTCAACACAAAGAAGAAATAACAAAATGTGAAACTAAGAATGTAGCAGATAAGTCCTATCAGGTAAAATTTAGGTTCGTAATTTTGCGCCAGTGGAAGTATTAACATAATAATACAATGAAAAATCACTCATTTATCTCACTCAGAAGATGTCATGTTCTATGTAATGTCTGAAGGAGTAAAGATGGGTGTTGGGGGGAAAAGGCACTATATTCTGTATTTTCTGAGGTAGAGGGAATCTACATTACCATCCGTAGGTAACGTTCTTAACAAGGAATATGTGAGGATATTCCCAATAAACGGCATTATAAATTAAAATGTGGAAATTTTTTTAAAAATCATATACTTAAGTCAATGGGCAACATCAATTCTATCACAATAAACAGAACATTCAATAGGAAGAGGATCATCAAAAAACAATTTTCAGGATCATTAAAATTTTAAGGCATAAATATATATAAAAGATTTTTATCTGATTCATGTCGATGGATATGATAGCTCTTGAAGGCATGATACACAAATTTCTGTCTATTCAGAAGTCTTTTTATTGGTCTCCACTGCACCTAATGTCAGTCATCTTCTAGTGGAGTTAACATTAGCTTTTTTTCCCCAACTAAGTTATTGGCAAGCAACTATATTCTGATTTATAAGAACCTTCTAATGGTTTGAGACTAGCTCACCAAACCCCATTGCTGTCCAGTAGATTCTGACTCACAGGGACCCTATAGGACAGAGTAGAACTCTGCCCTGAAGGGTTTCCAAGGAGTGGATGATGGATTCAAACTGCCGACCTTTTGGTTAGCAGCCAAGCTCTTAACCACTGTACCACCAAATTTAACCCCTGGCTGATTTGGCGGCCACGAAGGACTTTTAAGGGAAGAGTCTGAGAGGAATGTGATGAGGGATTAGAAACTAGGATTCAACGAGACCTTTTTGGTAGTATCATCCTGCTTAAGCCCAATTTAAAAGCAGGAAAAAAAGAGGAGGGAGGCAAGACTTTGTTTTTTTGTTGTTGTTGCTCAAGCCTATCATTTTCTACAAAAGACATGCCTCTGCCCATGGGAGAATATATCCACTCCTAGGAGAACACTGCCTATGACTCGCAGAGGCTCAGTCAGTATAACACCCATTTGTGGGTGACATCTACAGGAGATACAATAGTGGCCGATGTCAAAAAATTTCAGAAAAAATATAAGGGAGTGGGAATGTCAGGGAAATGATCTGCTGATGTCCTCTTTCAAGCAAATATTCAAAATGCCACCAAAGATTAATTTAAATACTGAGTTTTCATTTAAATGGGGAATATAACTTCCACAATGACAAGTAAATTCCTCAAGCATTTTCAAAGACATATAACATATGTTTACTTATTTTCCTTTTCACTATAATTGGGATCTTATAAAAACCATCAGATTACTTCACTATCCTGGAGGAAATTCCCAGTCATATGGTTGTAATCAAAGGTCAAATCGCTAATGACACCAAAATCAATAAGAGCCTGAAATTAGAGGGTGGGGTCCATTTGACTTCCATACCCACCTTAACTCCTTTTTAGGTTAAAAAAAATGCTTTAGGTGCTCTTGTTCCTTGGGTAGTTTATTTAGAACTACCACTGCATGTGCCCCTATTCCATTTATATCTTCCTCCACCTTCACCTCTCTCTACCCCTCTCCATCCCTCCTCACCCCACCTCTCTGTCTCTCTCTCTCTCTCTCACACACACACAATTGGGTATTTTCTGATCCCATAACCTAGAAATTTATAGAGATATAAATTGTTAGGTTTTACCTTAAAAAGTGGCAATTTCATACAGCTCAAACTAATTGTATAAACTTTTCTTTATTTTCTTAAAAAAAAAAAGAAATCAACCTATATGCTGTGTTAACTTTCATAGAGATTAACTGACTAAATTTGGATTTTACATCATTATGAAATTGTTTTTTAATATCTTCCCTTATAATATTTGGAAACCCTGGTGGCACAGTGGTTAAGAGCTACGGCTGCTAACCAAAAGGTCAGCAGTTTGAATCCACCAGGCACTCCTTGTAAACTCTATGGGCCAGTTCTACCCTGTCCTATAGGGTCGCTATGAGTCAGAATCAACTCAACGGCAATGAGTTTGGGATTTTTTTTGTTATAATATTTAGCAGAACAAAAAAATATTTGAGGGAAAATATAAGGAGTTTAAACCAAATTAATTTTGACATCTGATTATAAGGATAGAAACTAGATTACAAAGTCTGCTAGTTGCACAAAGTTTAAAGGTTTACTTTGAAGATTAAGTTTTATCTCGGATACATATTTTTCTTAAAAATAAAAGGATATTTAATTTGGTTATTTTGCTACAGCCTCTTTTCTGCTTTCCAGCTTTATCACCATCCAAAATAGCATCCAAAAGCTAGAAGAAAACCCTTGTTTTAACTGCAATCTTTATTCTCCTTATCATTAATTGAATAAGTTAATGAGTTCAATAAATACTTATTGAGCACTTCCTCTGGGCCAGGCCCCATTCTGAACACTAGAGATACTGAACATGCTAAAAGAGACAAACATCTGTGCCCACACATTATTATCATTTTTTGGACTAAATGTTAACTGAAAAGTGACTGGATTCCATACACAGAGCTACATATCTATACAACTTTATGTGTAACATGAGTAAAAACACATTCACACCCTCAAGAAGCTTTGATTTAGTTGCTTTTTCCTGCTTTGTTTTGTTATTTATTTTGTTTTGTTTTACTTCTATAGAAAGTGAATCCTAGGATCCTTAGACCCAAGTAAGCCTGCCTACAAAATATCATGATGGATAATAATTTAAGTACCAAATATCAAGAAATTCCATTCATCTGGTTTTTTAAAAAGTGTTCCCACCTCATTACTGTAAACACAAGTTCAAAGTTATCTAAAACTAAATGATAATGCTGATGAATTTGACTCCACTTAGAGCAGTTAACTTCTAAGGGACGCAGCTGAATCTTTAAATCATTCCTGTGAACACTTCCTCCTATATACCCTCCACAGCACTCATGCATTATCAATGTTGTTGATGTTACTTGGAATTGAGTCAGCTCCAACTCATAGCAACCTTAGGTACAACAGAATGAAACACTGCCAATTGTTGGTATGTCTGAGTCCAGTGTTGCGGCTACTGTGTCAATCCATCTCACGGAGGGTTTCCCTCGTTTTCGCTGACCCTCTCTTTTACCAAACATGATGTCCTTTTCAAGCTACGGTCTTCTCTGATGATCTGTTCAAAGTAAATGAGCGAAAAGTCTCACCATCCTTGCCCAATTATTGTGACAAGGAAAACAAATGAACATGTGTTATATGTCTTGTAAAAAGCTTGCACTATTAATAGGCTAGACTTTTTCACATTCCCATATTTCAATAAGGTACTACCCTTGAGTTGAATTGGCTTCCCTACTAAGGCCCAGAGAGTATTTTCTTTGATTCCTACTTAGAAGGCACCTTAAAAGATAAGCCTCAGTTAGATTACAGAATCAAAATTATTCAAAAAAGGATTTTATCTAATTACATTTTTGGAGTGTTAAAAAAAAAAAAAGGTGTATTTAGCATGATGAGATGAAAAAAGGGCTCTAAACAAAGTTACACGTAATTATGTTAGAAAGGTTTTACCATGTTAGTGATAATTAAGTCCCTCTGCTTTAAGTAGCACATAATTTGGACATGCAAAGAGATCTTACATGCAAAGTCGAAAAAATAAAAACAGTTATAATATTTGAATGCATTGTATAGGTAAATAAAAAGTAAACAAGGTGAAAAGATGCTGGTATTAATGCTGCTATTATTTTGATGTTAATACCATAAGACATAACAAAAAAAAAAAACTCAAGAAAATAGGGATATTTCTCCCTAAAATTTTGACTGAACAAGAGTATAGAAGCCCTTTACATTTTATGCTGGTGCAGGGGAAAGAAATTTAGCACACACTTATAGTTTTGTTACACTGGAATATCACAATATATAATTAGTTCCATTATAAAAGCAAATTATATATATACATGTACGTGTGTGTGTAGTTTTTAAATCAAAAATACCTACCTTTTCATTACAGAATTATGACAGTTTGAGATGCTAGACCTGAATCCACCAAAAAAAAAAAAAAAAAAAAATCTGATTTCAAACAGCCTACCCAAGAAGCCCAAACAATGGACAATCATGACACAATGATCTTAGTTCGCAGATGTGAACATGTCTTTATTAAAAGGGTTACTCCTCAAGATGGGTGCATCAACACCAATTATTCTGCATTCTTGAACCTCTACAGGCACAATGAGGGGATCAGGACTTGAAACACTGCCATGGTGTAAAAGGGAAATGATGGAGGAGAAGACATGGGCTTTGGATTAATGAGCTGGCATACACACCACAGCCTTAATAGGCAGCCCTGAAAGGGTTCAATTATAGCAGAATGTGAAGCCTCATTACTGCCAGTGACTGTCACTTAGGGCACTGGTACAGAGGAGACTATAACTGACTGCAAACAGACAAAGGAAAAGGGGGAACACATGAAAACAAAAGCATCTTCAGGAGCAACACCTTATACACACACACCACACACACACACATACACAAAGCCATGCACACACAAACATATGCACACACACATACACACACACCCCACATAAGCTCCTGAGAACCACTTATAAACCAGCACACACACAAGGTCTTTGTATTTATGCAGGGTGAAGCTTTCTCCAGCTTGGCTTGCTAACTGATTATTGTACTTAGGACTTTTAGGCAAAATATAATTCAACTAAAAGATACTGACAAGACAATTTTAAAAAACTGAGACCTTCAGTCCTATTCCTCCTAAAAAAAAAAATCTCACGTTAAAATTGTTAGTATGAGTCAGAATCGACTCGATGGCAATGGGTTTGTTTTTTTTTTTTTTTTTGGTTTACTGGGCACAGATGCCTTACATTTCCATTACTCCACATTGTCTTACTAACAATTATCATCCTTTACCACATAATTTTTATTACAGAGTCAAGAAATTAAAAAATGTTAAAGAAAGTATTTTGATTTCATGAATAGCTATATGTATACTCCCTAGGCTATTTAAATCCTCTTCATGTCCTGGGGTTTAAACGGAGGAGGGAAATGTGCTAAATGGAAATTTGGTAAGTCCTGACTAATAAAAGTTTCAACAATGTGTGCGATAAAGTCTTGCCATAGAAAATGCATCTCCAAAGGTATTCCATGAATTCACTTATAAAAGAAAAAAGTTTGCCTTTTTCTCACGAAAAATCCCCTTCTGCCCCTATAAAAACAAATACGCATTTAACTAACTGGTTCAAGAACAGTAGGTTTACATGAACATTGACAATTAAAACATCAGCAGTATTAATATAAAACTATTGTCTATGAATTTTTAACATACAATATATATATTTAACATTATTCAATGTTCCGTATCATCTTAAGATACTGACTTGAACAGCAAATGATAATGTTGACTTTTTTTCTATAAGAAAAACATCTCCAGGTGAATCATAAAAACCCATCTTTAAATAATAATTGGATTACTTTTCAATTATATATGACCATTCAGAAACAAAATCAATCTCAGTGGAGATCATTCAGGAAATGCTTTAGTGGCTTTTAAAAAGAAAGACACAATAGAAAATGCTCATGATTACTGACAGGATAATTTCCAGCTCTCCTTCCTGCACCCATGATAAATGTACACAGTGCCAATTAATTTAAATTTGAAAGTACATCTCCCAAATCAGAAGGATAATCCAAAAATGCACAGAACACAGATTACTGAGGTCAAATGAAGCTAAAATAACAAGAAACATACAAGGGGAAAATACCTCAAATAAATGGGCATTTTCTATAGCAACCAAACTGTCTCTTGAAAAAGACTAATATATTTACACATTAAAAAAAAAAGTTAAAAATGGTCATTCTTCTACAAGGGACTCGAATTAAGACCCTTCTTAATATAGGTGGATACCAAAAAAAAGACATAATTATGATTCTGAGTGGAAAATACAATGGAAACAAGCAAAAGATGAATATTTCCATTTGTTTTTGTATTATTATACATATTCTCATTCTAACACTTAAAATTGTATTAATCATTTAAACAAAGCACCCTTTCAGCAGGGATGGTTACCCACTGCTATCAAATCGATTCTGATTCATGGCAACCCCATATGTGTCAGAGCACAAATGTGCTCCATAGGGTTTTCAAAGGCTGATTTTCTCAGAAGCACATTGCCAGGCCATTCTTCTGAGGTGTCTCCGGGTGGACTCAAACTTCCAATTTTTTGGTTAGCAGCCGAGCATGTAAACTATTTGCAGCACCCAGGGACTCCAGGATGGTGACACGCTGGTGGTAATTTCCAATTTGAAATAATGTCTTTGACCAAATCTCCTAGCCATCCTAGTTGCTTGAAGTCCAGGAGCTCCTGCTGCCATGTTTTATTCCCTGTATCTGGTGGCATCACAAGTAGTAAGGACCAAGGAGGTCAGACCATCATCTGCCTACCCAGGAATGGCATAAGTGCCATTCTCCCATGTCTTGCTGGAGTCCACCCACTCTGTCTTCTTACTCTGCCACATTTACTGTTCAACCCAGACTCACCGAGAGACCTCTGTAGTTCCTCACTAAAAGGTCAAGAGGTTCTACCACTGTCATCCAATAAAATACCAATGAATGGTTTAGAATGGTGAGAATGGTTGCATAACTTGAAAAATGTAATCAATGTCACTAAATTGTACATGTAGAAACTGTTGAACTGATAGATGTTTTACTGTGTACATTTTCAACAACAAAAATAATAAATTACTTAAAAAAATACCAATGAATGTAAGAATCTATCATGAAAACCCTCTGTATACCAAGAGGAGGCAGAAATTATTGCTTTGGAGAGCTCCAAATAGCACTGACTAGTCCTATGAATAAGGGCAAATCACTTAGTCCTATTAAGTTTATAGCTGGAGAAGTTAAGTCAACCCTTACAGAATTTTAATAGTATATAGATATAGGAATATTAAAATACATATGAAGCATCTATGTGCAAAGAGCTTGACTACTGGAAAATGTTAACTTTCCCTCTCCCCACCCTTTACCGTAATGCATGACTTCATTATGTCCTAAGACCCGTAGCACTTTGTGGCTTATATCCCATCTCAGATCTGCCAAGCTAAACCACAAGAGTGTAGGATGAGTACTGCCACAGCTTAAGTGCTGTGCAACCACTAAAAATATATTTTATATATACCTCTGATCTCACTGACATAATTGGCACAGACCAAAAATATACTCTGACCCATCTCATCATTTCCTGCTTACATTGCTAGTAGTTCAAAGAAAGAGCTTGTCTTTTGGTCCTTATTATAGTCTTACAAAGCCATGCACAATTTTATTGAGAATATTTGTTGCTACTAAAATATGCTTTTTCTCTTCTGAAAGTTCATATGCTGTCATGAGTAAGATTATTTTTTCTTCCTAAGGTTTGGAAGGTTACATACCAAGCCATAAGTATGCCTATCCATGAGGAAGAAAAAAAAACAGTGAAATTAGAAGGAAGTATATATAAACGGATATAATCTACTGAACGTTTTTACACTATACTGTAGACTATTTTACTTTTTTGTCATATATTCTTTTAACTCTTCACAAGAGTTTTTTTTTTCATTTTTTTAACCATGCATGCAGGTTTTTTTAAAGAAAAATAAAAGATTAACCAAAAAAAAAAAAAAAAAAATTACTAGCATTTCTCCAACTGGGAGATGGGTGGCTTCCTGCTTACTTCTAGCAGAATTTGTATTTAACTGCTTCTCATATCTCAACTCAACAAAATCTCATTCTGTTTTACCAGCATCTCCATCTTTAGGCTTGCTCACACAGTCCAGGGTTACTGGCAACTCTAGAGAACACTAGCACACAGGAGATCCTCATCTGCCCTGGAAAATGGACACAGCTAAGCCAGACTCAGCAAGCATCCCATCAGTAAAATGCTGTTCTCTCTTGGGAAAAAGATTTGATTGATTTTCCACCCCTAGGAAACTGAATCACCTTCAACCAACAACATCCATTTCCCCAGACTTGACTCAGCTCCTGAGTCTTCCAACCTCACCAGACTTCTAGCCTCTAATCTATTCTGACATTTAATAACTACCAGGTTCCACAGTCTGCCAATGTCTGTTCCACCCCTACCCTTAAGTCAGGCCATCCCAAGCATACTCCCTACAAGCAAATTCCAAGCAACAATGATGGTTCTAACTATAGCAATCACTCGAGATCCCAATCATCCTTCCCCTTATCCCACCCTTCCATCACTAAAACTAACAAACAAAAACTCACATACCCTTCTTTGGTCCTGACTCCCTTGATTTACCTGAGGTTCCCAGGGTCAAGATCCTTCTCTTTGTATATCCCAATTTCAATAACATCTCTGACCTCATTCCATTTGGTAGACTCTGTAGACCAGAGCACCTCAATCTTTAATGTGCATACCAATAACCTCAGAAGCTTGTCAAAGTGCGGATTCTGAATCAGCAGATCCAGGGAAAAGCCTATGATTATGCATTACTACCAAGCTCCTAGGTGATGCTTAGGCTGCTGGTTTTGCTAATTTGAGTAACATATCTCTAGAGGTCTCTCTTAGTTTCTTGGACTTTAACATTCCTAATGGTTAGGCCTCACTTGCTCTCCTAATACAGATAGTCCTCTTGCTAAGTGTGAGGTATCCCAGCCCCTTCCTACACAGTAATCAACAAGATCCTAGTACAAATATAAGGCCGTGATTATGCAATGCCAAGACAGCTATCCTCCATGGGAAAAGTCAGTTCACTTATCGTAGGTCATGAAGCTCCATAAAAAATCATCATAATCATCATCCATAGTTGGGCTATGAAAAATACTAAATTTCACATTTAAAGTAAAAGAATTTGTGCTAGATTTGCAAACTGAGAGACAGAATCCAGATCTAATTCTCATACAATGTTCCCATTTATGCCATAATACCCTGGCCACACATTCATATTAGTAAAATTTATAGGCATGATTGAGGTTTTCTGCAGATTTCCTGGGATGTAGAACACCTGGATCCACCCTGCAGGAAACGTTGTTATTGTGTGTCATCCAGTCAATTCCGACTCATAGCGACCCCTATAGGACAGAACAGAATTACCCGGTAGGGTTTCCTAGGCTGTGATCTTTACAAAAGCAGATCACCAAGTCTTTTCTGCCACTGGTGGGTTCGAATCGCCGACTTTTGGTTAGCAGTCGAGCACTTAACCATCATGCCACCAGAATTTCTCTATAGGAAATAGATTAGTATTAATTTACCTTAAGTCTGCTTCTTCCTCTAACAATTGCACAGGTTACATAGTAATAAAATCCTGTGTTCGAGCAAAACACATCCTTCACAATCTTCTAAGGACTCTTCTGCATGAACATAAAAAATCAGCTCTTTTCAAAGGATTTAAGGGAGGGGAGTGTCAAGCAATATTTAATACCACAGTTAGTAGCTCAAACTACTCTGAACCCTCTAAGCACACATAAATGAAGCTAGATTTCATTATGGGCCTGCCAGCATTGCACAAGCCCTAACTATTTTTATTTTATTTCAGTTCCAGACAAAAGAATAAAGGAAAAAAAGAAGCACATATAAAGTGAAAGAATGCGTCATAAAATATCATTCTAAGAAATAAAGAAACAGGGAGAAAGAATACCACTGAATCAAGAAAGACCCTCAGGAGGTGGGGCCAAGATGGCGGAGTATTCAGACACTTTCGGTGAACTCTCTTACAACAAAGACCCGATAAAACAAGTGAATCAATTATATATGGAAATCTGGGAGCCCCGAACATCAAAGGCAGAGTTGAGGAATTGGACTGAGTGGCAGGGGGAGGGAGAGACAGCTTGGAAGCAGCAAGGAGTTGCCAGACCTGACCTAGCAAGAGCATGAGCCCTCCAGGCCTGATGAGTTCAGGGTGAGTGGTGACGCAGACAAGCAGCGGTGCTCAGGAGGCACGTTTTCTGCACTGGGAGAGGAGCAGAGAGTCTACATGGCCACCCAGAAACAGTGAGAAGCACCCCTGGATCAGCAAAAGATAGGTACTTGGTTAGGCCTACAGCACGGATCAAAAATACCCCCCTTAGGGAAAAACCTCTCTCCCATTTACCTCCTTGCTCTGCACTGGGTCTCAGATCGGCTTCAGCAATTGCCAATCCCCTGGGCTGGAAGTAGGATACATCACACACCGGGAGCCATTCTCCCTGCCTTGGAAAGTGAACAAATTAACAAACGGGAAAAAATAAACTGCCGGCTCCCCTAAGCCAGGAACCCAGGGTAGGCACAGCTCCTTTGCCTAGGCACAGGCATAAGGGATCCACGGACTTTGAGTGCCTTTTCCCCTGCATAGCCTCGTGTGGGCCCATTTCAACAGCGTAAGCCCTCATTACCACAGTACAACAGGGTATATACGGAAACTCTAACTTTAACTGTTTCAGCTGTGAAGTGGCTGGTTCTTGACATTTGACAATGCTATGACCATTAAGCATGGTCTTCACCTACCCACATCAGGGGCCTGAGGACTGGTGGCTTCACCCACGCCACCTAGCCACCTGCGATAAGGGCCCATGAATAAGAGGTGCCACCCAGTCCTTACAGCCAAAAGCACTGGGTGCTCATAGTCCGGCTGCAAAACCCACTCACCTATGCACTCCAGGGAACAGGGACACACCTTCCTCCTGGACACTCAGGGGCGGCCGTCAGCCCTCAGCCTTGCTCAGAGTGTGTCCACCTGCGGCAGCCAGGTGCCTGCGCCTACACCTATCACCCATGCCTGTCTAGGACTGTAAGTGAGGGCCTACACTACACACTTGGTGGCTCTCTACCTGGGCACCCGAGCTGAATCCATACAGGAGGAGTGAGTGGATTTTTAAGCTCACGTACCTAGTAACAGATCTAACCACCTGGTGACAGGACATTAGAGATTCAAAGGTGCCAATAATCAAACTAGCTCACACAAGCATCCTATATGGGCATACCAAAACAAAATAAGAAGATAGAACACAGGAAACAAACATAAAATAAATAAATTTAATAACCTATTGATGGCTTGGAGACAACCATCAATATCAAATCATATAAAGAGGCAATCCATGATGGCTTCAGCCAGCTCCCAAAATAAAGAATCTAGAAATTTTCCAGAGGAGGAAAATTTCTTGGAATTACTGGAGGCACAATACAAAAGATTAATATACAGAACTCTTCAAGAAATTAGGAAGGAAATTAATCAAAATGCAGAACACACAATACAGGAAATTAAAAAGATTAGAGAAGAGCATAATGACAAATTTAACAGGCTACAAGAATCCACACCGAGACAGCAATCAGAAATTAAGAAGATTAACAATAAAATTTCAGAATTAGACAGCTCAACAGAAAGTCATAGGAGCAGAATTAAGACTACGGAAGTCAGAATTAGTGAGACTGAAGAAAAAACACTTGACACCAACTTATTTGAGGAAAAATCAGACAAAGGGATTTAAAAAAAATGAAGAAACCCTAAGAATTCTGTGGGACTCTGTCAAAAGGAATAACCTACGAGTAACTGAAGTACCAGAACACAGGGGATAACAGAAAATACTGAGAGAATTGTTGAAGATTTGTTGGCCGAAAACTTCCCTAATATTGTGAAAGATGAGACGATATCTATCCAAAATGCTCATCAAACCCCACATAAGGTAGATCCCAAATGAAAGTCACCAAGACATATTATAATCAAAACTTGACAAAACCAAAGATAAAGAGAGAATTTTAAGAATGGCCAGGGATAAAAGAAACGTCATCTACAAAGGAGAGTCAATAAGAATAAGCTCGGACTACTCAGCAGAAACTATGCAGGCAAGAAGGCAATGAGACGAGATATATAAGCCCTGAAGGAAAAAAACTGACAGCCAACAATTATATATCCAGCAAAATTGTCTCTCAAATATGATGGCAAAATTAGGGCATTTCCAGATAAACAGAAGTTTGGGGAATTTGCAAAAACCGAACCAAAATTACAAGAAAACTAAAGGAAGTGCGCCGGTTAGAAAATCAGTAACATCAGATAACAACCCAAGACTAGAACACAGGACAGAGCAACCAGATATCAACCCAGATAAGGAAGTCACAAAAATAATTCAAAACTAAAACACTGAAAATAGGGAAACAAATGTCAATATGTAAAAGATGACATCATGAAAACAAAAAAGAGGGACATAAAAAATGTAGACATAGATTTTTCATATGGAGAGGAAGTCAAGCGATACAAAGAAATAATATAAACTTAGAAAAATACGGGTAAATATTAAGGTAACCACAAAGGAAACTAACATTCCTTCAAGTCAAAACAAAAAACTAGAAAAATATAAAGACTCAGCAAACACAAAATCCACAACAGTGAAAAAGATGAAAAGAAAATATATAAAGAAAAATGACTCAGCACAGAAAATTAAGGGGAACAAAGAAACTGTGAAAAACACACAAAAAAAGACATCAAAATTACAGCACTAAACTCTTACCTGTCAATAATTACACTGAATGTAAATGGACTAAATGCACCAGTAAAGAGACAGAGAGTGAGTGGCAGATTGGATAAAAAATCTACATGCTGCCTACAACAGACACACTTAGACTTAAAGACACAAACAAACTAAAACTCATAGGATGAAAAAAATGTATCAAGTAAACAACACTAAAAAAAAAAGCAGGAGTGGCAATACTAATCTCTGACAAAATAGACTTTAAAGTAAAATCCACCACAAAGGATAAGGAAGGGCACTATATAATGATTAAAGGGTCAATACACCAGGAGGACATCAGTATCATAAATATTTATGCACCCAATGACAGGGCTCCAAAATACATAAAACAAACTCTTAACAGCACTGAAAAGAGAGCTAGACAGCTCCACAATAGTACAAGGAGACTTCAACATACCAATTTCAGTGAAGGACAGAACACCCAGAAAGAAGCTCAGCAAAGACACAGAAGAGCTAAATGTTACAATCAACCAACTTGATCTCATAGACATATAACGAACACTGCACCCAACAGCAGCCAAGTATACTTTCTTTTCCAATGCACATGGAACATTTTCCAGAATAGACCACATATTGGGACATAAAGCAAATCTAAACAAAATCCAAAGCATCGAAATATTGTAAAGCATCTTTTCTGAAAATAAAGCCATAAAAGTAGAAATCAACAACAGAAAAAGCAGGGGAAAAAATTCAAACACATGAAAACTGAACAACATCTTGCTCAGAAACTACTGGGTTATAGAAAAAATTAAGGATGGAATAAAGAAATTCATAGAATCAAATGAGAATGAAAACACATCCTACCAGAACCTTTGGGACACAGCAAAAGCAGTGCTCAAAAGTCAGTTTATAGCAATAAATG
>NW_004444061.1:4906927-4908566 GCF_000243295.1 Trichechus manatus latirostris
CCCAACTGAAATTAAAAGCATCATAACAGAATACTATGAAAAATTGTACTCTAACAAATTTGAAAACCTAGAGGAAATGGACAAATGTCTAGAAACTCACTACCTACATAAACTAATGCAAACAGAAGCAGAACAACTAAATAAACCCATAACAAAAGAAGAGATTGAAAAGGTAATTTAAAGACTCCCGACAAAAAAAGCCCTGGCCCGGATGGCTTCACTGGAGAATTCTACCAAACTTTCAGAGAAGAATTAACACCACTACTATTAAAGGTATTTCAGATCATAGAAAGGATAGAATACTCCCACACTCATTCTATGAAGCCAGCTTAACCCTGATATCAAAAACAGGTAAAGACACCACAAAAAAAGAAAGTTACAAACCAATATCCCTCACGAACACTGATGCAAAAATCCTCAACAAAATTCTAGGCAACAGAATTCAGCAACATATCAAAAAAATAATACACCATGATCAAGTGGGATTTATACCAGGTATGCAGGGATGGTTCAACATTAGAATAACAATCAGTGTAATCCATCATATAATTAAAACAAAAGAACCACATGATCTTATCAATCGATGCAGAAAAAGCATTTGACAAAGTCCAACACCCATTCATGATAAAAACTCTCAACAAAATAGGAATAAAAGGGAAAGTCCTCAGTATAATTAAGGACATTTATACAAAGCCAACAGCCAACATCATCCTAAATGGAGAGACTTTGAAGCACTCCCCTTGAGAATGGGAACAAGACAAGGATGTCCTTTATCACCACTCTTATTCAACATTTTGCTGGAGGTCCTAGCCACAGCAATTAGGCTAGAAAAGAAATAAAGGGCATCCAAATTGGTAAGGAAGAAGTCAAAGTATCTCTTTTTGCAGATGATATGATCTTATACACAGAAAACCCCAAAGAGTCCACAAGAAAACTACTGGAACTAACAGAAGATTTCAGCAAAGTTTCAGGATACAAGATGAACATATAAAAATCAGTTGGATTCCTTTACACCAACAAAGAGAACCTTGAAGAGGAAATCACCAAATCAATACCATTTACAATAGCCCCAAGAAGATAAAATACTTAGGAATAAATCTAACCAGAGACATAAAAGACCTATACACAGAAAACTACAAGACACTAATGCAAGAAACTAAAAGAGACCTGCATAAGTGGAGAAACATACCTTGCTCAAGGATAGGTAGACTCAACATTGTCAAAATGTTAATTCTACCCGAAGTGATCTATAAATACAATGCAATCTCAATCCATATTACACTGGAATTTTTTAATGAGATGGAGAAACAAATCACCAACTTCACATGGAAAGGGAAGAGGCCCCAAATAAGTAAACCATTACTCAAGAAGAAGAACAAAGTGGGAAGCCTCACACTACCTGAGTTTAGAACCTATTATACTGCCATGGTAGTCAAAACAGCCTGGTACTGGTACAACAACAGATACATAGACCAATGGAACAGATTTGAAAATCTAGACATAAAAATCCATCCACCTATGAGCAGCTGATATTTGACAAAGGCCCAAAGTCTGTTAATTGGGGGAAAAACAGTCTCTTTAACAAATGGTGCTGGCATAACTGGATATCCATTTGCAAAAAACTGAAACAAGACCCATA
>NW_004444061.1:4908666-4946065 GCF_000243295.1 Trichechus manatus latirostris
TAGGGATAACGCTAGGAGCCCTAATACATGGCATAAACACAATACGAATCATAAGTTACAACGCACAAGCACCAAAAGAGAGACTAGATAAATGGGAGTTCCTAAAAATCAAACACTTACGCTCATCAAAAGACTTCACCAAAAGAGTAAAAAAGACAACCTATAGACTGGGAAAAAAAATTTGGCTATGACAAATCCAATTGGCATCTAATCTCTAAAATCTATAAGATACTGCAAAACCTCAACAACAAAAAGACAAATAACCCAGATAAAAAATGGGCAAAGGATACGAACAGGCACTTTGCCAAAGAAGATATTCAGGTGGCTAATAGACACATGAAGAAATGCTACGATCATTAGCCATTAGAGAAATGCAGATCAAAACTACAATGAGATTATCATCTCTCCCCAAGAAGGCTAGCATTAATCCAAAAAACACAAAATAATAAATGCTGGAGAAGTTGTGGAGAGATTGGAACACTTATACATGGTTGGTGGGAATGTAAAATGGTACAACCACTTTGGAAATCGATTTGGTGCCTCCTTAAAAAGCTAGAAATAGAAGTACCATATGATCTAGCTATCTCGCTCCTTGGAATATATCCTAGAGAAAGAAGAGCCATCACATGAATAGATATATGCACACCCATGTTCGCTGCAGCACTGTTCACAACAGCAAAAAGATGGAAACAACCTAGGTGCCCATCAACGGATGAATGGATAAACAAATTATGGGTATCCACACAATGGAATACTACGCAATGATAATGAACAATGATGAAGATGTGAAACATCTTTTAACATGGAGGAATCTGGAGGGCATTATGCTGAGTGAATTTAGTCAGTCACAGAAGGGCAAATATTGTATTAGACCACTATTATAAGAACTCAAGAAAAGGTTTAAACACAGAAGAAAACATTCTTTGATGGTTACAAGGGAGGGGAGGAAGGGTGAGGGTTATTTACTAACTAGATAATAGATAGGAATTATATTAGGTGAAGGGAAGGACAGCACACACTACAGGGGAAGTTAGCACAACTGGACTAAACCAAAGCAAAAAGTTTCCTGAATACAATCAAACACTTTGAGAGAGAGAGTAGCAGGGGCAGGGGTGTGGGGACCATGCTTTCAGGGGACATCTAGGTCAACTGGCATAACCAAGCTTAATAAGAAAATTTTCTATATCCTACTTTGGTGAGTGACATCTTAGAAGCTTACAAGCGGCCATCTAAGATGCATCACTTGGTCCCAACCACCTGGAGTAAAGGAGAATGAAGAACACCAAAGACACAAGGAAAGTATTAGCCCAAGAGACAGAAAGGGCCGCATAAACCTGAGACTTCATCAGCCTGAGACCAGAAGAACTAGATGGTGCCCGGCTATCACCAATGACCACCCTCACAGGGAACACAACAGACAGTCCCTGATGGAGCAGGAGAAAGTTGTGGTGCAGAACTCAAATTCTAGTAAGAAGATCAGACTTAATGCTCTGAGACTGGAGGAACCCCAGAAAGCATGGCCCCTGGATTCTCTATCAGCCCAGAACTAAAACAATTTCCAGGCCAACTCTTCAGACACGGATTGGACAGGACTGTGGAACATAAAGTGATACTCGTGAGGAGTGTGCCTCTTAGCTCAAGTAGATACAAGAGACTAAACGGGCAGCTTCAGTCCAGAGGTGAGATGGGAACGCAGAGAGGGTTAGGAGCTGGTTGAATGGACATGGGGAATCAGGGGTAGAAAGGAGGAGTGTGCTGTCACAGTATGGGGAGAGAAATTAGGGTCACATAACAATTTATGTATAAATTTTTGTATGGGAGACTGACTTGAAATGTAAACTTCATTTAAACTACAACAATAAGAAAAAATAACAAACTTTTTTAAAAAAAGAAATATCTTCAGTATCTTTATTAACACTTTTCTCAAAAACAGATGAAAATTATATCTAACACATCTCTCTTTACATTTTACTTTTAGCCCCTGATTTGGGCCATACTTTCAGCACTGGGAGTATGATTACCAAAATCAACTTATATTTTCCAATGACACATTTTAAGTGAAAGAGTTTTTTCTGCTTACAAGCCCTCTACATCAAATCATGACTTCCTCATCACATACTTTCACCTCCTATAATAACATTGTGACTCCCAGTTACAAATAGCTTGTTGTAGTTTTTTTCCCTGCAAGAACACTTCCTGAATACTCGGTAGAGAACCCAGTATGGTCTCTCACTTCTAGAATTTGTATTCTAAAACATCCAATTCCATGTCCCTCAGATCTGCTTCCAAGAAACCCAGATCTTCTTCAAACCTTTGCAAAATAGTGAATGCAAGTGATACAAGTTAAGAATATGGGTGCATATTTATACTTCACTGACAAGAACTGAAAAAAGAAATGTGCAATGGATGCTGGAAATAATTTTGTCTAGAGTCCAAAATCCTGTTACTTCACAGTTAACTATTCTTTTTCTAAGGCACAGTCTCTCTGGGACATTCCTATAGGCATTCATCTTTTTTCCTAACACAATTCTTCCTGCTGGTTACATACGATCTTCTTTAGTATTAATATTTAGAAGAAATGATGACATTTAACTGTCTTTGCAACTGTTCCTCATGAATTTACAATCTGTGTTTAAATCACCATTTATTTATCTAAATATGAAACAATTTTCAATTCCTGTTAACTTTTACTCATAGGCCCTATTTCCCAAACCATTAGTCATGTTCCAGTAAAGAATATTAGAGAAGGTTTACCTCGTGATTCCAGTATGCTACATTCCTGTTTAAACATCCCCACTTCCAATTTAGTAGTCTAAGGAAGATAAAAATGAAACTGGCATCATTTTACTTGAGTAGTCTGATAAGTAAAACTGAGTTTAATCAGGAGATAAGAGATGCATCTCTCATGAATGGAGTCAGCTACATTAAGTCAGGGGAAACTACCATTTTTATATACCAATAAATATCTGGAATTTTGATTGCAAGTTAAAACAAAAAAGGAAGAAGGCAAAGAAGAATCAAAATCCCAACATTTACACTGGCATGAAGAGAGGAGAATAAATGCAAATCACCTAGTTGTAACTGGCTCCTATGAGTCCTATAATTGTAACTTTTTAAAGAATGTTTGGCCCAAAAGAAAATACCCACATTTCTAATCCAGAATTTAAAAACATTTTTAATTAATCACTGTTCTAGAAACTCACCTACTTACTGTACATAAATTATTCATGACCCCTCTAAGTACAACAAACTGTGGCATTCTCATTTTAAAATTGATAGCACTGCATTTATTTTTTAAATAAGAGGTTTCTGTTGTGTTAGTTGCCGTCGAGTCAATTTAGACCCATGATGACCCCATGTGTACAGAGCAGAACTGCTCCATAGGGTTTTCAAGGCTGTGACCTTTCAGAAGCAGATCACCAGGCCCGTCTTCTGAGATGCCTCTGGGTGGGTTCAAATTGCCAACATTTCAGCTAGCAGTAGAGCGGTTAACCATTTGTGCCACCCAAGGACTCAAGAGGTAAGGGGAAAAAGACTTTACTGAAAAGTTATAAAACTGGATGTAACTCAACAAAAATGACAGATTAGGTGGGGCAACACTTAGAATGCTTCATGATTTTGTTCTCAGATTCAAATGTCAGGCATATTCCACCTGGGAACTGAAAATACAGCTATATTCTTCTTGCTTATAATACTGCCACAATAATAGAAGTTCTGCAATCATAACTTATATCACTGATAGCTTTGGAGATAATGCAAGAATAAGATTCTAGCCCTTTCTTTAGAGTTGGATTGCCTGTTTGATACTAACAGCAATGTGTACTTATCTTTTATTTTTCCTATAAAAGAGGTAGGTATGAATCAAACACTGTGACTGATGACAAATTCAGGCAGAATGTGCCATTTATACATAATCACCTTTCTGGGCATTATCATGTTTTAATCTAAAACCAGTCTTGCATTTTCTCAAGTTGGATACCATCCCTCCATTTTACTTTCATTCCCACACAGAAATAACATCTCTTGAAAGTTGCCCACTGTATCTCTAACTTGGGAGTATACCTCTTATCTTGGCCCCACATTTTCTTAAAGACTGGCAAGAATGACAAGATAGTAATAAATGGCAGCCAGCACCTTGGAGGCCCCATACCTGTGTCTGCTCAAGCAGCAATAATAATCAATACATTCTCTCCCATTTCACTGCTGCTGTTCCCTTATGATGCTAAAGGTAAAGTGCAGAATCCATCTTGTCTTTGCAGTAGGACTGGTTGGGGTAACTCACTTGAAAGAGGGAGTGTGGGTGCTCCTTCTCTTCCTTGAATGGCTACCTTCTATAATGCAAAGAAATAAGAATTTTACGAGCAAAATCCAGTTAATCGGAGCCCTACAAGGCAGCTTCAGGACCAATTCTACTCTTCCTGAAAAGAAAGTTTAAAAGAGAAACAGCAAGAAGACATACAATTAGAGAGCATTTCTGCTCTGATAAACTTTAGAAATTATCTAGCCAGTTTCCTTGATTTATAGACGTGAAGAGAGTCTCAGGAAGGAAACGTGACTTGTCCAAAGTCACAAAGGGAGTGACTTGCAGCAAGCCAGAAGTAAAATTCAATCTCTTGACTACCAGTTAGACATTTTACTATTAAGGATTTGATTACATCAAAACACCGTTAACAATCTAACCCTCCTGTCCCATACCTCTCCCCCAACCTTGAGCCATTTACTACGGGCCCCAGAACTTCCCTGGAGAAGACTGAAGAAGGCAACGTTCAGCCTGCAGAATCCACATAAACAAAGGCGCACAGGTGAACTAGTTGTAGGCAGGAGGGTCCCCCGCAAAAACATAACTTGTCCCGAATTTCAATCTGTTTTGTGTACAAACCCAAATTACATAAAAGAACCGTGAACTTCATACCTACAGAGGAGTTTTCTGAACTTCCTAGATGTGACCTGAACCCAGAACCAATCTCCCAGAAAAGCTGACATAGGGCAGGTACTCCAAGAATCTATCCAGAAGAATATAAAATAAATCTAGAGGCATTCTAGTCTACTCCCCCTCATGGTGGTATCATTTTCTAAAGCTGTGGGAGGTCTGCTATCCACCCAGTAACTTCCTCTGCATCTGACTTCACATGGAGAGATGCCCAGATCAAAGGGACCTCACATGCCATTTGTATTCCAAACTGTGGGTCTATAGCATTGTGTATTGGCTCCATTCTAATCACCAAGCTTTAGCAAACTGAGAAAAGCAAATTATAGTTTGGAAATGGTTGCTGTTGTGTTTGATTGTTTGTTTCTTTTTATTTGTTTATTTATTTTACAGCCCCAACATATAACACGATGCCTCACACACTGGAGGCACTTAACAAAAGCTTGTTGAATAATTATTTTTTGAAAAAAATATATAATGTTCTATTTGTGACTGTAGGTTCTCTTTTGACTGCATCTGTACTGATTCTGCTGACATGTTCCTAAAGATTACCCTATAAAAACTTTGGAAATATGATACTTCTGTCGCGTATAGAAAAAAGACAAGACCCGAGATTCACAATTAATATTGTGAAAATATTTTAAATGATGAATTCCTGTTTGAATCTAACGAAGATGCCTGTAAGTCATAAGTTTATGAACAAAGAATATATATTCAAGCATGAAAGAAGACAAAGAAATATGCCCAAGTCATGTCTTGCTTTGTCTAAAGTTGCTCTCATGCTCTCCACAGTTGTTTCTTTCTGTTACATGATGTTCACTGTAATGAGGCACAGAGAGAAGAGTCCTCCTACAGCCTTTTTGGTATTAAATAGCAAACGTTGCCACTTTCCCAGTTTCTCAAGAATGTCATCTAGTAATAACAGAGTATTAAACTTGGAAGAGAGCGATCCCATACTCTCATTTTACAGGTCATAAATAAAGCCTCATAGCTCTCTTCTTATTTGCAAGGCTTCAAATGTTTTTCTACAGTCTCTTTAATCTTTCCCTAAATCTTCTTCTTTATAATGTCATCTCTGCCACATATACATTTTTTTCCAGCCTCCTCTCTCCTATCTAGTTTTTTAAATCTTCCAAGTAAGTTAACCTCTCTTCCACAAAGAGAACGATAACAGCATCCTCTTCGAACGCCTTTCCCATAATTCACACGCACGATTTTTAAACTTAGTTTTTATGCGGACTGGGCAGTGTTTCACGCTGTTATACGTAAGGTCACCATGACTCTTGGAGCTGCCTGGATGGCAACTAACAACAACAAAAACAGCAGCTTGTATCAACGCGCAACTTGTCCCTTTACTCAATTTTTTCTCTTTATTCAACTTCCTTATCCGTTCCCAGGCCACCAATATGGAAAAAAAAAAATCATCATCAACAACAATAAAATTAGTCTAATTAGAAGATAGTTATATCCAGCAGGGGAAAATTCCAAGGGGCTGCAAGAAGGTGCAGCCACCTCTATTTAAAAACTCTTGAAATGCAAGGTTGGTTTTCACTACATAAAGTGGTTGTCTGAGAGACATGACTTATGAAGTATAAGGAAGGCTCTTGGGCCTAAAACTATCCCACCCATTCACCTAAAATTCTTCATGTCACTTTAGTACGGTCCTTGAGACTCATTTCTCAAAGCAGGGAAGTTTTACTTTTAACAAAACATACATCTTAAGAGGAGTGATATATTCAATCCTTTCCATTATTTTCAAGTTCATAAAAATTAATCACCTGGCTCCCCTAATATTTAGCTGAGTTCCAATACGTGTGAGATTCCTTGGGATGTGGGAACTGGAAGGAAGAATGTTTTGTATTACAGAAGGTAGATAAGTAATAGGTTTGGAGTTTGAAAAGAGAACATCAGGAGACAAGAGGAAGTAAAAGAAGAAAGAGCAGAAAAAGGAAGACAAATGTCACAAATGCCTCACAATTTTGACAAAACCCAAGCCTTCTTTCAGCATGACAAAACCAGCTGCCGCTGAGTCGGTTCTGACTCATGGCAATCCCATGTGTTTCAGAGTAGAACTGTATCTCACAGAGTTTTCAACAGCTGTGATCTTTTGGAAGTAGATCACCAAGCCTTTCTTCTGAAGTGCCTCTAGGTAGATTTGAACTGCCAACCTTTCGGTAAGGAGGTGAGCCACCTAGGGCCCCTTCAGCATGCTAAAGAGGAGCAAAAATACTTAGTACTTTGCCTTTCTAAAGATTTTTATGGCCCTTGAGATTTTTGTAATCACTGTGCACTTTCAAAATAAATAGCTTTGATTCTAAGCCTTCACTCTCACATAAAGCAGTTTAGTAATTACTTCAACCTAAGTAAATTGTGTTCTCAGTGCAAGAGAGAATAGGAGTGAGCTGAAAGGGATGAATGACAAAGAGAAAGGAAGAAATAAATGAGAAGTGTCAATTACTAGTCAAAAAGAAGCAGTATCTATCAAAGAAAAAAACATGGCAAGGTTTAGACCAGTGACTCTCAACCAAGGGTGATTTTGTCACTCAGTGGATGTTTGGAAAATCTGGAGGCATTTTTGGTTGGTACAACCTGGGAGTGAGCCAGAGGATGCTACTGGGAGCCCCGGGATGCTGCTAAACATCCTACAATGCATAAGACAGTCATCCACAACAAAGAATTATCCAACCCAAACTGTCAGAAGTGCTGAGGTTGAGAAATCTTGGTAGAGGATCATGTAAAACATGAAAAATTATTGCTGGAACAATCAAGCAAGGGTCTTTTACCAGGTACAAAAAAGGTCTCCAGAGAACATTTCACTTCATGTGTGCTGATCTGCCCAGGCAAGAACAAGACCTATCTCTCCTCCAAATATTTGTTAATTGTAGATATTAGTGTGAAAGGGTTCAGTTGATATCTGAGGCTTCAACTCCAACTGAACACCAAAGAATATGAGCAGAAGTCAGTGTGCAAGGCAATTTGGTAAGATAAAGAGTTCTGTGTTGGAGAAGTACTAAGAATCCTAAGAACTATAGCCAGATTTAGAGATGAAGGAAAAGCAGGCATTATAACTTTAGAATTTTTAGCCTATTCTATGAAAAGTTTGGAAGTCAAATAAATCCTGATAATGATGGTGGCAATGATGAAGAAAGCATCTAGCAGGGATTCAAAACTTCCTGTGTGCCAGATACTGTGCTAAGTTCCTTACATGCACATAATCATCTGGTCACTGTAAACTATTCACTTCACAGTTAAGAAAACTAAGGCTCAGAGAGGTAAGCAATTGCTGTTGTTAGGTGCCATCGAGACAGTTCCAACTCATAGCGACCCTATGTACAACAGAACAAAACACTGCCTAGTCCTGCGCCATCCTCACAATCATTGTTATGCTTGAGCCCATTGCTGCAGCCACTGTGTCGATCCATCTTGTTGAGGGTCTTCCTCTTTTTCGCTGACCCTCTACTTTACCAAGCATGATGTCCTTCTCCAGGGACTAGTCCCTCCTGATAACATGTCCAAAGGACATGAGATGAAGTCTTGCCACCCTGTCTTCTAAGAAGCATTCTGGCTTCTTCCAAGACAGATTTGTTTATTCTTCTAGCAGTCCATGGTATATTCAATATTCTTCACCAACACCATAATTCAAATGCATCAATTCTTCTTTGGTCTTTCTTATTCATTGTCCAGCTTTTGCATGCATATGAGGCATGAAAATCCATAGCTGCGGTCAGGTGCACCTTAATCCTCAAAGCGACATCTTTGCTTTTGAACACTTTAAAGAGATCTTTGGCAGAAGATTTGCCCAATGCAATGCATCATTTGATTTCTTGACTGCTGTTTCCATGGGAATTGATAAATAATTAGGAAGGACCAAATTTAATATTCAAACCTAGAGATGTTTGATTCTATATTACTGCATTATGTTAACCTCCTAAGGATCCAAGAGGAGCCCTGGCTGCCCAATGGTTAAACACTAGGCTGCTAACTAAAAGGTCAGCAGTTCAAACCTAGCAGCCACTCTGAAGGAGAAAAGACCCGGCAATCTGCTCCTGTAAAGATTACAGCCCAGAAAACCCTATGGGGCAGTTTTACTCTGTATTATAGGGTCTCTATAAGTCAGAATCCACTTGAAGGCACACAACAACAATGATCTTGGGTATTTAATCCAAGAGAAAGAAAAAAAAATTCATTCATTTATATCCCCCAATTATGTGAGTGGCTTCTATGTGCTAAAGACACAGCAATGAAGAAGGGAGAAATGTCTTGATCTCAGAGAACTAACACATTAATAGGGATAGAGAATCTCTAGAATGAGAATCCATTGCAAGACTTCAACCAACCCCTTAAATCCGCAAAGCCAAAGCAGAAACAGGAGCTTTCTATTTGTTCAAGAAACTTTGACTCTTTGACTAGGCCCAGTAGTTTAATCATGTGCTGAGTCCTCTGCTCTGTTAACAGCCAAAATGAAACCTCTCTCCTGCTTTCAGAAAAATAAAGACCTTTCTCCTAAGACATTTGACAGCAAATTCCAAGCAAAGATTCTGTTTGAGGACTTGTCACTTGCTATCCACTCACTCTAGGGAAAACAGGTTCAGGGCCTTCTTGACAGGAATTTGAAGTCCTCAGATCTCAGACCTCTAGTCACACAGACAATGATGAGAGGCATCATAATACTATAAAATAATAAAAGAAACAGGCTGCAGAAGCAGTTGCCTGATGAAACAGCTGCTACCCGTACATGAAACACTTTCATACATTATGGAGAACATAGTAGAACAGAAAAATCCCCTGGATTAGGACACAAAAGATTGTATTTCAAGTCACAGCTTTATCACTTACTGATTGTGACCCTGGGCAAGTCAATTAACCCTCTCAGAATCTCCATTTTCTCACCTATTAAATGAGAATAATAGCTTTCCTGCCTACCTCACAGAATTGCAATAAATAAAATAGTACATATGGAAGGGCACTGCAAACTGTCACGATTACCCATTATGCTTGAGATCCAATTTCATCCATCTGTAATTGTTAGAGGTCAAACATTTGGTTAGAAACATGGGTGCATAGCAGAAACACACACAACACACCCTCCATGTCATAATGGCCTGTCTCCAAGAGCCACCAGCAGAGGGAACTGAAGGGGCAGAACCTGACTACAGTGAGCTCTCCACAAGGTGGCGCTGAAGTGTTCTTGTATTCAGTTTCCATCTTTATTAATTTTCTTATAGTCATGGAACCAAATAACTGACTTATTTATACTTATGTACTTTCACGTTTCATATTTTAGAATATTTCTCATAGTTACACTGTACATATGCGCCACCTCTACCTTACCAGCTATGTTGGTACTTCACACTCTGATATAAGGAAGGGTTCTGTAACCTGGTAATGGGGAAGGGGTGATATTTCTCCTCTCCCCACTGAAGCTACCACTACAAGTCAAAGTTTGGATAACCACAAAAAACACTAACAAAATGGTGGGAGGAAATTGAGTTGAAAGCAACTCAAGTACTTTTGAAATATTCTGAATGAATATTCAATCATATAACGTGATGAAGAACACTTAATTGTGCTCACATGGAACCTGTGCATAGACCAAGAGGCAGTCGTTCAAACAGAACAAGGATACACTGCCTGTTTTAAAAAGGTGTAAATCAAGGCTGTATCCTTTCACCATATTTATTCAATCTGTATGCTGAGCAAATAAATCAAGAAGCGGGACTATATGAAGAAGAACATAGCATCAGATTTGGAGGAAGACTCATTAACAACCTGAAATATGCAGATGACACAACTTTACTTGCTGAAAGCAAAGAGGACTTGAAGCACTTACTGATGAAGATCAAAGACTACAGCCTTCAGTACGGCTTACACCTCAACATAAAGAAAACAAGTCATCACAAACGGACCATTAAGCAACATCATGATAAACAGAGAAAATATTGACGTTGTCAAGGATTTCGTTTTACTAGGATCAACAATCACCCATGGAAGCAGCAGTCAAGAAATCAAACAACATAATGCACCGGGTAGATCTGCTGCAAAAGATCTCTTTCAAGTGTTAAAAAGCAAACATGTCATTTTGAGAACTAAGGTGTGCCTGATTCAAGCCAGGGTATTTTCAATCGCCTCATATGCATGCGAAAGCTGGACAATGAATAAGGAAGACCAAAGAAAAATTGACATATTTGAATTACGGTGTTGGTGAAGAATGTTAAATATACCATGGACTGCCAGAAGAACAAACAAATATGTTTTGGAAGAAGTATGGCCAGAATGCTCCTTAGAAGTGAAGTTGGCGAGACTACACCTCATGTACTTTGGACATGTTATCAGGAGGGGCCAGTCCCTGGAGAAGGACATCATGCTTGATAAAGTAGAGGGTCAACAAGAAAGAGGAAGACCTTCAATGAGATAGACTGACAGAGTGGCTGCAACAATGTGCTCAAATATAGCAACAACTGTGAGGATGGTGCAGGACCAGGTAGTGTTTTGTTCTGTTGTACATAAGGTCACTATGAGTCAGAACTGACTAGACGGCACCTAAAAACAACAGATCTCATTTGAAAACTGTCCAAATGTCATGGTCCATCACCTTGGTGTATGCCTTCTTCCCAATGCATGCTCAAGATGCCTATAATAATGCCTGAAACAAACTACTTCAATTATGCAGCAACGGTTTAAAAATGTGGCTCTGAACCAGACTACCAACTTCCATATGGATGCTCAACCAAGTGACCTTGAACAGGTTACCATCTTACCTTGGACAAGTCACTTGATTTTCTGAGTCTCAGTTGTGCCCTTTGTGTAAAATGAAGATAATAATAGTACCTACTTTTTAGGGTCATTGTGAGGACAAAATGAGATAATCCAGGTGAAGTATGTAGCATAGTACCAAACATTAGACTAAATGCTCAGGAAATGTTAGCAACTATTTACTAAATGATCATCAACTGAGAGAGATTTAAGGTCTTCTTTTTCTAATGGGCAAGTGGCCAAAAGAACTCCTAATTCCCCTCAGAACAGCAAGCACCTGAAAGATAAATTTTCAGAAAGAGTGATCACCTGCACTAAACATACCAGCATCAACATATTAAGTAAGAGTCATCAATTTGCCTAGAAACTAAACTACAGCAGCACCCAAGGTAAAGTAGGGTTTGGGGAGCAGTTGTAGAACAGATCTGAATTCTCAGCAGCTCCTGCATTAATGCAGAAGAGTCTAGACAGAAGACAATGAGGAGTCAAAGGAACAGGCCAGGCTATAGACAGAAAAAGGGGCAACTCTCCGGAGCAAACAAGCGTCAGAAACACATTATAATCATGAAGAAAATCCTAAATGGGGTACAAGGAAGAATACTGAAAAAAACAGAAATGACAGGAAAACCAAAAGAGTTATGAAAGATCAAATGATATAGGTTTAAAAAAAATTATAATGACTGTGTGTGTGTGTGTGTGTGTGTGTGTGTGTTAAAAATGTATTTGACAAAACATTTACCAATTCAACAATTTTCACATGTACAAGTCAGTGACATTAATCACATTCCTCATCTTCTGCAACCTTTACCACTATCCTTTTCCAAATTATTCTACCACTACATAATGATTTTTGAAAATGGCAAAGAATTTACAAGATACTGGAGATGGAAATGGAAGGCCCTCTCCAGATCCCCACCCTAACTCATTTCCCACTTCCTACCTCTCTTATAACTCTCCAACAGTACAAAATACACTCAGTTTTGCCACAACATGTTTTGAAAATGTGAATTTGTTTCAACATGATTGAAATATTAGGAAACAATCTGAGCATAACCAAATTTCACATTTGCTTATGTGCAATTTCATCTTTGAGAAATACTAGATGACCATGGAAAACTGGAGGCAGAGGAACCAAGAAAGAAAATGAAAACTGTGTACAGGCACACACCTCATCTACCAACTATCTCAGCTCGTGTTATAAGCCACACCCATCCACATGCGCTGTTACAACTTCTTCTCCAATTTCAGATAATCCTCCTTTCACCACTTCACAAGAACATACAAGCTGCAACTCTTCCAACACCAACTGCCAGAAGCAAACCTTAGGCCTTTTTCAATGTAATGTGTAGTATTTATTATGGCATTTATATATTTCTTTACCACTTAACTGTACTATAGTAGTTAGGAGTTTGACTGCTAACCAAAAGGTCAGCAGTTCGAATCCACCCACTGCTCCTTGGAAACCCTATGGGGCAGTTCTACTCTGTCCTATAGGGTCACTATGAGTCGGAATCAACTCAACGGCAACAGATTTGGTTTTTGTTTTTTTTTTTAATATGTATATAGTTTTTATTAGGGTTCAATCCTTTTTTTTTTTTTAATGTGTCAATGACAATGTTTTTGAGGGTTGTGCCCCAACCTCATTTTCTCCAAACATTCTGTGGTTTTTATTGTGTGATTTTGCATAGCACAGTGATTTTTAGGAACACAGGTTGGAATTGACTCGACAGCAACTAGTAACACCAACAATATGTTGTATTTTGGCAGAACTGACTGTATCTTGTGGTGACCTATATAGAATCTGCCCTTTTACACAACCATGTAAAATTGATCCCACTGGCTGAAGTTCTGCCTGCCTTTAGGCCCATGCCCACCCCACATCTTCTGGCTAAATCCTATTCTCTCTTAAGACTTAGCTCAGGTGGTCCATGACCCAGAATTCTCTTCTGGCTGGTCAGCCCGGCTACCTGCCCTTGCTGTGGGCTCCTACAGCACTACCTAAGTGTGCCTCTATCACTACACTTACCTCAACGTCCAGAAATTACACCTTTAAAAGTATCACCACCACTGTCAAGAACGTCAAAAACAGGGGCCCATCTTATGTACATGTGTATCTTCAACAAGTCACAAAACAGGCACTTAAGAAATGTCCGCTGAGGTAAACAGAGTAGCAGAACAAAACATTCTCAAGCTTAACAACATTATTTGGTACCCCACAACTCAGTAGCAATATATATAGTCCACGTACTCCCAGGAAGAAAGGAAAGAGAAAAACCAGAAGAACTGAGGATCATTCAAAACAAGCTGAGTGCATTCAAGGCTGCCGGATCAATAAAAGAGGTGGAAAATTAAGGGGACTCAATAGAAAAGGTCCATACAAAAGAAGACACAGAAGAATATAATATTTATATTTCAGGCTAAGTATCTGAAAACATATGAGGAAAATGTATTTATAAATAATTTCTGAGTATGATGGATAGGGAAAAAATGAGTCTGTTTCGTACCTACATACTGACTCCTTGCTAAAATTTTCAGAATAAGTGCTATGTAATATTTCTCCATTATCAAGTGGCCTTTGATCTTTTAAGTAAAATTTTCCATGTATGTTGTGGGAAAGGCATTGTAGGGAAGGCTTACTAACTTTGACACGAGGTACGTTTAAGCCAACCACAGAGTTTATTTCACCGAATGAAGATTAAAGAACACATAATAAGAAGTTTATTTTTATTCGGACAACTTGTGTAATGAGATAGCCTGACTTTAAAAACTTTTTCATAGATTCAGAACTCACATACATAACAAAGCACTCGGTAAAGAAATTAACGAAAATTATTCTTCATGCCACTTTTAAAGCTGCACACCATAAGCAATGCAACAATTGTCCTGGAGCCTCAGATTCACTCACTGCTTGTACGCAAAAACAAGTAATGATGACGGCTCAACAACATAATGAACATAATTAATGGCACTGACCTGTACATGTGAAGATTATTGGAATATCAAATGTTTTCCTACACGTATATTTACAACAACAAAAAAGAATATGACAATGTAGATACTAAATTATTTTCACTTAAAGTATTTTATGTTATTACTAAAAAAATAAAAAAATAAAAGTTAACCTCCTATTGGTAAGAATGTGGAAAAGAAAAAAAATAAAAAAGGACAAAAAGCGATACAGAGAAATGCTATCAACAAAAGGAGAACCTCAATTCACAAAACATAGTAAGTTCTGGGAATGTAAAAATAAAACCTTTCTAGCTTGTACAGTCTGTAGTATACTGAAAGAGAAAAATAGGCAGATAATTTTAATACAGCTAAAACAAATCCACGCATTACTGTGGTAAGCAGAGCTTGGGTGGCGCAGGCGGCTTGCAATCTGTTGCCAACTTAAAGGCTGGTGGTTCGAACCTACCCAGCGGCTCCGTGGAAGAAGCACCTGGTGAACTGCTTCCATTCAGATTACAGCCTCGAAAGTCTATGGAGCAGTTCTGCTCTGTAACATACGTGGTCTCCATGAGCTGGAATCTACTTAGCAACAGGTTTGGTTTTTTGGTTTGGTGGTGAGTGTTATGAGGGGTTTGTTCAGGAAAGAATGCCCTGAGGGAAGAAGTGACACCTTAGCTAAGTCATAAAAGATACAGCAGTTTGCAAGTGTGTGTCTGTGCCTGTTCGTGTAAGATGGAAATTAGGTCGTAGAGGTGAGGGGAGGGAAGGAGATAAAAGCACATGAGAAGAAAGAGCAATCCAGCTACAAGGAACAACATGAATAAAGATAGAAAGGTAAGAAATAGCACAGTACAAACCGTTTAGCATGACTAAACAGATATAGTGAGGAAAATGTGCTAAGAAATGAGGCATCATAAATAGAAAAAGTTAATAGTGAAGGGCCTTGTATTTACAGCCTTGGAAACACTATGGGGTTGCTAAGAGTCGGAATACAACTCGACAGCAATGGGTTCGATTTGGGGTTTTGGATTAGCAAAATGCAAATTAAAACTACAACAAAATAACATTACACACCTACAAGAATGGCTAAAATTTTTTAAAAACCACTGAAAACACTAAGTGCTGGTAAGAGGCAGAGCAACTGAAACTCTCATACTTCGCTTGTGGAAGGGGTTCAGAATGTTACAGCCACTCTGAAAAGCAGTTTGGCAGTTTCTTATAAAGTTAAGTTCACACTTACCACATGAACCAACAATCATACTCCCAGGTATATACCCAAGTGAAATAAATATTTATGTTCACAAAGAAACCTATATGAAAATATTTATAACAGCCCAATTCATAACTGCCAAAAATTGGAAACATCCCAAATGTCTTTCAACTAGTAAATGAGTGAGGAAACTATGGCACATCCATACAATGGAATATTACTCAGCAATAAAAAGAAACTCTCATACACACAAGAGCTTGCATGAATCTCAAATGTGTTATGCTAAGCAAAAGAAGCCCAAACTCAAAAGGTTACATACTGTATAATTCTATTTATATGATATTCTATTTATATGAAAAAGGCAAAATTATAGGGAAGAACAGATCGGTGGTTGTTAGGAGTTAAAAGGGAGGAAGGTTTGACTACAAAGGGACAGCATGAGGGAATTTTTAGGGTTGAAAATGTCTTGATTGGGGTGGTGGTTATGCCACTCCATGTAATTTGTCTTATAACTCATAGAATTATACATCAAAAAAGTGACTTTTACTGTATGTAAATTTTAAAAAATAAATAACTTTTACACCCTCAGGAAGTCTCTTGTTGCCTTGCATTCAGCTACAGGTCTCTCAAATCCTATAAGTATCTGCAGCAATCACTTTTGGAAAAACAAGCAAGTACGCGCACGCGCGCCACACACACACACACACACACACACACACACACACACACACACACACACAAGCACTTAATCATAAAATTCTCTAGCTCATCAATTATGCATTTTGCCATCTCAACTTCTTAGAAAGGAGTGAAGCAAAATATATGTTAGTATAACTAGGATCAAGGCAACTAAATACAAAGCCCTGCTTTAATCTTATACTGGCTCTGCTAACAGTAATGCTTATTTGTTTGCCATTGGAAAAGCAAAGCCAAGATAAATAAAACAGTTTGGTAAAAGGATGAGTTTTCGTCTAACAGAAACAAGAACTTCCAGCTACTCTGTTGTACAGAACTAAATAGGGATGATAGAGGAAAAGATAATGTCATCAGAATTTCTACCAAAACATGCTTTACCACGGCAATTCTGCTTTAAGCATTACCTGAGATAACAAAACCGACAGCATTTTATCTGCTTTCTACACACATCCATGAGCTTCTGAAATAAAAAGCACATACAAAATCACAGTAGACAAAGCCCACTGACAACACTGGACAAATATAAGTTATTAAAACATTGAAACATTTTTGATATTTTTTTTTTAAACTATTACGGAAAGGATCCTTTGCCACCATTTCAAAAGAATGTTAATCACTCTGGCACCAAGATGAAGTCACAATTGAGACACCTCAGTATAGTGGCCCTTGGCAGCATGCCAGCTACCTCTCCACATCAGCACTCAGAGAGTCAGCCTTTATTTACAGTCTCTAGGGTGACCCAGGTGTTGGGGCTGTGGAATCAGGAACCCGCCATTTAAAGGGGCCCACCTAAAAATAAGGAACCAGGTGAAATGAAACAACGGCCCATCCTCGTGCAGCAAGATTTACACCACACAGTGTTGTTGTTGTGTGCCACCAAGTCAATTCTGACTCATAGCAACACTGTAGGACAGCGTAGAATGTCCCCATGGGGTTTTCTAGGCTGAAATCTTTACGGGAGCAGATCATTAGGTCTCTTCTCCGATGGAGTGGCTGGTGGGTTCGAACCACAGACCTTTCAGTTAGCAGCCGAGCACTTAACCATTGTACCACCAGGACTCCTCACATCACTGTCAAAAAAACTAAACCCAAAGTCATCCAGTCGATTCCAACTCATAGTGACCCTACAGAACAGAGTAGAATTGCCCCATAGTGTTTCCAAGCAGCAGCTGGTAGATTCGAACTGCTGATCTTTTTGTTAGCAGATGAGCTCTTAACCAGTGCACCACCAGGGCTCCTCACAACCACTGTAGGTGATAAAAAGCATAAATCATAGGATGTTGCCCTTAAAAGTGAGAGTGATGGGAAAACAAAGGCAGACAAATCAACAACAGCAGACAAGGAGGTAAAACCTGATTCCTGGAGAAGTGCTGGGGATTAGTACATTAGCATTTGCCTTCCCAATTCTAATCATATGATTCTCTTCTGCAGCCTTCAGGGTTGATGGTGGAAGACCCTGTGGACTCTGCTGCAGATTCAGATTTGGGGAGAACTGTTGTTGTCAGGTGCCACTGAGTCAGTTCCAACTCATACTGACCCTATGTAAAACAGAACGCAACACTGCTGGGTCCTGCACCATCCTCACAATTGTTCTTATGCTTGAGCAGATTGTTGTAGCCACTCTGTCAGTCCATCTGGTTGAGGGTCTTCTTATTTTTGGCTGACTCTCTACCAAGCATAATGTCCTCCAGGGACTGGTCCCTCCTGATAACATGTTCCAAAATACGTGAGAGGAATCTCGCCATTCTTGCTTCTAATGAGCATTCTGGCTGTACTTCTTCCAAGACAGATGTGTTCGTTCTTCTGGCAGTCCACGGTATATTCAATATTTTTGTCAACACCATAATTCAAAGGCATCAATTCTTCTTCTGTCTTCCTTATTCATTGTCCAGCTTTCACATGCATATGAGGCAATTGAAAACATCAGGGCCTGGGTCAGTATCTTTGCTTTTTAACATGTTAAAGATATCTTTTGCAGCAGATCTGCCCAATGCGATGTGTCCTTTCATTTCTTGGCTGCTGCTTCCATGCGTGTTGATTGGGGATCCAAGTAAAATGAAATGCTTGACAACTTCAATATTTTCTCCATTTATCATGATGTTGCTTATTGGTCCAGTTGTGAGGATTTTTATTTTCTATATGTTGAGCTGTAACCCATATTGAAGGCTGTGGTCTTTGATCTTCATCAATAAGTGCCTCGAGTTCTCTTCACTCTCAGCAAACAAGGTTGTGTCATCTGCATATCGAAGGTTGTTAATGAGTCTTCCTCCAATCCTGATGCCGTGTTCTTCATCATAAAGTTCAGCTTCTCGGAATATTTACTCAGCATACAGACTGAATAATTATGGTGAAAGAATACAACCCTGGCACACACCTTTCCTGATTTTAAACCACACAGTATTCCCTTGTTCTGTTCACATGATTGTCTCTTGGTCTATGTACAAGTTCTGCATGAGCGCAATTAGGTGTTCTGGAATTCTCATCTTTCATAATGTTATCCATAATTTATTATGATCCACACAGTTAAGTGCTTTTGCATAGTCAATAAAACACAGGTAATCACCTTTCTGGCATTCTGCTTTCAGCAAAGATCCATCTGACATCAGCAATGATACCCTTCATTCACATCCTCTTCCGAATCCAGCTTGGATTTCTGACAGCTCCCTGTCGACATACTGCTGCAACTGCTTTTGAATGATCTTCAGCAAAATTTACTTGTGTGTGCTATTAATGATATTATGCAATTATTTCCACATTCTGTGGGATCATCTTTCTTTGGAATGAGCACAAATATGAATCTCTTACAGTTGGTTGGCCAGGTAGCTCTTTTCCAAATTTCTTGGCATAGAAAAGTGAGCACTTCTAGCACTGTATCCGTTTGTTGAAACATCTCAATTGGTATACCATCAATTCCTGGAGGCTTGTTTTTCGCCAATGTCTTCAGTGCAGCTTTGACATCTTCCTTTAGTTCCATTGGTTCTTGATTATATGCTACCTCCTGAAATTTCTGAACATCAATCAATTCTTTTTAGTACAGTGACTCTGTGTATTCCTTCCATCTGCTTTTGATGTTTCCTGCATCGTTTAATACTTTCTCCATAGAATCTTTCAATGTTTCAACTCGAGGCATGAATTTTCTCTTCAGTTCTTTCAGCTTGAGAAATGTTAAGTGTATTCTTTCCTTTTGGTTTCCTAACTCTAGGTCCTTGCACATTTCATTACAATACTTTACTTTGTCTTCTCGAGCCACACTTTGAAATCTTCCGTTCAGCTTTTTTACTTCACTTCTTCCTTTCACTTTAACTACTCTCCATTCAAGAGCAAGTTTCAGAGTGTCTTCTGACATCTATTCTGGTCTTTCTTTCCTGTCTTCTTAATGATCTCTTGCTTTCTTCATGTATGATGTCTTTGATGTCATTCCACAGCTCATCTGGTCTTCGGTCATTAGTGTTTTATGAGTCAAATCTATTTTTGAGATGGTCTCTAAATTCAGGTGAATGTACTCAGGATCATACTTTGGTTCTCATGGAGTTGTTCTAATTTTCTTCAGCTTCAATTTAAACTTTCATATGAGCAATTTATGGTCTGTTCCACAGTCTGCCACTGGCCTAGTTCTGACTGATGATGTTGAGCTTTTCCATTGTCTCTTTCCACAGATGTAAGTCAATCTTATTCCTGTGTATTCCATCTGCCAAGGTCCACGTCTATACTTACAGTTTACGTTGTTAAAAAAAGGTATTTACAATGAAAAAGTCATTGGTCTTGCAAAATTCTATCATGTAATCTCTGGCACTGTTTCTATCACCAAGGTCTCATTTTCTAACTACTGTTCCTTATTCTTTGTTTCCAACTTTCACATTCCAAATCACTGGTAATTATCAATGCACCTTGACTGCATGTTTGATCAATTTCAGACTACAGAAGTTAGTAAAAATCTTCGATTTCCTTATCTATGACCTTATTGTTTGGTGTGTAAATTTGAATAACGGTCATATTAACTGGTCTTCCTTGTAGGGGTATGGATATTATTCTATCACTGACAGCGCTGTATTTCAGGAAAGATCTTGAAATGTTCTTTTCGACAATGAATGCAGTGCCATTCCTCTTCAATCTGTCATTCCCAGCATAGTATGCCATATGATTGTTCAATTCAAAATGGCCAATACCAGTCCATTGCAGCTCACTAATGCCTAGGATATTGATGTTTATGCGTTCTATTTCACTGTTGACAATTTCCAATTTTCCTAGATTCACACTTCATAAATTCCACATTCCAATTATTAATGGACATTTGAAGCTGTTTCTTCTCATTTTCAGCCATGTCACATCAGCAAATGAAGTTTCCAAAAGCTTAACTCTATCCATGTCATTAAGGTTGACTCTACTTTGATAAGGCAGGTCTTTCCCAGTTGTATTTTGAGTGTTTTCCAACTTGAGGGGCTCATCTTCTGGCACTATATGATACAATGTTCTGCTGCTATTCAGAAGGTTTTCACTGGCTAATTCTTTTCAGAAGTGGACCACCAGGTCCTTCTGACTAGTCTGTCTTAGTCTGGAAGCTCAGCTGAAACATGTCCACCATGGGTAACCTTGTTGGTATTTGAAATACCCGTGGCATAGCTTCCAGCATCACAGCAACACGCAAGCCACCACAGTACAACAAACTGACAGACATGTGGGGTTGGGAAAATAGCACCTCTCATTTTCACTTTCACATTTGTCTCCAGTGGTCGAGATAATAGCTCAATTTTAAACATACAAATGAAGATAAAATTAATCTCTAATAGGAAATAAGAGCTTTCACATGAGAAAGGTGGACAGTGAATACAGAAGACTGAAGAAGAATTGATGCATTTGAATTTTGTTGGTGAAAAAGTCCGAATATACCAGGGACTGCCAGAAGAAAAAGCAAATCTGTCTTGGAAGATGTACAACCAGAATGATCCTTAGAAGTGAGGATGGCAAAATTTCATCTCACTTACTTTGGGTATGTCATCAGGAGGGACCAGTCCCTGGAAAAGGACATCAAGCTTGGTAAAGTAGAAGGTCATCAAGAAAGAGGAAGACCCTCAACGAGATGGACTGACACAGTGGCTACAACAATGGGTTCCCACATAGCAAAGATTGTGAGGATGGCACAGGACCAGGCAATGTCTTGTTCTGTTGCACACAGGGTTGCTATGAGTTGAAACCGACTCAACGGCACCTAACAACAACAGAAATAAGAAGATATAAATATCATTAATGTCATATAAACTATCAGTACATATATTATACACAATGGAGTTACATTAAAATAAATACTGACCCTGACCCAAAGTTTTCGGCTGACTCTAACCTAAACCTTTAGATATTTTGTAATTGGAACTGCCAGCAAGTTAGATTGATGATGAGCTGTACCTACTCCATACCAGGTTCTTCGCATCCATTACCTCATTTAATCCTCATTACAAGACGGTGAAGTAGATGTTATTATCTCTGCTCTACAGATGATGTTCAGTGGTAGAATTCTCACCTTCCATGCAGGAGACCAGTGCTCGACTCCCAGCCAATGCTTCTCATTCACCACTACCACCAGTCTGTCAGTGGAGGCTTACGTGTTGTGTTCCTATGATCCTGAACAGGTTTCAGCAGAGCTTCCAGACTAAGATGGACTAGGAAGAAAGGCCTAGAGATCTACTTCTGAAAATAAGTCAGTGAAAACTCTATGAATCACAATCACAATGATCCAATCTGCAACCAATCATGGGGATGGCCCAGAACTGGGCAGCTTTTTGTTCTGTTGTACATGGGGTCACCATGAGTCAGAGGCCAACTCCATGGTAGCTAACAACAACAGATGAGGAAACAAATCCAGAGATTGAGTACAGGATGAGGCCTGAAACCAAACTCCAAATACCATGCCCAAGCATGTTTTTCTTACTTCAATCTGCCTACACTATAGCTAAGGATATGGGTTCCTGTTTTTGCCACCACCCTCTAAGGACATCAGTGAACAGGCACCATTCCGGGTACAGAACTGCCTATGCCTACTTATCTTGATAGTGACACCAAATGGAATTCCAAAGGGCTGACTTTTGATGGATTTTTCTAGCACCAGGCACAATGTTCGGCACGCAGCCAGCACTGAGGAAGTGTTTATTAAATCAAATACAATTCTGAGTGATAAACTACATAGTAGAAACATCTAAAACACACAATAAAACTGGAAGACATTTCTTGAACACTCATGCACACAGCACAAAAAAGAATGGAAGGAGCATAGAATTTGGAGTCAGAAAGAATTGGATGAAAACCCAGCTCAGCCATTTTCTGAGTCTTTAAATCTTCCTGAGGTTCAGCTTCCTTATCAGTAAAATAGGAATTATAACACTTACTTCCTAGGATTACTCTCAGGATTAAAGTAAGAATGTATGTAAATACCTAACAGAGTACCTAGCACACAGCAAGTGAGCAATTAAGTATTCGTCCCCTCCTTTTCAGTATATGATATTCCTAAACTTTTTCAAAATTTAAACAAATGTTAGAACAAGTACCTATGAATAAGAATCTAATGTAATAAGGATAATGGAAAATGAGATTAGGAAAGATAACTGAGTGAAGATAACAAGCAAGACACAACCGCCGCCTTTACAAACACTCTCGGACAGAGCCTCAGAAGCTAGCAGAAGGGCCTCCAAGTCTTTCCTCTCCTGCTGCTGCTTTGAACTCTAGCCCACACATGGTGCAGAGTAGCTCCATATCTGACAGCCGCTCAGTGTCCCATGAAACAGCAGCACTCAAAATCCAGTTCAAACTCCACTGTGCAGGCCATATCGTGGAATTCCACTACATTTCAGCAGCAACAGGCTTCTACTGCAGGCTGCCATTCAAATAAAAAGAAGGATCGCAAGGAGAAATCTTCTTTTGAAAACCATTAAATATTTGCTGTGCCTCTTCTCCTAAATCCCTAAACGTATTGATTCAAAACTCAAGCAGTGTGTGTGAAAGGAAACAGGAAACACTTGAGGGCTCATACACCCCCTCCCTGTCCTTCATTTCTTCCTCCCTTCCAACATGTTATGCTCAACTCAAACCCTACAGTGCTGTATCCCTGCCTATAGTTGGATTTGATGTCTTTAAGAATGTAATGATGGATGCGTGTTTACTGCTTCAAGGTTGGATCTTTTATTGTTTTAAAAGAGAGAAGGAAAGAGAAGGTGAGGAAATTCAAATGCTTATGAGGAATGTGTGGAAGTGACTGCGCTATTATGATCTTAATGAGTTTTAATCTCTCTCACAAGAGGATTACCATAGTTACTTCTATCTGCATTTGGTAATGTCCTTTCAGTCCACTGGAGGAAAGATGTTAAAATGCAGTAATAACTATGAAAATACTAACAAATTTATTATAATAATAAATGTGGGCTTTTCCTTTCCTGCTGAGTAGTTCTGAAAACATGTGCTTTGATAAAATGCTAAACAAATGTATATTAAAAGTGTTTTGGGGAATCACCTTCTATTAAGGGTAAACGTAACTGAAAACACTCACTACATTCATATAAAATGTACTGGGTATATATGAACCTCACTCTTAGGGAACGTAAGTTTTTACTTAGCTAAAGTTGTGATTACGATCCTGAGAATGCAGTTAGTTCTTGTGACAAATTACCTGTCACAATCTTGGCCTTATATTCGAATTGTTTCACAAGAAATTCATCAAAAAATTTACCAAGATGCTATCTATATCTAAATCTAAATGTCATGTTTCAAAATTTCAAAACTCAATTACGTACATATACTTAAACGCAACAGAAAACATGATCTCAAGACCCCATATTTCTATTGATGGAAATAATGTATAAAGAAATTGCCTTAAATAGGTGTTGAACATCAAATATTGTAATAGTTAAAAATATTAGAATTAAGTGATTTTAATCAATATGGATACAAAATTACATATGTCTACATGCACAGTCCAACATAAAAAGTCTCATTAGAAAATATGTTTAATTTCACAGGGCTGAACAATCTAGGTTTTACCTTTAAAAAGAAAAACTACATGCTTTTGTAAAACAGTCTTCTAAATTAGTAAGGTATGCCAATCACAGTGGCAACAAGTTCAAGTCCAGAATCATAAAAAGTCCCCTTAAATATGATTTCGTTTTCACCCCAAATAGGGTCTGATAGCAGTCCCTTTCAATTCACAAAGACAGTAATATGATCATATCAAATCTATAGTGTCAACAGGTTTATGATCACAGACACTTGATGAGCTGAACATCGTACCTACCCTTCAATAATGCTTGCAGTGTGACAGGGCCTGACAGTTACCATAGTGATCATGTGGCAGCTTCTGATTTATTACCTTGTTCCCCAGGGCTGTGACGGCTCTTCGGCTATACCTTCAGCAGCCAGTTCAGATTTGAGAGCTGCACTATGACAAATGTCCACTTCTGAAAGATATACTCAACAGAACGTAACCTTGGAGAACAGTGCTTTAAATGCAAACTGCCAGCTATTCCTTCCTTTCAGAATATGAAAGAGTGATTCCAAAGCCATGAAAACGGGAGACCTCTGCCCTCTGACACACTGATTCTTCTCCTTGGGGACTGTCATTTTCAGGGACACCACCCAGTGAATATTTAAGCAGTCTGAAATAGAAAATGAGGCAATAAATTCTGCTGAGGCTAGCCCAGGTAGGGCACTGATTACAAAAGCAGGCATGTGTCTGAACAATTAGTGAGGCATTCAGTTATGTGGCACCAAACGTTCAATGTATTTAGAAAGTTATCACCACCGGTCAATAAATTATGTCATTCCATCTCAACTAATTGACACAGCTAACGCTTTCACACCGAACCCTGAAAAGAGCATTTCAGGGAATTAATCTCACAGTCGGGTGCCTATTTGCCAATGCTCCCTAGTTAAACATGCCAAAGGATGATGAGTTCCCATAAAAACTGTCAAGTTTTATCTGATTTTTGCTTTACACACAAAATACCAGGGATTTGTCACAGAAGTTTGCCACACAACTAGGTAGTACAAAGATGTCAGCTGTTGCCACTGCACAGGTGAATTAACATCCTCAAAAGATCATGATATATATCAGTTTATTCTATTGTGTTGTTTCTATTATTTCATTTGACTGCATAGCAATAAAACACTGACAGAATATGGCCTTTCAAGCTTATCAAGCTCATAAGCTCCACACACTAATTTGTGTATTAGCAAGTCCCACATGGATATCAAGTTATTGATGTCGCCATCTAAATCCCTTTCTTTGACAGAAAGGGTATTGCTTTTAGGATAAATAAAACAATCCCCACAATCATTTATGTTCAGTTCTTAGAGCTTTGTTCACAGAAACCTTTTCTGAGGACGAACATGAGCACAGTATCTTCACAGCATGATAGATCAGCACAAATGAAGGCCAGTTTGCTTTCTGTTCTGCAGGACTGATATTAAAGCATAGCAGGGAATGTGCTCTTTCTGACTTACAAAACTCAGAGGTAGAAATGTATTTCCCATTTTCTGCTTTGTTGATTCATCAAATCTGTACAATTTCTGTCTATGTAGTATGTTAATGGTCTCCCCATAAATCACTGCTGACTTAACCAAAGACATACTTGATATTAAGTCTTACTTTATTTTGTTGGTGGATGAAGTAGGGGAAAGATCAAGTAAGTCAATAGGTCTCTCATTTTCAAATAACTGCAAACACATATTTGCAGAATAGTTTCAGGAACTATTTTCAAATTACAAATCATATATCCAAGTCAAGTTTTTGTTGTTGTTTTGGTTTGTTTTTCTTTTGGGGGGGTGGTGGGAGGGACAGAAATTGATTGCTTTGAGTTAGCTATTTAATTTTGTACTGGGAAAAGAAAACCCAACAGATTACAGACAACTCTCCACCCACTCACCTACTATGCCTCTCAGGTCTTTGTAGAAAATGGTTACACTTCAGTAAGCACAGCAAGCCAGTTAATTGAATCTGATCTGTCTGTTCCCACAACTGAGAATTTACAGGTACCTCACAGGATACCAGTTTGACTTCAACATTTTTTGACTTCAAATCAGATACAAAAGAAGGGGAATTCATATAAGACAGATATTAAAAAGTCACAAGATATCAGCATGTAGAATAGCATATTTCAGAATTTTTATAAAAAAATGTATCCATGTATTTGTTATTAAGAAGTCTCAAAATTTGAGAGGAATTTTTTAAATGTCATATAGCAACTCTATTGTGCACAAGAACAAATTAGGAAAATACAGGATTTGCAAGGTTGGCTTGGCTTTAATTATGCAAACAGTAAAATAGCATTTTTATATTGGTCTCCACTCTGCTAACGTTCTTGAATCTGGCGTCAGCACCAAAATTCCCAGAAGCCAGTCTTCCAAACCCTCTTTCCAGGTCCCAATCCTCATTAGTAACATAGCTGCTCCCCCCCACCCCATCTCACGCCACCCACCCAGAGCCTTTTCTATCAGGATAGAACACGGAAAATGCAACTGGTTTTCACAGCACTTCATTATTCTGTTCCTTTGCCTCCCGACCCTACTAAGCCTCCAAGTACAGTGAAGACAGGTGATTGAAAGTAAAAACAAAATGTAAATCTACCAATCCTTCCGGTCATTTAATTCTGAACCAACTAGAATCCCACCCATCCAGACTCAGTGCTAGAGAAGGAAAAAAAAAAAAAAAAGTGTTGATGAGCAGTCCCAATCTAAAACACCTTCTGTTTCAGCTGCTCCTGCGAATTCTATCACTTCACTTTTCTTACCTACATAGCCCACTAGGAGTTAACAGCTGTCAGCCAGGCAAGAGTCATTCTGACCCAGAGGTCAGCAATCTTATTAAATCCCTATGCCACCACTGGACTACATAATGCCCACAATGCTCAGTGCAAGGTAGGGGGGAAAACGACTGAAGAGAAAGAGTTAGAAAAGCCAGAGGGGAAATGAAAAAAGACCAGGAACTTGATAAGCAGTAGAGAGAAAACCACCAAATACATCCACAGGTAGACTGCCTCTACCTTTCTTCTTGGTATTCACCAATCAAGAAGGCATCTAATGTAATTAAAAAACCATTATAGCTGGGAAACTCCCCTCTCTAAGACAGAGTACAATTTTACATTTTGTAATAGATGTTATTCTTCTGTGAATACACTGCCCACACCCAGAAGTACTGGTGTAGTCATCTTTTGGCATTTTGCAGACAACTGCTAAATTTCTGCAAGTATGAAACATATTGACATTTATTTTTATAATGGCAATGCTCCAAGATAGAACGCACCGTCTTTCATTTTAATGAAACAAGAATTGGACTGGAGCGAATGCCCATGATACAGCTTCTCATTTTTAATCTCATTTATATATGCTAAATACATTACTAAACAATCTTTCTAGTATTAAGTCTCAGCTCTGCAATTACAGGTTTATGTCCCTTCTGTTTGCAAATGTTTATTTTTGCAGGAGAACCAATGATCATTCAGCTTGTTTTAAGATCATAATATTGGATACGAAGGCCTAACGACCAATTTCAAAAACACTATAGAAAAGTGATGCTTGTTTTATTTATCAAGATAAAACTGTCACTTAACATTGCACAAAGATTCACTTGTTTCAAGAAAAAGCCTCTAGGATTACATTCAAGAATATAACTTTGCCTGTGCTCACACTGTCCAAAACTGTTTAACATAGCATGTCATCAAAGAGACACAACTAACCTAAAGATACCAGGATAGTAGGGAGATACAGCCATGTCATGTGAGGAGCAGTGAAGGTCTGCAGTTATTCAACCTGAGAAGGGCTACATATATATTGTGAGGGGAATTAGGTGTGCTCTTGATGGCACTGGGTGATCAAACTAGTAACAATGGGTAGGAAATTTAGGCAAACAGACGCCAATTTAATATAAAAAAAAAAAATTTAAATTAACATCGGCTGAAAATTGGAAAGAGCTTTTAAGTTAGTGCATAAGTATTATGTAGAAAGAACTCCTGAAAGGAAGGTTATAGAGAAAATTCAAGCATGGGAAAAATGCCTCTATGACATTTCACGTCTTTTTGGACCAGATGGCCTATGATATTAGATCGCTGGAAATGTTAAACAGATAAAGAATAATGATATACTCAACTTTTTTAAATTGTGGTATTATGTAACAAAATATTTTCCATTTCAACATTTCTTACATGTACAATTCAGTGATATTAATTACATTTATTATGTTGTGCAACCATCACTAGTATCCATTTCTAAATTTTTCCATCAGTCTTAACAGAAGCTCTACTTTGAAAAGCTCTAAGGACTAATTTAAAAAAATAAAAAAAGATCTCACTGCCATCAAATCGACTCACAGTGACCCTATAGGACAGAGCAGAACTACCCCATAGAGTTTCCAAGGAGTCCCTGGTGGATTCAAACTACAGACCTTTGGGTTAGCAGCCGTACCTCTTAACCACCACACCAGCAGGGTTTCCAAAGGACTAATTAGCTGCAAATTACTTACTGCCAATGGCAACTGGTCAACCATAAAATTTAAGTTACTAACAACAATTTCCTTTTTCTAAAACTATGGTTTTAATCTCAAGTAATGCACCAAGAAAATACTCTAAACATTCAATATGGCACCAAACACAACTTAAATACTTAATTTCCCTTTCTTTCTCCTAATTCCAAAGCCATTATCTGCTGGCAGAGTAGAACAGAAACAGACTGAATAAACACAATAGAAGGATTCGTTCTTATCTCTCAAATCAAAAACAAGCCACTTTTATGCCCCTTCAGCTGACATCACAAATCATTTTAAAATAATACAATTTTCTGCAGTTTCCATATAAGCAATCCTTTGAGTGGTGGGCTTAGGGGCTAAGTGCTTGAGGAATCGGTCTTTTCTCACTGGTGTTTCACACCCATATGCTTCCTGTAACGATTTCTGAACTGATACCCTACTTACTGATATTTATATGATACTCAACTTATTAGCTGTTCTATAATAGAAAACCAGACTAGATCAATTTAAGTTCCCTTCAAACCTAACAGTCTATAACCTAACGCAACTTGGAAAATCAAAACTGAAGCAAACTGTGAGCAATATATCAAATCTGAAGAATTCTGAAATACTTTTTTTTTTCTTCCTCCCAAGAAGGCAAAGAGTGTTATCATTATTCATTCAATATTTATAGTGTACTACTATGGTGGCACAGTGGTTAAGGGCTATGGCTGCTAACCAAAAGGTTGGCAGTTCAAATTCACCAGCCGCTCCTTGGAAACCCTATGGGGCAGTTCTACTCTGTCCTATAGGGTCGCTATGAATCGGAATCGACTCAACGGCAACAGGTTTGGTTTTGGGTTTTGTTACTATGTACTAGGCATTGTTCTAGGTGCTGGACATATAGCAATAAACTAAAGAAAGCCCCTGCCCTCAAGAGTTTTCATTTTAGTAACATATTTAAACAGTTCTGAAATACTTAAGCAATAAAGAAACTCAAACAATTATAAACATTCGTTTATATAGAAAGATTCTATAATGTATATATGTGTATTTCATACATAAATCACATAAAATATGATCCCAGAAGCTGAAGAAACATAATAAAATTCTATGAAAATTAAATAGATAAATTACGCACTAGTCACAGTGGCTGCAACAATGGGCTCAACGATTGTGAGGATGGTACAGGACCGGCCAGTGTTTCGTTCTGTTGTACACAGAGTTGCTATGAGTCGGAACCGACCAAGTGGCACCTAACAACAACAGATAGATCAGATAGGTATGTAAGCAAGTACTAGATGATTTAGCTTTTGTAACCAAAAGAACATTCTTCTAAAGTCCAAGCACATGGACCTATCAGCTACAGATCATGTGATTAGGAAGCACCTCCTGTGAATGCTTTTCTATTTTTAAGAGCTTTGAATCATCAAGTATGCACTGGGTCCCTAATAGGCATTGATTCTATCATCGATTCTACTTTGTTTACTATGAGCTATGTGCAAGCTATGGGTGGATACAAAGATAAAAGACATGGTCCCACAGTCAAGAGGTTCAGAGTATACTAGTCAAAATTAGACAAATACACAAATACTGAAATCAGAGTATAGTAATATAATAACAATAAAATGCCAAAATATGGGAAGTTTGAGAGTAGTGGATAGTGCAAAGTTGTTGAAAAGAAAAATTAAAGGCAGAGTTTGGAGGCATATGAATTCCAGGCTAAGGCTGAGCAGGGTAGGGAACAAGGTGTGGTCTCGGATGTCTGAATCAAACTCCAGGGCAGAGAGGACTGTGACCAGAAACAGGATCCAGACCCCATCTGGCAGAGAACAGCATCAGGTGATACCAGCAGGGGTCACACGAAGGGATTCCTTAAAGAAATGCAGAACATGGTTCCAAGTGTCTAGCATCAGATCACAGTCTAAATACAGAACCTAGTCAGGGAAGACCAAGACAGGCAGGAGATGAGTCCTGGAAGACCTGTGAAAGGAACCATGGCAGAGCCTTGGACATGATGGGATAATACTCAGAGACTCAGCTAATGACACTAGGTTCAACATTTGTTCAGAAGGCAAGAATGTAATGAACAGAACCCAGACATTGTAAAGAGAAGCTCCAGAATAATTTTATGCTAAACCACTCAAGATACTGCTTGGGCTTCTGAAATTCCCTCTAAGAAAAAGATCCCCCTCGGAAATCAGGATAGGAATAAACCTGTAAGAGAAGGACAAAGGAGTCCCGCTATGGAATTCAGAAGAATGGAATGAGAGGGTGCCAGGGATCCAGGTGTGTCATTTTAGCTTCCTAAAAGAGCTTCTACCTTCTAATCAGGAGAGGGACAAAACCATCGTACTCCATATGAATCAGTAGCAAACACTAGAAAATAGTTTCCCCCAACAATTGTGTAATTTAAATCTACATAAAAATTAGATCAAGTCTCATCAATATTTTCCTCTAAAATGTCCAGTCTTAGAGAATTAATACAAGATTTGCGGCCGAGGCTGCTAAGAAAAAATTATGTATTCATTCCATGGAAAAACTTAATTTAAGCTAATGAAGGGAAAAATGACCTTGAACAAGTCACTTAGTATCTCCAGACCTACTGTTTCCTCTTCTATAAATTGAACGTGACTAACAGTGTCATTATGAACATTAAAAGAGATAATGTAAGAGAAGGCCTTATTCAGGTACATGTTTTCAGAGCTATTATTACTATATTTCATTCACTCTTCAGTGTCACCAATTGTAACATACACTGTTATGTTATAATAAGAAAACAAGAAAGAAATAATTATATACATAGGAAATAACGAAGAAATAATAGAAAAGAAAAAATAAGGACTGACAATTAAGCAAGATGCAACACTGATTATAAGATGCATCCTGTTTCCAGAGATTTTAATTGTGAAAAATGTGTGTCTTAATGTCAAAGAAAAATGATACTAAATAAAAGTAAAAAATTAACAACTCCCTTTAAATACAGGGGAGCCCTGGTGGCACAGTGGTTAAGAGTCCTGCTGCTAACCAAAAGGTCGGCAGTTCAAATCTACCAGCCACTCCTTGGAATCCCTGTGGGGCAGTTCTACTCTGTCCTATAGGGTGCTATGAGTCAGAATCGACTCCATGGCAATGGGCTTGGTTTTTTTTTGGTTTTAAATACAGGACCATACCTAAGAGAAAATTATTCATTCTGACAGTGAAGATTAACTCGTCATTAACTCAATCACTGGGCAGAAATACATCATGATGCTATGTCAATTCCAGCAACACATAAAGTAAGATATTGGCCCAGGTAAGCATTCTAGAGAGCATACTCCTTACCTAGTCCCTCACTCTGTACCTACCCTGACTTTCCCATCCCCTCACATCACAGCCTTGAAAACCCTATAGAGCAGTTCTACTCTGCAACACATGGGGTAACCATGAGTTGAAACCCACTCAAGGGCAACTGCTTTGGTTTTGTTTTTGGTTAAGAGACAACAAGGTATCCCAGGGTGGTGCAAACTGTTGACTCGCTCAGCTGCTAACTGAAAGGTTGGAGGTTCAAGTCTACCCAGAGGCACCTCGGAAGAAAGGCCTGTATATCTAATTCCAAAAAAGAAGACATTGAAAACCTTATGGAACACAGTTCTACTTTTACACACATAGGATAACCCATGAGTTGGAAACGACTCGACAGAAACTGGTACTGGTACTAGTGAGAGACAACAGCTCACATAATAATCTGAAAACATGTTTGTTTGTTTCCTCCAAGTTGGGGTACTACATACATGCTTTATAAGCTTTTAAGGGCTAAAACTATCTTTGTTAATTTTGAATTCTAGCCAAGTGCCTGTTTGATGAAAAGATAAATGAATGACTCTACAAGATATCTGAAATAACCAACAGAATTGGTCTAAAACAATGATCAAGACTGGTTTATAAATAAAAAATGTAAAAACAGGGCACAAAAGTAGCAAATACCACAATTCACATTCCTCAACCCCAGTTTTACACCAAATACATCTCAAAGAACTTTTTCCTGTTACTACCAAGAGTCGTTAAGAGTCTGATCTCCCAATTTACAAGGTTAGAAGAAACACTGTAGAATGAAACAAGGATTAAATTATAGCTCAAGAAATAGAAGGAAAGGAAATACTTGTAGAATAAAATCTTAGACAAATAATCAAATGTCAACTGCAGGTTGGGCATTTCTCCCTTAATAATACCATAAAGATAAACAGATGTGGTTGACATGTGAGCTGTATTTAAAACATGTGTCAGGTTATTGGGTGAGGGCATGTAAAAATTAAGATATTCTAACAACTATAAAATAATTCAAATCCCTGCCACACCAGCATGTAAGGAGATCACAAGATGGTCATAGCCTTCCTAACAAGGAGGAAATCTAAGAGTCCAAAATCTGCTAGTGTACGTGTACTAGCAGATTTCACACTCTTGTATGTGTCTCCACGAGTCTGTCAATTTGTCATCCTGTGGTGGCTTGCGTGTTGTTGTGACACTGAAAGCTATGCCACCGGTATTCAAATACCAGCAGGGTGACCCATGGTGGACAGGTTGTAGCTGAGCTTCCAGACTAAGACAGACTAAGAAGAAGGACCTGATGGTCTACTTCTGAAAAAACTTAGCCAGTGAAAACCTTATGAATAGTAGTGGAACATTATCTGATATACTGCTGGAAAATGAGCCTCTCAGGTTGGAAGGCACTCAAAATATGACTGTGGAAGAACAGCCTCCTCAAAGTAGAGTTGACCTTAATGATATGGATCGAGTCAAGCTTTTGGGATCTTCATTTGCTGATGTGGCATGACTCTAAATGAAAAGAAACAGCTGCAAACATCCATTAATAATTGGAAAGTGGAATGCACAAAGTCTGAATCTAGGAAAACCAGAAATCATCAAAAATGAAACGTGGAGGGTCAAGGTGGCGGAGTAGTCAGATGCTTCTGGTGGACCCTTCTGCAACAAAGACCAGAGAAAACAAGTGAATCGGTTATGTACGGCAATCTGGGAGCCCTGAACATGAAAGGCAGAGTTGAGGAACTGGACTGAGTGGTAGAGGGAGGGAGAGACGGCTTGGAAGCAGCAAGGAGTTGCCAGACCTGACCTGGCAAGAGCCGGAGCCACTTCCAGGCCTGATGAGTTCAGGGTGAGTAGTGATGCAGGCAAGAAGCACTGCTCAGGAGGCGCGTTTTCCACACTGGGAAAGACCCAGTCGCAGAGAGTCTACACGGCCACCCAGAAACAGTGAGAAGCCCCCCGGATCGGGAAAAGATAGCGACTTGGGTACAGCCTACAGCACAGATCAAAAACACCCCCCTTAGGGAAAAACCTCTCTCCCATTTACCTCCCCCACTCCTTGCTCTGCTCTGGGTCTCGGCTCGGCTTCAGCAATTGCCAGGTCCCCTGGGCTGGAAGTAGCACCGATCACACACCCAGAGCTGTTCTCCCTGCCTTGTAGAGTGAACAAATTAACAAACTGGGGAAAAAATAAACTGCTGGCTCCCCTAAGCCAGGAACCAAGGGTAGGCACAGCTCCTTTGCCTAGGCACAGGCATAAGGGATCCACAGACTTTGAGTGCCTTTCCCCCCGCACAGCCTCGTGTGGGCCCATTTCAACAGCTAGGCCCTCATTAACACAGTACAACGGGGTATATACCGGAAATCTAACTTTAACTGTTTCCGCTGTGAAGTGGCAGGTTCTTGACAATTGACACTGCTCTGCCCATTAAGCAGGGTCTTCACCTACCCACATCAGGGGCCTGAGGACTGGTGGCTCCACCTAGCCATGTGCAATAAGGGACCATGAATAAGAGGTGCCCCCCAGTCCTTACAGCCAACAGCATTAAGTGCTCATAGTCCGGCTGCAAAACTCACCCACCTACGCGCTATAGGGAACAGGGACATGCCTTCCTCCTGGACACTGGGGGTGGCCGTCAGCCCCCTGCCTTTCTCAGAATGTGACCCTCTGCTGCAACCAGATGCTTGTGCCTATAACAATCACCCATGCCTGTCTAGGACTGTAAATGAGGGCCTACACCACACACTTGGTGGCTGTCTACCTGGGCAGCTGAGCTGAATCCATACGAGAGGAGTGGGCAGACTACTAAACTCACATACCTAGTAACAGATTTAACCATCTGGTAACAGAACATCAGAGCTTCAAAGGTGCCAATAATCAAACTAGCTCACACGAGCAGCCTGTTTGGGCATATCAAAACAAAACAAGCAGCCAGGCCAGTAAGCAAACATAAAATAAATAAATATAATAACTTACTGATGGCTTGGAGACAACAGTCAATATCAAATCACATAAAGAGGCAATCCATGATGGCTTCAGCCAGCTCCCAAAATAAAGAATCAAGAAATTTTCCAGAGGAGAAAAATTTCTTGGAAATACTTGAGGCAGAATACAAAAGATTAACATACAGAACTCTTCAAGAAATTAGAAAGGAAATTAATCAAAATGCAGAACACGCAATAGAGGAAATTAAAAAGATTAGAGAAGAGCATAATGACAAATTTAACAGGCTGCAAAAATCCATAGAGAGACAGCAATCAGAAATCCAGATTAACAATAAAATTTCAGAATTAGACAACTCAATAGAAAGTCATAGGACTAGAATTGAGGCAATGGAAGTCAGAATTACTGAGATTGAAGATAAAGTACTTGACACCAACTGATTTGAGGAAAATCAGATAAAAGGATTTAAAAAAATGAAGAAACCCAAAGAATTATGTGGGACTCTATCAAGAGGAATAACCTCGAAGTGACTGGAGTACCAGAACAGGGGAGATAACAGAAAACACAGAGAGAATTGTTGAAGATTTGTTGGCAGTAAACTTCCCTGATATCGTGAAAGATGAGAAGATGTCTATCCAAGATGCTCATCGAACCCCACATAAGGTACATACCAAAAGAAAGTAATCAAGACATATTATAAGCAAACTTACCAAAACCAAAGATAAAAAGAGAATTGTAAGAGCGGCTAGGAATAAATGAAAAGTCATCTACAAAGGAGAGTCAATAAGACTAAGCTCGGACTACTCAGCAGAAAACATGCAGGCAAGAAGGCAATGGGACGACATATATAAAGCTTTGAAGGAAAAAAAACCGCCACCCAAGAATTATATATCCAGCAAAACTGTCTCTCAAATATGATGGCGAAATTAGGGCATTTCCAGATAAAAAGAAATTTAGGGAATTTCAAAAAACCAAACCAGTATTATAAGAAATACTAAAGGGAGTCCTCTGGTTAGGAAATAAGTAACATCACATAACAACCCAAGACTAGAACACAGGACAGAGCAACCAGATATCAACCCAGACAGGGAAGTCACAAAAGTGAATCAAAGCTAAAACACTGAAAACAGGGAAACAGATGTTGTCTTAGTCATCTAGTGCTGGTCTAACAGAAATACCATTAAGTGGATGGTTTTAACAAAGAGAAGTTTATTCTATCACAGTCCAGTAGGCGACAATTCCAAATTCAAGGCTTCAGCTCCAGGAGAACGCTTTCTCTGTCGGCTCTGGAGGAAGGTCCATGTCATCAGTCTTCTCTTGGTCTGGGAGCTTCTCTGCAGGAACCTCAGGTCCAAAGGACGCAATCTGCTCCTAGCACTGCTTTCTTGGTGGTATGAGGTTCCCGTGTGTCTCTGTTCGCTTCTCTCTTTTATATCTCAAAAGAGATTAGATTAAGACACCATCTAATCTTGAAACCTCATCAGTATAACCTCATCACAGTGATAGAACTTACATCACATAAGGAAATCACATCAGATAACACAATCATATAAAATACTGGGAATCATGACCTAGTCAAGTTGACACATATTTTGGGGGGACACAATTCAATCCATGACAGAAGTCAATATGTAAAAGATGACAACATTAAAACGAAAAAGAGGGACTTAAAAAATGTAGACACAGATTTTTCATATGGAGAGGAAGTCAAGGCGATACAAAGAAGCAAAAAACTGGTATAAACTTAGAAAAATAGGGGTAAGTATTAAGGTAATCTCAAAGGAAACTAACAGTCCTACACGTCAAAATAAAAAACTAGAAAAATATAAAGACTCAGCAAACACAAAATCAACAATGAAAAAGATGAAAAAAATACATAAGGAAAAACGACTTAGCACAGAAAATTAAGTAGAACAAAGAAACTGTGAACAATACACAAAAAAGACATCAAAATGACAGCACTAAACTCATACCTATCAATAATTATGCCGAATGTAAATGGACTAAATGTACCAATAAAGCGACAGGAGTGGCATAAAAAACACGATCTCCCTATTTGCTGCCTACAAGAGACACACCATAGACTTAAAGACACAAACAAACTAAAACTCAAAGGATGGAAAAAATATATCAAGCAAACAA
>NW_004444061.1:4947194-4949292 GCF_000243295.1 Trichechus manatus latirostris
AGAGAAGAGTTAACACCACTACTATTAACGGTATTTCAGAGCATAGAAAAGGGTGGAATACTCCCACACTCATTCTATGAAGCCAGTATAACCCTGATACCAAAACCAGGTAAAGACACCACAAAAAAACAAAATTACAGACCAATATCCCTCATGAACATTGACACAAAAATCCTCAACAAAATTCTAACCAATAGAATTCAGCAACATATCAAAAAAAAATAATTCACCATGACCAAATGGGATTTATAGCAGGTATGCAGGGATGGTTCAATATTAGAAAAACAATCTGTGTAATTCATTACATTAATAAAACAAAAGACAAGAACCACATGATCTTATCAATCGATGCAGAAAAGGCATTTGACAAGGTCCGACACCCATTCATGATAAAAACTCTCAACAAAATAGGAACAGAATGGAAATTCCTCAGTATAATAAAGGACATTTATACAAAGCCAACAGCCAACATCAATCTAAATGGAGAGACTTTGAAAGCATTCCCCATGAGAACGGGAACCAGACAAGGATGCCCTTTATCACCACTCTTATTCAACACTGTGCTGGAGGACCTAGCCACAGCAATTAAGCTAGAAAAAGAAATAAAGGGCATCAAAATTGGTAAGGAAGAGGTCAAAGTATCTCTATTTGCAGATGATATGATCTTATACACAGAAAACCCCAAAGAATCCACAAGAAAACTACTAGAACTAATAGAAGATTTCAGCAAAGTATCAGGATACAAGATAAACATACAAAAATCAGTTGGATTCCTTTACACCAACAAAGAGAACCTCAAAGAGGAAATCACCAAATCAATACTATTTACAATAGCCCCCAAGAAGATAAAATACTTAGGAATAAATCTAACCAGAGACGTAAAAGACTTATACAATGGAAACTACAAGACACTACTGCAAGAAACCAAAAGAGACCTGTATAAGTGGAAAAACATACCTTGCTCAAGGATAGGTAGACTCAACATTGTGAAAATGTTAATTATACCCAAATCAATCTACAGATACAATGCAACCCCAATCCAAATTACACTGGCATTTTTAATGAGATGGAGAAACAAATCAGCAACTTCATATGGAAAAGGAAGAGACCCCGAATAAGTAAAGCATTACTCAAGAAGAACAAAGTGGGAGGCCTCACACTACCTGATCTCAGAACCTGTTATACTGCCATGGTAGTCAAAACAGCCTGGTACTGGTACAACCACAGATACATAGACCAATGGAGCAGAATCGAGAACTCAGACATAAATTCATCCACCTATGAGCAGCTGATATTTGACAAAGGCCCAAAGTCCATTAATTGGAGAAAAACCATCTCCTTAACAAACGGTCCTGGCATAACTTGATATCCCTCTGCAAAAAACTGAAACAAGATCCATACCTCACACCATGCACAAAAACTAACTCAAAATCGATCAAAGACTTAAATATAAAATCAAAAACAATAAAGATGATGGGAAAAAAAATAGGGACAATGCTAGGAGCCCTAATACATGGCATAAACACAATATGAACCATAAGTAATAATGCACAAACACCAGAAGAGAGACTAGATAAATGGGACCTCCTAAAAATCAAACACTTATGCTCATCAAAAGACTTCACCAAAAGAGTAAAAAGACAACCAACAGAATGGGAAAAAATTTTTGGCTACGACAAATCCAATCAGCGTCTAATCTCTAAAATCCAGAAGATACTGCGAAACCTCAACAACAAAAAGACAAATACCCCAATTAAAAAATGGGCAAAGGATATGAACAGGCTCTTTGCCAAGGAAGATATTCAGGCAGAAGAAATGCTCACGATCATTAGCCATTAGAGAAATGCAGATCAAAACTACAAGGATATATCATCTCACCCTAAGAAGGCTAGCATCAATCCATAGAATACAAAATAATAAATGCTGGAGAGGTTGTGGAGAGATTGGAACACTTATACACTGTTGGTGGGAATGTAAAATGGTACAATCACTTTGGAAATCGATTTGGTGCTTCCTTAAAAAGCTAGAAATAGAAGTACCATGTGATCCAGCTATCTCGCTCCTTGGAATATATCCTAGAGAAATAAGAGCCATCACA
>NW_004444061.1:4949952-4978427 GCF_000243295.1 Trichechus manatus latirostris
AAAGTATTAGCCCAAGAGACAGAAAAGGCCAAATAAACCAGAAACTTCATCAGCCTGAGACCAGAAGAACTAGATGGTGCCCGGCTACCACCAATGACCGCCCTGACAGGGAACACAACAGAGAGTCCCAGATGGAGCAGGAGAAAGGTGAGGTGCAGAACTCAAATTCTGGTAAGAAGACCAGACTTAATGGTCTGACTGAGACTGGAGGATTCTCAGAAAGCATGGCCCTTGGATTCTCTATCAGCTCAGAACTAAAACAATTTCCAAGGCCAACTCTTCAGACAGGGAATGGACTGGACTGTGGGACATAAAGTGATACTCGTGAGGAGTGTGCCTCTTAGCTCAAGTAGATACAAGAGACTAAACGGGCAGCTTCCGTCCGGAGGTGAGATGGGAGGGCAGAGAGGGTTAGGAGCTGGTTGAATAGACACGGGGAATCAGGGGTGGAAAGGAGGAGTGTGCTGTCACAGTATGCGGAGAACAATTAGGGTCACACATCACTGTATGTATAGATTTTTGTATGGGAAAAAAAAATTTTTAAAAACAAAATGGAATGCATAAACATCAATATCTTAGGAATTAGCGAGCTGAAATGGACTGGTACTGGCCATTCTGAATCAGACAATCATAAAGTCTACTATGCTGGGAATGACAAATTGAAGAGGAATGTACTCATCGTTAAAAAGAACATTTCAAGATCTATCCTCAAGTACAATGCTGTCAGTGAAAGGATAATATCCATACTCCTACAAGGAAGACCAGTTATTCAAATTTACACACCAACCACTAAGGCCAAAGTTGAAGAAACTGAAGATTTTTACCAACTACTGCAGTCTGAAATTGATCAAACATGTAATCAAGATGCATTGATAACTACTGGTGACTGGAAATCGAAAGCTGGAAATAAAGAAGTATCAGTAGTTGGAAAATATGGCCTTGGTGACAGAAATGATGCTAGAAATCACGTGATAGAATTTTGCAAAACCAATGACTTCTTCGTTGCAAATACCTTTTTTCAACAACATAAACGGCGACTATACACAAGCACCTCACCAGATGAATACACAGGAATCAGATTGACCGCATCTGTGAAAAGATACAATGGAAAAGCTCAATATCATCAGAACAAGGCCAAGGGCCGACTGTGGAACAGACCATCAATTGCTCATATGCATTTCAAGCTGAAGTTGAAGAAAATTAGAACAAGTCCACAAGAGCCAAAGTATGACCTTGAGTATATTCCACCTGAATTGAGAGACCATATCAAGATTAGAATCGACGCGTTGAACACTGACAGAAGACCAGGCAAGTTGTGGAATGACGTCAAGGATATCATACGTGAAGAAAGCAAGAGGTCATTAAAAAGACAGGTAAGAAGGAGAAGGCAAAAATGGATGTCAGAAGAGACTCTAAAAGCTGCTTTTGAACGTCAAGTAGCTAAAGCAAACGGAAGAAATGAGGAAGTAAAAAGCTGAACAGAAGATTTCAAAGGGAGGCTTGAGAAGATAAAGTATAACAAAATGTGCAAAGACCTGGAGTTAGAAAACCAAAAAGGAAGAACACGCTCAGCATTTCTCAAGCTGAAAAAACTGAAGAGAAAATTCAAGTCTCAAGTTGCAATTCTGAAGGATTCTACAGGCAAAACATTGAATGACACAGGAAGCATCAAAGGAAGATGGGAGAAATACAGAGACACTCTGTAAAAAGAGAACTGGTGGCCGTTCAACCACTTCAGGAGGTAGCATATGATCAAGAACCGATGGTACTGAAGGAAGAAGTCCAAGCTGCACTGAAGACACTGGTGAAAAACAAGGCTCCAGAAATTGACAGAATACCAACTGAAATATTTCAATAAACGGATGCAGCACTGGAAGGGCTCACTAGTCTATGCCAAGAAATATGGAAGACAGATACCTGGCCAACCGACTGGGAAAGAGCCATATTTATGCCTATTCCAAAGAAAGGTGATCCAACTGAATGTGTAAATTATCAAACAATATCATTAATATCACACACAAGTAAAATTTTGCTGAAGACCTCAAAAGCGTTTGTAGCAGTACATAGATAGGGAACTGCCAGAAATTCAAGCCAGATTCAGAAGAGGATGTGAAATGAGGGATATCATTGCTGATGTCAGATGGATCTTGGCTGAAAGTACAAAATAATAAAAAGATGTTTATACCTGTGTTTTACTGACTATGCAAAGGCATTCGACTATGTGGATCATAACAAATTATGGCTAACATTCTGAAGAACGGGAATTCCAGAACATTTAGTTGTGCTCGTGTGGAACCTGTACGTAGACCAAGAGGCAGTCATTTGAAAAGAACAAAGGGATACTGCGTGGTTTAAAGTCAGGAAAGGTGTGTGTCAGGGTTGTATCCTTTCACCACACTTATTCAATCTGTATGCTGAGCAAATAATCCAAGAAGCTGGACTATATGAAGAAGAATGTGGCATCAGGATAGGAGGAACACTCATCAATAACTTGCGTTATGCAGATGATACAACCTTGCTGCTGAAAGTGAAGAGGACTTGAAGCACTTACTGATGAAGATCAAAGACTACAGCCTTCAGTATGGATGGTACATCAACATAAAGAAAACAAAAATCCTCACAATTGGACCAATAAGCAACATCATTATAAATGGAGAAAGGGTTGAAGTTGTCAAGGATTTCATTTTACTTGGATCCACAATCAACGCCCATGGAAGCAGCAGTCAAGAAATCAAATGACGCATTCCACTGGGCAAATCTGCCGCAAAAGACCTCTTTAAAGTGTTAAAAAAGCAAAGATGTCACTTTAAGGACTAAGGTGAGCCTGACTCAAGCCATGGTGTTCTCAATCACTTCATATGCATGCAAAAGCGGGACAATGAACAAGGAAGACTGAAGAAGAATAGATGCCTTTCAATTATGGTATTGGTGAAGAATATTAAATATATCATGGACCTCTAGAAGAACAAAAAAATCTTTCCTGGAAGAAATACAGCTAGAATGCTCTTTAGAAGCAAAGATGGAAAGACTTCATCTCACATACTTTGGACATGTTATCAGGAGGGACCAATCTCTGTAGAAGGACATCATGCTTGGTAAAGTACAGGGTCAGTGAAAAACAAGACCTTCAACGAGATGGACTGACACAGTGGCTGCAACAATGAGCTCAAACATAGCAATGACTGTGAAGATGGCGCAGGAAAGAGCAGTGTTTTGTTCTGTTGTACACAGGCTCACTATGAGTCAGGACCAACTGGATGGCACCTAACACAACAACAGTGTATGTGTATTTGGAGATGGGGCTGACAGAGGTGAAGCTGTGAGTTCATGTTATTACAAACAGGAATCTCCGAGGTGTTTCTTACTGTCAACGTGAGTAAAAATAAAACTAAAGTTTCCCATTTCCTCTGTGCTACTATGTGCCAGGTATTGAGATAAACATTTAAAATGTATTATCTCGTTGAATTTTCACTACAATCCCTCTCACTCCATTTCTAATATGTTAGCAAGTCTTGGGTATTACAGCACCTAAATTTCTCTTTATCCATCCCCTTCTCTTCACCCTGCTACCACTACATTCACTTAAACCCTTATCCCCTTTGACATAAACTACTGAATGTATTTCCTTACTAAACTTGAACTCGCAAGTCTCAGCTCTCTTCCAACCCATCCCCATGTTGCTGGAGGAGTTATTTTTATAAAAGGAAACCTTATTACTGTATCTCCATTGCCAAGGGGTCTAAATCCTTAGCACAGCACATGAGGCCCTGCAGATTATGGGTCCTGTCTATTCTTTTAGTCTTAACTATTGCCCCCTCCATCCATGCATTCTAGGTTCCAACCATGCAGCACTTCTAGCATATTTTTAGTATCCTAGACAGGCCATCGATTATCTGTCCGTTTGTGGTACTGTGGTAGCTGTGTGTTGCTACGATGCTGGAAGCTATGCCACCGGTATGTCACATACCAGCAGGGTCACCCATGGTGGACAGGTTTCAGTGGAGCTTCAAGACTAAGACAGACTAGGAAGAAAGGCCTGGTGATCTACTTCTAAAAATTAGACAGTGAAAACCCTATGAATCACAACAGAATATTGTCTGATACAGTGCTGAAAGATGAGCCCCTAGGTAGGTAGGGACTCAAAATCCAGTGGCCACAAGTGCCAGGGCCGGATTACCAAACAAGCAAGGTATGCACAGGCCCAACTGTGCCTTCCCACCAATCTGCAGTGCACAATTTCACCTGTTCCCTACCACGTCAAAGATGTGGTGAAACCCATGTGAAATAACTCACCACAGATCAGCAAGTATTGACACCTTTGAATTGTGGTGTTGGAGAAGAATATTGACTATACCATGGACTGCCAAAAGAATGAACAAATCTGTCTTGGAAGAAGTACAACCAGAATCCTCCTTAGAAGCAAGGATGGCAAGACTACGTCTTACACACTTTGAACATGTTGTCAGGAGGGATCAGTCCCTGGAGAAGGGCATCATGCTTGGTAAAGTAAAGGGTCATAGAAAAAGAGTGACACCCTCAACGAGATGGATTGACACAGTGGCTGCAACAATGGGCTCAAGCACAACAACAACTATGAGCATGATGTAGGACAGGGCAGTTTCGTTCTGTAGTACACAGGGTCGCTATGAGTCAGAACTGACTTGACGGCACCTAACAACAATGATAACAACAACCTTGCTCAAGGCAAACCGGTGCATACTGTGCTTACTGGTCAATCGGACCATGCCAGGCCACAACAGACTCGGGTATACTAACAGTCAGGAAGATGGCACAAGACCAGGCAACACTGTTGTACATGGGGTCGCCATGAGTCAAAGCTGACTGGAAGGCAACTAGCAACAACAAAACATGCCATGCTGCTTCATATCCCCATGCCTCCTGCAAACTCTTACAGATCTTCTAAGTCTCAACTCAAACGTCTTCCTCTGTGAAGAATTCTGTGACACAAACTCTCTCCCCTCAGAAATCACCACCCTCCAGGAAATGGCAACCAAAAAGTAGTCACTTTCTCTTCACATTCCCATAGTACTTGGTCAATTGGGGAGTCCACTGGGGAGGGTGGGGTGTTCAGCAGAAAAATTGATGTCCACCCAGAGGGCATGCTTTGAACTCAGTGAATTTCACCACAATCCAGAGTATGATCCTCAAGAGCACAATTTCATCAGTAATGCAGAGCTGAACAGATGGGAAAAGCCCCTTCATACTTACCAACCGACAGAAAGGAGCCTAACTGGCACAATGGTGAAACGCTCAGCTGCTAACTGAAAGGTCTATGGCTTGAACCCACTAGCCACTCTGTAGGAGAAAAGACCTGACAAACTCTTCCTGTAAAGATTACAGCCTAGGAAACTCTATGGGACAGTTCTACTCTGTCCTATAGGGTCACTATGAGTCAGATCCACTCAAAGGCACACAGTCACAACAACAACCAACAGAAGACAAAACAATATAAACAGTCTTTAGCCCAACAGCTCATCAGAACAGCGAAAAAGCATGTGAATGACAGTGTCAGCAAATTTCTTCTTGTCTTTATTATATCTAACTGACTCTTACTGAGTTCTAATCCTATTCATGTCAACAGCATGTCTTATTCTTATAGCTTCACTGAAGCAACCTAGATGATTTGTATCTTTGTCTTCCCTACCTTGGGAGATAATTTTCAAAAAGCCCAATTCTTATATCTCCTTTCCTCTTCATTTTAATCATAATAAAGACATACTTTCACCACATCATGCCAGGAAATGAAAATATGCAAACCAGTAACATGTCTGAAGCCAAGAAGAATTTTTAACACAGTCTTTTATCTTAATTCTCTCCTAAGAATAAAAATTGAGTGAGAGTATATCAAGATGTATATTTTTAATGGGTAAATATATCTTACATATGTTCCACTTTACCCCAGCTCTTCCTAATCATTTCTTCCTAGAAATTATATACTCATATGAAGCTAGTTATTATGTTTATTGAAAATAAACACAAAGTCAGCATTTCAGCAGTCATAGCCATGAGCAGCTATTTCTTTTTTCCTCAGCTGTGTATGATATCCAAATATTTTTAAAACATCTTATACCACTTTGGGTTTTTATCTGCTGATTGCTGCTAGCTCAACTTTTTGTATCACTAAGGGAGAAAAGTATTTAAACTTTTTAAATTGAAGTATATATTTGGGTGCTCCATCATCAAGTTACCCAAGCATACAATTCTTTTGGCTAACAATACAGACAGTGCTGGATGAATCCAACCCCCTTGCTTAGGATAACAACCATTTTACTAACCAGAGTGGAAATGGTAAAAGCTATTACCTCAAAAATTCAGACAACGCTGTTGTCACAGAAAAAAAAGAAAGAAAGCAAAATAAAACAAAAGAGAGCGAGAAGAAGACGAAAAAAAGCACATTAAATTATAACAAATGGAAAGCGGGGACGCTTCATCAGACAGATATGAACAATTGCCTCAAAATCTTCAAGTGGCATTGTTATTTGGATAATGTTAACCATCAGGAGACAACACAACAAAGCACATAAAGGCTGTTCTGAATTAGAAAAGCTTCTGACTCTGCTAAATCATGTACAATACACTGACCACCAGCACTCATGGGATTGTGGTCAAATATCCAGCAAGCTAGCTGGGCCAGGAATGAATCTCAGAATGTCTACGAAATAAACAGTAGTCAATGGCTTGGTTCCTGCCTACCCAGTTACTTAACTGTGCTTTTCTTCCAGTGCTTTTGGATTGGAAGAAAATAATTTATCACTGGATAATATCTTGGACAGGGTTTTGCACAGAGAATCATCTAAAATTTCCATTCTTTAATAAGAGGTCTGCATCTAAGTAAACAAGCTTTAGAGAGGCAATGACAGTTAAGGAGACAGATCTTTCCATCTTGCTTCTTAAAGAGATGCAATCAAAAGGGTTTTAGTATCACCTTCCTAATTATTTTTGCTTTAATTTCTTAGGATTATCAATAACAAAACCAGAAAATGCATTCTTAGGAAGTCAGGAGATCCCAGTTACAGTCAGTTTTCTCACTTGGTGACCTTGGGCAACTCATTTCTTTTGACGTAAATTTCTTCATCACTGAAATAAGGCAGGTATAAGGCCAGGCAGAATCCTCGAGGCTGAAGGTGGAGACAAGGCTGCTCTGGAAGAAGGTGAAGCGTGAGGCCTGCTCACCACCCTTGTACAGGTCCTCGATGTTCACATCCTCCAGCTGCAGGGAAGGCCCCTCTTCTGTCTCCACACATGCCAGGCAGCAACTCCCTCCATGCATCCCTAGGAGGATGGGACCCTGGTGCGGTCCAGTGCTCCACTGGGAAGTATGCAGATCTTCTCTGCACAATAGTTGTCTGCATCCCGGGCTCCCACCAGGAGCTGGCCATCTCTCATACAGAGCACCTTCTGATCAGCTTCCTTAATTATGTAGTATCTTGCCATGCGGAGAGAGCACATTTCTGTGATCAGGGTATTGGGTCCTTGCTGCCAGAATCCACCAAGGTATCCCTTGCCCAGTAACTCCAGGCAGCTCCAGGCATCTCTGCCTCTCCCTCATTTGGGGCCATGGAGAACAAGTCAAGCTAGCCTGATGATGGCGTGCATTGATGCCAGGTCTAGGAAACTTGCTGACTGGGTAATCTGCTCCTGCTCTCCAGTCACTCCTTCTCAGGCCCACTTCAGACTCTCCCTGCCTCTGGGATATCTCTAATGCTGGGAGTCATAAGAAGGAGTCCTAAGCATTTACCTTCCATTATCCCAGGGAACTGCAATTCATCAATTTCAGTGATCATCTTTGTCTAAGGCCTCCCCAACCTAGAATGAGCATTCTACTTTATCTCCAGCTGTCTAGAGGACATTCCCCTTTGGATATCTTGCTGTCATACCCAACCAAATATATCTAAGGTCAAATTAATTATCCTCTCCCTCCTCAACCCACTTGTTGTTGTTGTTATTGTTAGGTGCTGTCGAGTCACTTCTGACTCATAGTGACCCTATGTACAACAGAAGGAAACACTGCCTAATCCTGCACCATCCTCACAATTGTTGCTATGTTTGAGCACATGGCTGCAGCCACTGTGTTAATCCATCTCGTTGAGGGTTTTCCTTTTTCCATAACCCTCTACCTTATCAAGCATGATGTCTTTCTCCAGGGACTGGCCCCTCCTGATCACATGTCCAAAGTATGTGAGACAAAGTCTCACCATCCTTGCTTCCAAGGAGCACTCTGGCTGTAGTTCTTCCAAGACAGATTTGTTTGTTCTTCTGGAAGTCCACAGTATATTCAATATTCTTCTCCCACACCATAATTCAAAGATATCAATTCTTATTCAGTCTTCTTTATTCATTGTCCAGCTTTCACATGCATATGAGGCAACTGAAAATATCATGGCTTAGGTCAGGGGCACCTTAGTCCTCAAAGTGACATCTATGCTTTTCAACATTTTAAAGAGGTCTTTTGCACGTGTCTGTCAGTGTGTCGTACCGTGGTAGCTTGCATGTTGCTGTGACGCTGGAAGCTATGCACCTGTATTTCAAATACCAGCGGGGTCACCCATGGTGGACAGATTCCAGACTAAGAGAGACTAGGAAGAAGGATCTGGCGGTCTACTTCTGAAAAAAAAATAGGGACCATTCCACGAATTTGTGTGTCATCCTTGCACAGGGGCCATGCTAATCTTCTCTGTATCATTCCAATTTTAGTATACGTGCTACCGAAGCGAGCACTGGGGCTGGACTTTTCAGAGCTTTGGAGTGTGAACATATATTCTGTATCTCCCAGAGGCAAATAAAGAATGCATCCTTACCCTCCCTTTTCCTTTCCTCCAAGGAATACCTATTAACCCTTCCAAAAACAGAGAAGAGCAATCTTCTACTTACTAGGATACAAAACAAAGTCCTGATATGTTTTCCCTCAAATTCCTACCGGTTTATCTCACTGTTAACCCATACGCAAAATCTGAATACTATGACAGGTTATTTTTCAAGGAAATATTAGACATTAATGTGGTTTAGTACATATAGAATGCTTGAATGAAACAGAGAGATCTCTCTTTGCTTGTATTGCCCACATCCTTCTCAGGGATAAATTCACTGTCTAAAGAATGAGATTTAATTTAACACTATTTCAAGCGTTCTTTTTTTATTTTTATTTTTTGGCAGATGAAAGAAATACACTACCCTATGATACTCAGTGGAAAAAGGTTTGTTTTTTTTTTTTGGTTTTTCTTTTGTTTTGTTTTGTTTTTTGGTTTAGGAGACTATGATATTCTGCTCTATTCAACCCTCTACCCATTCCTCTTCTCCCCACTCCCACACCTGCCACACACATACACATACAATTTCATGATAAAATAGCTCAGGAACAGAAAGCAGCACAATCACAGTGTACTCCAGCAGCTTCTCTTTGTACAACCTGCAGCTTAAGGGAAAGTCAGCAGCATAAAAAAAATGTGATGACTTTGAAATGTGTGTCATGAAAGCGAGCTATTTATCAACATGCCTGACAAGAATAAGGTGAGAGCCCATTTCAGCTGGCCAGAATGGCTGCTGTATATCATACGCTGGGGCAGTAAGCCAAGGCAGAATGAGTATTACCAAGTTGTTATGGCAACTAAATTGTGGCTGGTTCCATAAAACATTAGCTTTCCATCCCAGGGACTGTGTTTAAAATTCAAAGTGAGTCATGATCTCTACTCTACACTAAGAAACAGTGGTCACCTCAACATATAATAAGCCACAGCAAGAATCATCTCCCCTTGAGACACAGCACAGCAGCAGCCACAAACCAGGAAGGCTCAGCTACTCCAGGCCAGTGGCCTTCATCTATTAACTCCCAACCCCCCGTGGCATCACAATCTAAGTGACAATGTTCTCCAGCTGACTTCGCTGGTAAATAAGCACCATCTATAAATGAACCAAATAAACAAACAAAACAAAGATCATGGAGATCACAGAAGAAGGCAAAAATCACAAATAGAACAGGAGCCTGATATCATAAGCACATGCAGAACAGTATTTAAGACTCAGGTTTAGTGCAAAAGAGATTCATTTTGAATACAGGTAGTCCCGGATTTACGATGTATTCAAGTTACGACAAACCACGCTTAATGGCCGTATGTTTCTTGGGTTTTTTTTTTTTTGTTTTTTACATCTTATGATTAGTAATATGTACGAAATACAATGTTAAAATATATCATTAAGTTTATATGTAATGTTTCCAATCCCCAAGGATAAAGATCAGATTTATAAAGATACTGCTAATAAAAGACAATGATAATGAAAACTAAAAAGAAATGAAGTATTCCACTTACGTCTGAACCAACTCACAACAGAGTTGTTGGAATGGAAGCCCACTGTTAGTTGGACCTACTTGTACGGACCTCATTACTGATTACCTACGTGACCAGGAAAAAGCATCCTCTTTTCACTTAATTCTATCTATATTAAGGAGTTAATGGAATGTGTAATTGTGTAGTGATTAAGAACATGAGCACTGGCATTAAACAGCCTGGATTTTAATCTTTCTTCTGCAGCCAACTAGCTGTGTGACTTTAGACAAGTTACTTAACCTCTCTAAGCCTCAGTTTCTTCAACTGTAACATGAGGATAATACCACCTACCCATTACAGTAAGGAGTTCTGGTGGCTCGATGGCTACGTGTTTGGCTGCTAACTGAAAGGTCAGCAGTTCAAACCCACCAGTGGCTCCATGGGAGAAAAGATCTGGCAATCTGTTCCTATAAAGATGACAGCCTAGGAAATTCTATGGGGCAGTTTTACTCTGTCATATAGGGTCACTATGAGTTGGAATCAACTCAATGGCACACAACAATAACAACCCCTCACAGTTGTTGCAAAGATTAAATAAGACATCGCTCCTGTCTAGAATATGGTAAGAACTTAATAACCAGTTGCCATCAAGTCGACTCTAACTCCTGGCAATACTATGTATGTCAGAGCAGAACTGTGCCCCACAGGGTTCTCAATGGCTGATTTTTCTGAAGTAGACTGCCTGTCCTTTATTCCAAGGTGCCTATGGGTGGACTCAAACCACCAACCTTTCGACCAGCAGTAAGCGTGTTAACTGTCTACACTATCCAGGGACTCAGAACTTGATCATATTAGCTATCACTGTTGTTACGGTAGTGATAGCTATTATTCCCTATCATAGAAAAATAATGCTCCACCCAAGATGTCCACAGCCTAATCCCTAGAACCTGAATATGTTACCTTACATGACAAGCAGGACTTTGCAGATGTCTTAGTATTCCTTTGAGGTTAAGGTCTGTTACCTGTAGCAACCTGTGTGCCTCCAACCATATATCAAACAGCTATAGATAGATATCATCCCTTAACCATTTATTCTCAGGTAATTACACCTGAAATAGTCCAGATAACTAAATGAGCCAGACAGGGAGGTACCATCCAAACAAGAAACAGCTAAATTCCCAAAATGAGCAAACCTAGACAGGAATATCATTAGCCCAAGGCAGTCTCATAACTCAAAGCAGAAAAAACCTTACTGCTTTGGAAAGAAATAACAAAAAGCAAATCTACTTGCCTCAGGTCAGGTCTAAGACCACTGACCCTAAAAAATCCAATGACGTCCATGATATAGAGCCTCCAGATGATCACCGAGGCAGGCCGAGACACAAAAATTCAAAAGCCTGCCCCAGTCAATAACAAGGAAAAACACAAACACAGGAACAATCCTAAGAGTTGGTTTCCTCCCCTCCTGCTCCAGAAAATGTCCAGTGTGGATCGAGTACTACAATTTCTCTTGGCAGCATGTCTGGCAGTACATCAGTGACATGGCAGGAGGGGGTACTGAGTTCATTCCACTCCTTCTGAAAGGAGCTTGGCTTCCTGCTGCCTGGATGTTAACAGACCTAGAGAAGAGGTGGCTTTAACTGAGGGAACTACACAGACACACTGGTTAGTGTGATGTTAGGGACAACTCTTCCAAATTGTTTGCAGAAAGATGGATAGGACATTTGCAATCAAAAGACCAGGACAGGGAAAGGATACAGCAAGGAAAAAAGGGGACAGAGAACAAAGGATAGAATTAACTGATTATTCATACTGGGGAAATTCATACACAGGTCTGAGCTGCTACCCTCTGTATTGATACACCTTCTTAAACACAGTCTTATTTTTACATTGTATATGACCTAGTGTCTCAGCACTGGGATGTTCACCTTGATGACTGTGGAGGGCCACAAACCAGTCCCTCGCCTGGGAACACAAAAAGAATTTCCAATTTGAGTGTTTGTTTTTAAAGGCAATACAATACATACAATCTTTGTTTCCACCACGAAAATTACATCTTGCAGGTTCAGGTCTTTCAAAGAGGAGACAGTAAAAAGACCTGCAGAATTAAGGGACAGCCCAAACTTACCCTTCAGTTGGAAAGACAAAATATGAGTTAAAACGGGAATGGAAAAAACAGAGGAAGCAAACCAAAAGAAATACCCTATTACCTTAGATGAGATTATGCCCTTTTTCTTCTGCTAGGATTTGCAACTGGAGCCCTGGTGGCAGAGTGGTTAGCAGCTCAGCTGCTAACCAAAAGGTCGGCAGTTAGAATCCACCAGCGGCTCCTTGGAAACCCTATGGGACAGTTCTATTTGTCCTATAGGGTCACTATGAGTTGGAATTGACTTGATGGTAACAGGTTTTTTTTTTTTTTTTTTAATCTATTCCAACCTCCTCATTTCACCCATGAACACAGAGAACTTAAAGATAGGGTAACCAGTCTGCCTGGTAACCCACTGTGATTTTAATAGTACCTCCACAAAGAGACAATAAATTAATCATTCAAATTAGAGAGATTACAGATCTGCCCAAGGTCCCTCACGTTTTTGTGGCTCAGTCAGTTCCAGAATGTGTCTCCTAAGACTCTTCTCAATAGACAGTATTTTTCTTTATCAGACAGAATGATTTTTGCTTATTTGCTTTTTGTTTTTGTTTCACCACTAGAGGAAAGTATTCCATTATAACCTAATAACAGACATGGAAAAAAATACAAATTGTCACTGGATATTCCTTGCTTTATACCATACTGATTTTTTTGTCTTGGATATTAGTCAAGTACCATGCAGTCTGAATGTATAATCCTTTTGAACAGTCACATTAGACCACTGGTTTGATTTTTTTTTTTTTCCAGTAGAGTTATAATTCTTAAGAAGAAGCCCTGGTGGTACAATAGTTAAGCGTTCCGCTGCTAACTGAAAGGTTGGCAGTTCAAACCCACCCAGTGGCTCTGCAGAAGAAAGACCCAGAAATCTGCTCCCATAAAGATTACGGTCTAGAAAACCCTATGAAGCAGTTATACTCTGTCACATAAGGTCTCTATGAGTCAAGAAAATGACTCAACAGCAACTAACAACAACATAATTCTTAAAATGAGGTATACGAACTCTCTAGGGTCTCTAGGGATGACTCAGAGAAGTAGCAGAAGGTAAGAGAATTCCCAGGACAGACACAGTTCCTGTTTCTGGAGTTTCAATTTTACTTATTTTTGAATAATTTAAACAATAACACAAAAAATTATGAAGTTGAGTACAAAATTTGAATTCATTTTTAGTACGAAATGTGAGATTTTGGAGCAATTTTCCACTTGCTTCTATAACCAGCCTCGTGAACCTTAGTATATGTATCTCCAGTCTTCTTCCATTTTTAGGGGTAATGCAAGTTGGTAAGCGTTGTTCCAAGGATTCTATGACAACTCTTTATGGCTGACACTCCTGATCTGGCACAGAAGTTACTATCACTGCCTTTCAAAATATGCTTCCTCTGTTTATAGATCATAGATCATTTTCTATTTTGTGTCTCCCTAAAAAGGGTTTTATCCATTCCTCTAACCCTTACGGCCAAGTCTCATTTTGTCAATTAACATCCAACAAGACTTCTAGCTAGCCTGTGAAACTCATTCAAGATGAGACTATGCATTGCTCCTCAAATGCTGACACAGCCATATACACTTCAGTCTAGCCAAGCTGCCTCCACATCTAGGAAATGAGGATGCAGAGAAAAAAGAATAAGTATTATGTCAAGCCCCTTAGCAGTATATTCCCAATATTGTATGTTCCCAGGTTCCCGGCAACGGGCTAAATTGTTGACATTGACCTGAGGAAATCTTGTCAACCTCTGCTATTTCCCTAGTACTCAGATTAAACCTACTGGTGGCAGAAGGAAAACTAAATAGCAGAAGTAGGAAATATGCAATGGAACCCAGTGGTGGGAAAAGCTATACCACATCTTACAATAATTCCTGGATTAGAACAATATGTTATTTCCTCAACTCTTGCACCTTTAAAAAATTAAATATTGCATGTGCTTAGTGTAATAAAGCCCTAACTGAAATATGACTTCTTATTGCAACTGAGACTGCACTGGAAGCAGGAAGATGAAAAGATTTGTTTCACCTCAGCAACTGCATTACTATTGAATTTCTTAGTTTCAATTCAAAGATCTGGAAGGAAACAGACTTTCATTACTGTCTCTGCTCCAACACTAACCTGCTTGTACAAATTGCTTAACCTCACTGTGCCTCAAAGAGGTTCTAATACTAACTTTGTAGGATTACAAAAATTAGGGCCTTTTAAAAATATCTAAAAACTATAAACAGACTCAAAGTATTATTCTTTAAAGAAGGACCACAGGAAGATTAAATACTCTAAGAAGGCGTGGAAACTGTCCCTGTGCCAAACTGAGGAGACTAGCTGTGCTCTTGGCTGTTCCTTCTGTGAACCTCTGGACACCTGTATGACTTGGTGAGTAAAGGTTAACCCAGAAAGAGAAGCAAATTTATTGGCAGGGACAGCGGGGAGGTAATGCTGAACTTTCTTCCTTTCCTAAATATGCTCAAATGTTCCCACAGTCTTCCTAAAGTAATAAGCAATTATTTCAAAAGTTTAAACAAAACCAATACGTGTTGATGTTGTGCAACACGTGCTCCACACAGATGTAACTTCCAACTGAGGTCTAGGATCAAACCCAGAAACAGGCCAAGGTATATACGACTTTAACCTTGCTGGCATGGTTTTCTCAAAGGACTATTTTGTTGAGGGGTGGGGGTAGGGAGATTCAGTGCTGTACACTTATGGAGTTATTCTTCCCCAGTCATTTGTTTGGCAGGAAAACCGTATCTGCTTTATGTAATTAGCTGATTAAAAGTGGTGTTTGACTGAACCTCAGCTATACAAAGTGATCTTGAGCTGATTGAAGGACATTTTCTCACCCTTTGATCAACTATGTTTGTATTTGGGATAATATATCTTTACTCAAAGAGAGGATAAACATTCTATTTATACAATTTCAACACGAATAACAACAGATTTATTCATTCCAGAGGCAGGGTTTATTAGCCCATTTCTAGAATGAAAAAAAAAACATGATGATACTTTAAATCATACACTCTCGAGAAAAATGAGCAAATTGTCCACTATGATCATTTACAGTGAGAATGGAAACAGAAATTATCATACTTGATCCAGTTATGATATAGAGAAGAAAGATACTACATCATGTAGTTATTAATTTGCTAATGATTCTGCAGAAGTCGACGACCTAGAAAACCCTATGGAGCAGTTCTACTCAGTCACACGGGGTCGTCATGAGTTGGAATGGACTCTACGGCACCCAACAACAACGGCATTTCGAAGATGAGATACACTGACCACAAGACACAAGCAGGAAAGAAATGTTTCACATAAGGCGAGTTCCTTCCATTCATCCTTCCTCATAAAGCAAGCATATCATGTTTTTATTTTTTTTTCCTTCAATTGTTGTTACTGATTTTAAAATATTTGTAGCTTTCCCCAGTGTAGTAGAGACATAACTAAAGTCCTATCATGGTTGAGAATGTACCAGAGGTAAAAAGAGTAATAGAATCCCTGTCCCACTGCATTTGCAGTTATGTGTCTTTCTTACTCCTAAATGTCAGTTCAGGAATTGAGGTATCTGGGTTCTAATTCCACTTCACCACTAATCAATCAGTTTTGTGAATTCAAATAAATCACTGACATTTACTCCAAGCCTTTATTTGATCACCTTTAAATTGGCAGCAAATACATGTATTATGTATCTTCCAAACGTGAAACTATCATCTGCTAAAAGATTTCAGAAAAGTCAAAAGAACTAGATAAATGCAACAGATTAGTATTTCCTATTAACATTAAATTGCTATAGAAAGAGTAAAGCATCCATCTCTAGTCTTCCTAGAGTATTTCTCTAAATCAGTATGGAAAATGAGGGCATGATTTATTACACCTATATTTTAAATGTTTTTAACTAGATTGTTTTTAACTAGAGTACAAAACAGAATTAGCACTTGCAGTCACCAGGCCTTGGGGACTCCTGTATTACCTCTCCGATACGGTCTGACCATAGCCACAGGCTCGTTTAATTTATCCCCACTCCTCCTTGTCACAGCCAGCTATCAAAGAAGAGTCAGTCTTTGGTCAAATGAATTGGGCTCTCATGCAGAAAACAACATTTTGAACAGGCAGTGAATAAATCGGTTTATAAGTCAGATAAAAAAAAAGGTTGGCTGGAATAGCATGTAATTGCACCCTTTATACATAAAGCTAGAACCCTGGCTAGTGCAAACAGTTTGCACTCAACTACTAACCTAAAGGATGGTGGTTTGAACCCACCCAGTACCCAGTGGCACTGCAAAAGAAAGGCCCAGCAATTTGCTTCCATAAAAATTACAGCCAAGAAAACCCTACAGAGCACACAGTTCTACTCCACATACTTAGGGTTGCCATGAGTTGGAAACAATTCAATGGCAACAGGTTGGTTGGTTTTTTTACACACATTATGCTAGGTGGCGACAAGTCAATTCTAAGTCATAGTGACCCTACAGGACAGAGTAGAACTTCCCCGTAGGGTTTCCAAGGTTGTAATCTTTACGGAAGCAGACTGCCAAATCCTTCTCCTGTGGAGTGGCAGTGGGTTCAAACTACCGACCTTTCAGTGAGCAGCCAAGTGCTTAACCACTGTACCACCAGAGCACCTTTCTTTATATACATAAAGCTAATCAATTAACAGTAAATTGTTAAGAGCTTTACCATTTGGCTTGATCATTTAGAAAGTCAAAGCCTCCCTCTCTAGCATTCAGTGAAGGACTATGTTTCCGCCAAAACAGAAACTGGTGGTTAAATCTCTTCATCCCCCTCTATTTTATCCTCTCAGTCCAGCAAAGCTTTAATACCTGCGCAAAACACCAGATTTTATGCTACTTGTCTCCACACACAAGAAATAAAAATCTGCATAACTAAGATTCTGACCTTAAAACCATTTGCCCACATTGCATTCCCATCATGCCCAAATAAAGATGCAAGCATGCTTGGAGGCCAAAATAGAAATGGGATTATTTATCTGCTGAGCATGACAGGAGGAAAAATAAAATGTAATACTACAATCCTCACAATTAGAACTCAGCCAATTTATTCCACTGCCTGGATGCTGAATTTCTATCTATTCTTTCGATATAACTCACACAAAAATTAAAAAAAAAAAAAAAAAGGTCTGAATATCAGGCATACAACACAAATTCTATTACACTGAAAACAGGGAAGACATATAATGAAATCTTTTTCTGTCTACAAGGTCATCCTTCTAATTTATGAAATTCATTTAATCCTGAGGTCCAATTCAATGTGTGTTTCTTTACAAATAAATCTATACAGATTCCTAAATACAGCCCTAACAGCAGACTCAGCATGCAAATGAGAAAACCAACTATAACACAGCCACTGGTAAATTGCTCCTTTTGGGGCAAGCAACAAAAAGGAAACATTTTTCTAATTTAAATACCTTTTAGAGGGCAATAAACTGCTTTATCAAAAAATTAAACTGTAACTGTAAGCATAAAAATGAAACTAACAACATGTGCCAGAGGTTAATTTTCAAGGGCTTTGATGTCCAATTTACCTCCCACTTCTTTTTCATTAATGACACCAACTGATCATTTAAAAACTTCTCTAGACTCTTCCTTCCTTTGGTTCATACAACTTGGAGAGTGGCAATCACTCATCATTCAATCTTTAAGTAACTGCTCAGCAAAAAGGACCAGGGTCTCACTCCTGCTTTATATTACATTTGCAAGATTATATGACAAGTCACACACATTTAGAATTCAAACATGTAAATGTCCCACTGTTTAGATTTACCTGATGAAATAGAATGTTTCAATCTTAATTGGAAAAGTCAATGAAATAAAACCACTCCTCCACCAAAAAAAAAAAAAAAAAAAAAATTACCATGGTCATTACCTTAGAAGTTTGCTAAACTAACAGGGAAATAATTTAAAATACTTTTTTAAATAGCAAAGAAAACATAACTATCAATTAGCAAAAACTATACGTATGCTATAAAGTCTCAGTCTAACTTTCCATCTTATAAAAATGTTACTTTGAATTTTTACTACAGAAAGACCAATAATATATATGATAATATGTCTTGGCATGCAAGAGCTTTTATAATATTAGAATGTGCATGGCAGTTTTATTTGTGAAATACCTTACACTCCCTAATACACACGTTTTATTGAAGAACTGAATATATACATTCCAATGGAAGCATTAAATAAACGTCTAATTCTTCTTTGAAAATTTTTGATTAAATATACATTTAAGTAGTTACTATCAGCTGAACCATGATATCTAACTATAGTATGTGATGGGTTTTCAACAGGACATTCAAGCACACTGTTTCATGGTATCAATATTTCACCAACAATTAGCCTTGAAAGACTAGCAGAAGCCATGGCAAACCCTTTACGCCATGTGTCCCAGGCTTCAGCTCACATCACTCTGGACCAACTGAGTCACAGCGATGAAGCTCTTTCAAACTCACGCATTCCCTGTTTTTTTATCGACTGTCTCATCTGATGAGTCCTCACTTGCTGATATTTGGATATAATAATGCTAACATGGGGTAGGGTTTCAACAACCGCCCCCAAATGTGGCTAATCCCAGTCAGGGTCACATAGTTTGCTGCCCTACCAATTCATTTTTAATTTCTACCATATCTCATTTTCAAATTACTCTCCCTCAGGCAGGTACACAAGACAATCTCAGATTTCAAGAACTACTTAAAATTCAGCTTACACTTTTGAGTCTTTATCAGGAGGTTAATAATACACACTGCAATTGACCTGGAAGGGCCCTTTCAGTTCCCATACTGCCGACTCCTTGTTAGACACCTAGTCACTATTGTTAATATTAAAATGCATAATAATTGTACACTTACATACTGTACAGTTGCCATATACTTGAATTCTTTAATAATAACATCACATCTAATTCTCATGTCAACTCTGAGACAAGTGCTATTACCACCCCCACTTTGCAGATGAAGAAACAGTTTTCGAGAAGTTAAATAACTTGACTACATTCACACAGCCTACAAGAGGGGTATCAGGTTGTGAAAACTCAGTTCTAAGCTGACACATGGCTTTGCTTCTCCACTGGACGATTTTAAATTAAGATTCATAATTCTGGCATCTGCTCTTAAAGGGAATTATATCTGTGCTGTCCCTGTTTGACATTCTTCAACGACCACTGCTACTTCCAGGATAAAGTATAAACTCCTTGGTCTAGAATTTATACACTTTATGGGCTGCCTACCCTGCTGGCTTCATGATGCGGCACCTGCCCCATGAACACATTTGTGCTCCTGGGGACTGACTGATCGTTCCCAAACTTCTCATGTTTCCTTATGCCTCTGTGCACTTGTATACGCAGTGGCCACATCCTGAAACGTCCTCCTCCACTATGTCCATCTGGCAGGCTCCCACTCATCTTTTATGACTCAGCTCAAGCATCTCCTCTGTAGGCTTTCTACCCCAAAGCCCTACCACCAGGCAAAATGGTCACGTCCACCAGTTTTCTCATGAAGTTTTTTCATACATCTAGTATGATCACAAAATGTTCATATCAAAACTCTGTCACTCTCTCACCAGCAGTGGGCTCTTGAGAGCAACTACTATTTTCTATCATCCTTGTATCTTTAGCACTGAGTAGAATAGACATGCTTCAAGAATAAACAAAGGAATGAATGTATAATCAGAGTCAAGCAACAGATGTCGTTGAATACATGTCCTGGAGTTCTAGGACTCTGTGGCTGGAAAGAATGGACGACTATGATGACACGATTTACAGACAGCAATTTCTATTTCTTAAAATAAGTTAAATGAAATTCCAACATGGAAATCTCATTGTATAGGAAATATATTAGTACAAAACTATACCTATTAATACAAGTCTCAAACAGAAAGAACATGACATTTGTAGGACACCCAAAATAGTTCAGTAAAGCTGGAATATGTGGTGAAGATAGCTAGATGCAAGAGGCGGCAGGGCCAAATCCTAGAGGTCCACATGCCATGCAATAGTTTGACTTTTGCTTAAATACTTTACCACCTTCTTTTCCAGTAAGAATATCCTTCTGTCTCTCCATGTCCAAACCCTATCCTTAATGGTTCAAATGTCACTTCCTCCGTGAAGAATTCTGCTTTTTACCAATCCAAAAGGAGTCTTTCCTTGCTTTATTTTTAACTCTGTTACAGCACTTGCTACATTTTCCTTCGCACAAGTCTTATCTTACCTGCTAGACATAAATTCATTCAGGGCAAGGTCTACAACCTTTAATCACCACCCACTTCTAGCACCTAGCCCAAAGCCTAACATGCGGTAGGGTGAATAATAACGTTCTGTCTAGGTTCTGAACCTATTTTAAATATATATCATTCAATAAAACCCAGTAGAGTCAATAAGCATCAAAAAAAGTATTACTATGCATCATAATCATATGCATCATAATCATAAATGTCTGTTTATTCTGGGATAAATTTCACATGAGAAAAATTCTCTCCAGCTTTCTCAATATGGTAGATTTTACATTTGGGCCCAGAAGTTATTTAAAACTTTGCATAAATAGTTATTTTATTATTGATTACATGGAGATTAGGTCTCAAAACAGTCACTCGTCTAAAGCAACTTACAAAGTTGAATTTGAATCACAATCACTTTTGTCAAAAGCTAAGGAAAAATTTCAAATACAATAGATTGAATTGTGTCCCCCCAAAATACGTGTCAACTTGGCTAGGCCATGATTCCCAGTATTGTGTCCTCCATCTTGTGATCTGCTATAACTGTCCTCCAGTCTGTGGTATTGTGTAATTATGTGTTGTAAATCCTAAACCTCTATATGTTAATAAGGCAGGATTACTGTGGGGTATACCTTAAGTCACGCCCTTACTCAAGTCACATCTTGCTTAAGTCATACCTTTTATTTTATAAAAGACAAAACCAAACCCAAACCAAACCCGTTGCCATCAAGTAAATTCCAACTCACAGCAACCCTATAAGACAGAGTAGAACTGCCCCAGAGGGCTTCCAAGGAGCAGCTGGTGGATTTGAACTGCTGACCTTTTGGTTAGCAGCCAAACTTTTAACCACTGCTCCGAAAAGGAGAATTGAGGACAGGGACCTCAGTACCACCAAGAAAGAAGAGCCAGAAGCGGAACACATCCCTCAGACCCCGGGTTCCTGTGCTGAGAACCTCCTAGACTCAGGAGAAGACTGATGCCATGATACACAGAGATCTTCACGGAGCACCAGGCCCACAGATGTTGAAAGGAGACAAAGACCTTCCCCCAGAGCCGACAGAGACAGAAAGCCTTCCCCTAGAGCTGGCACCCTGAATTTGGACTTCCAGCCTCCTAAACTGTGACAGAGTAAATTTCTGTTTGTTAAAGTAAAAAAAAAAAAAAAAAACATTTCAAATGCGCCATACTGAAAATGTTGATGAAGAAAAGCATTGCACTGGGGATAGGAAAAACATGAGTATTGGGGCAAAGAGGAAATATAAGTGTTTAGTGATGACAATAGTTTTAATTCATACATTTGATCATAAACTGAAGCTTAAAACCTACCAATATTCTATAAAACTAAGGGAAAAAAATCACACACCCACACACAGCTGCCAGGCAGAATAAGACTCATTCATTCTCCCAATACTTGGACATCAAAAGAATCAATAGGACAATTGATGTTCCTGAAGATTCAGCTACAGATCAAGGACAGTGGAAGGTATATGCTCAAAATTAGCATTTTAATTTTAATCAGAGCTAGTATCATCATTCTGAAATATTTCATTGAAAATATAACCTTCAAACATGAAGCAGACAATGACAACCATTTCATAATAATGGAGTATACTACAGTGGCACAGCATCATGAGAAAAACAAATACATTTCATTGTGAACTGCTGCTCTGTATTATATAAGATGCCTTATACTTTATGCTTTGCAGGGGATTTTCTAGGCACAAATTTCCCTATGTAGATTTTGGCCCTGGGTACTACCAAGTGAAGGATCAGAACATGGATAACATTTCTTCCTCACTTAAAACTTTAATGTAATTAAGTGGCTGGCAATGAGGTAAACGGATAAGCCCAAAGGAATCCAGCCTTTCTACAGTAAGGCCTTTATTCCAGTTGTTACCTCCCTTGGAGCCACACACATTGTTCAAAAAAAAACCAAACCTGATGTCATCAAGTCGATTCCTACTTATAGCAACCCTATAGGACAGAGTTGAACTGCCCCATAGGGTTTCCAAGAAGCTACTGGTGGATTCCATGTCCTGACCTTTTGGTTAGCAGCCAAGCTCTTAATCACTGCGCCACCAGGGCTCCTTATACACACTGTAGAGGCGGAGGATTTCTGGTAGCCAGAAGGAAGAGGCAGTACTGCTGCGACATTCCCAAACTCCCCATGCAGTACTTCTTCCTTCCAACCTCCAATCACCAGAGAAGGATGAACAGAAAGCAGCTATTCAATCATAAATACAATCAATAAAAACCAAGTGCATTAGCATAATACTTTAGAGCTTGAGTTCCTTCACATTTATTACCTCAATCTGATTAAAGTCAACCGGGGTCTATGGTCAAGCAAGTTGATCACAGCCATCCTCAACCAGTATAAGATACATAAACTCCATAGAAAGGAATAAAAAGAAATAGGCAAAGGCTCAAAGGACTAGGACTGTAACAACTAAAAGGCTTTCTTCTAAGGATCTCTTTCTCCCATGATTAAAAATTCAAACACATTAAGGTCATCCAGTTGAAACGTCAAGATTTCCAATTCCTTCTACAATCCCTAACTGTAATTCAAAATCCAAAAAGCTTTGAAAATCAAAAGGTTTTTTATAATCTGATCTGAAGAAAACAAGGCTATAGTTTTTATCCCACCGTATTAGTTTTCTATCGCTGCAGTAACAAATTACCAAAAACTTAGTGGTTTCACACTAATTTATTGTCTTATAGTTGTGGAGGTCAGAAGTCTGACACGGGTCTCTCTGGACTAAGGTCAAAGTGTCGGCAGGGCTGCATTCCTTTCTGTAGATTCTAGCAGAGAATCCTTTTCCAAATTTTAGAGGCACCTGCATTCCTTGGTTCACGACTCCCTTCCTCCAACTTTGTAGGAAGCAAGGTAGCATCTTTCTGACCCTGTTTCCATCATCACATTTCTCTCTCTGACCATAGGCCACCAAAGGTTCTCTATTAAGGATCCATGTGATTAGACAGGATCCACCTGAATAATCCAAGATACTCTCCCCATCTCCCCATCTCCAAGTCCTTAAACCTTAATCAAAGTGCCTTTTGCCATGTAAGGTAACATATTCACAGGTTCCAGGGATCAGGACATGGAAAAATTTTGGAGGCTGTGGGGGACATAATTCTGCCTATCATACCCACTTATTGTGAATATTCATATTTTTCTAACAGAAATAGTAATGTGTTTGATCAGTGGGTGCTGCTCCAAAGCACACCAGGATTGTTACATGATATATAGTATACACACCCTATTATCCTTCTCAAATCTGAAAAAGTCTAAATTCTGAAATATTTCTAACCCCTAGCATTTTAGATAAGAGACTGTAACTTGTATCATGATTTATCCATACTATAGGACCTCTTCCTCATCACCAGGGCCACTCACTTCTGCCCACCCTCTTCAAAGGAGGAGTTGTTCTTCTAATAGGTTCCATCTCAAAATATTGCCTGGACCACACTTATTAGTAGACACGGTCACTATGCTTTAAAGGGAACAAAGTCATGGTCTATCCCTGTCTTTCTTCTGACTTCCTAGTCTTATGTGGCCAGGTAGTTAAATTGAAATTAAGACCCTCTTGGGGCATGACCATTTTTTATTCTCTTTGATTTCCTTCTAAAACTGGCCAGACCAGAAGGAATCAAGACTAAAAATATATACTCAAGGGGAAGTAGAAGGCCCTGACTTGGCTTCAAGGCCTAAGGTATGTGCTCCAAACCACCTTTTTCCAAAGAGCCCTATGCTAACATTAACAAGCATCATTTCAAGCTATTGATAAAGTGGTATTCTGATTATCATCTGGCTGCTACTGCCTGCATAAATCTTCCCTGGGGGTCCTGTACACGGATCGAGGTAACCGGCAGGACAGATTCGGGTATTCCTGGGACCTTAACCATGCTACTATCAAAATTCCACCACAGTTCTTAAAATATACAGTTAGTAAGCACTAATATCAAGAAATTTATGTGAAAGTTCATGAGATACTTTTCCACTCCAGTAGAAAAAAAATTCCAAAGAACTACCCTGTAGTATGATACAATAGGACAAACGTCTGCATTATACTGAGGAACACCCTGAATAGATACTATTAGTTCACAGAAAGGAAAAAGCTATAGGTAATGGCATAATTTCTAATGCAACTTCCTGTGACATTATTGAGAGGTTATCTGCTGTAGGCAGAAAAGCCTCTGTGGTTATTGAACCCATATATAAAAGACCTTCAAAAGAGCATTAGCATTCATTAACAGTGTAGAAGTCAGGGTATCTCGCAATTATGGTAACATAATCCAGCCCAATCTTGTGTTGAGCACAGCCTGACCATTAAAAATTGTAGTGTCTAGCTATAAATAAGCAGCTAAACACTCTGAACAAGAAAATTTTAATTTAAAAGTTGAATATATTCCAATTTCCTCAAGGGCAAAGACCTTTTCTTATTCATTCCTATACTTCTGTGATACTCACCACAGTGTCAAAGGCAATTGATACATATCTGTAAACTTTATTTTTAAAAACATTATGTTTACTTCATGAGGTAAATTAAAGCAATACTAAATGTACAAAGCACCACAAAACAAGGACACAAGACAGGATACAGTATCCAACACCAAACACAAAAACATGCTTATTAGAAGACATCTAAAAAAACACTACCAGCCTCCATACATGCCTGCCATATATCCTTTCAGCAGCAACTGGAAGTGGCTTTGTTTCTACATACTTCACAAAGAGCAGAAAAATCAGATCTGTGTTGTTTATCCTCAATTCTAAAAGTATTTCTTGTTGCACATTGTACTCAAACATCAAAATATCAATAAGAACTAGTGACTTCACTAACTTTATCCTGAGGCTTGTGATGCAACTTATTTGTGGTGCCCTAGAAACTAATTTCTGAATTTCTTTTTATTGGTTTTACTGAGTTCGCCCAGGTAATGCTCGTTCCAAGAGCCAACGTATATGCCTGGGACAAAAACAAAAATCGATTTTAATTCCCAGAGAGCATGGTATTGGTGTAGGTCACTGAACATCATCGTTGTTTTGTACCAAGATAATTGTGGATCTGAAAAAACTCTTGGGGGTAAAAATCCTATAAGTTACTCTACTGAAAACAATTAAACAGGAAAAGCACAAAAACCTTATGCTCTAAACCAAAAGAGGATCAACAGTTCATTTAAGAAACTGACAATATTCACATCAATCCAAGGAGTGAAAAACTTCTTAGTATTCACCAAGGATCCCAGAATCCACTTATATATATTAAATATTCAGTCCCCATTTACAATTTTATAGGATAGTAATTTATTTGTTGTTGTTGTTGTTGTTAGGTGCTGTTGAGTCAGTTCCTACTCATAGCAATCCTATAGGACAGAGTAGAACTGCCCCATAGGGTTTCCAAGGAGCAGCTGGTGGATTTGAACAGCTGACTTTTTGGTTAGCAACAGAGATCATAATCACTATGCCACTAAGTTTCCAGTAAAATATTTAGATAAAGTTAAATATATTCATGATATCAAAAATGAGGGGTTTTTTTTGTATTCTTTGATCCATTCCACACCATTGTATCTGCAAAAATACAACAAAACTTTGTACCTCTACAGAATCTACTCTGGCCTCTGATAATATTCAATTTTTGAATTCCTTTAGCCTCATAACATACTAATGAGAAAAAGGGATTCATACATACAATCCAGAACCTACACAAGGAAGGACAAATTGCAAATTTGCAAAGAATGGCTACAATAGGAAACATGTTACCATGGCCTCATTTGGGACATACAATATTTTGAGCACTTTAATCTTACTTAGGAGCCCTGGTGATGTAGTAGTTAAGCGTTTGGTGCTAACTGAAAGGTCAGCAGTTCGAAGCCATCAGCCGCTCCACAGGAGAAAGATGTGGGAGCAGACCATAAAGATTACTGCCTTGGAAATGCTATAGGGTTTCTACTTTGTCCTACAGGGACACTATGAGTCGGAACTGGCTTGATGGCAATGGGTTATTGTTGTTTTGTTTTTTGTTTTTAACCTCACTTAGTTCAGAAGGTAACAGAAAAATGCTTTTGTGACAATCAAAGTTCAAGCCATAAAGGCCTTTTTGTACGTTTGAAGCTCTTTTGGGGGTATCCTCCAGTTAAACTATAATACCATCACAAATTTTACCCAAGTGTCAGCTAAAGCATGTCCCAGTCCTCAAGCCCCTCCCCTCCCCTGCCCTGGCTTTCTTTCAAAATCCCTCACAGCTAAAACTGTTGAAAGATACATTGCCAAAAAGAAGAGACAGGATGGTGTTCCAGGTTAGTAACTAATGAAAGAAGAGACATCGTGCCCTCTGCCCTCATTCAATTATGGAGAATGTCCACAGAAGATTCAGAACCACGAGATACAAGTAGAAAAGAAGGCTAGGATGCCAGTAATTCACTGTGGTAACTACAGATTTACATAGCACTCTGTCAACTAGAACTCTATTAACTGGCACTTCTATATATCTACCAAACAATAATTAGTATTCACAATGACAATCCTGAGGCAATTTAAGGTTTTTGTATTATTTATCTATTGCTGTCTAACAAATTACTCCAAAATTTAGCAGCTTAAAACAATTAAGTATTTAATAACTTCCAGAGTTTCTGTGGGTTCAGGAAATCAAGAGCGGCTTAGCTGGGTGGTTCTGGCTCAGGGTCTCTCAAGAGATTACACTCAAGAAGTCACTCAGGACTGCAGGCGTCTGGAGACTTTAGCAGGGACAGAGGTCGCTCTTCCCAGGTGAGTCATTCATTTGGTTGGTAAGCCTGTGCTGGCTGTAAACAGAAGGCCTCAATTCCTTGCCACATGAATCTCTATGGATTGCTAGAGAGTCCTCACAACATGGTAGCTGGCTTCCCCCAGAGCTAGGGATCCAAGGAGCAAGGTGCAAGTAGCTATATCTCTTATGATTTAGCCTCAGAAGTCATACACCATCAGTTCCTCCATGTTCTATTGATCACATATTACAACCTATATAATGTGGGAGGGATTTAACAAAGGCATGTATACCAATAGGCAAGGATCATCAGAGACCATCTTGGAGGCTGATTGCTACACTCTTGAAATAAGCTGCCAAATGAAAGAAAGGTTAACGTTCAAGATAGTTTTAGAATTGTTCATTGTAACTCAAATTCTTGAAAATTATCCTTAAGTATAATAATATGACATTAAGCAGGCTACTACATGACATCTTATAAACTATTTGAGGGAAGCATTTAATAAATGTCTGTTAAAACAAACTAATACCACATTTTTTTAATCTTGCCTTATTGCTTTGGCTCAGTTCTAACATATTTTTCATGTATCATTTTGTGTGTTATTTTATTGACCTGGCATTAAACATTCAGTGTTATAATTTAGTAACTCTATCGTTTTTGTGTCAATATTAGTGACACTGATATCAATATTATTCTAAAAGCAGATATTCCAGATTCTTAAAACCAGAGTGAATAGGAATTTCCCTGATCAGAAAATCACAGAAATATAGAACCGCAAAATATCTTAAAAAAAAAAAAAAAAGTTGCTAAGGTCTTGGAAGCTCCATAGACACATCCGAACTCTCTGAGGGACTGAATTCCTGGGCAGAGGGCCGTGAGGACCTTGGTCTCGGGGAACATCTAGCTCAACTGGCATAACACAGTTTAAAAAGACAATGTTCTACATTCTACCTTGGTGAGTAGCATCTGGGGTCTTAAAAACCTGTGAGCAGACATCTAAGATACTCCACTGGTCTCACCTCTTCGGGAGCAAGGGAGAATGAAGAGAACAGGATACAAGGAAAAGATTAGTCCAAAGGACTAATGGACCACAGCTACCA
>NW_004444061.1:4978527-4988841 GCF_000243295.1 Trichechus manatus latirostris
GCCTGGCTACCACCACTGACTGCTCTGACCAGGATCACAACAGAGGGTCCTGGACAGAGCTGGAGAAGGATGTAGAACAAACTTCTAACACACAAAAAAAGACCAGATTTACTGGCCTGACAGAGACTGGAGAAACCCCGAGAGTATAGCCCCTGATACCCTTTTAGCTCAGTGGTGAAGTCACTCCCAAGGTTCACCGTTCAGCCGGGGATTGGACAGTCCCATAAAACAAAATGTGACTAATGAGGCACAGCAGTCCAGGGACAATGACTGGAAGGCAGGAGGGAACAGGAAAGCTGGTGATAGGGAGCCCAAGCTTGAGAAAGGACACTGTTGACATGTCATGGGATTGTTAACCATTGTCATAGCGCAATATGTGCACTAACTGTTTAATGAGAAACTATTTCATTCTGTAAACCTTCATCTAAAGCACAAAAAAAAAAAAAAGAATTATCTATGTGAGAACAAATTGACAACAGCAACTCAAAAGGTTTGATGGGAAGCCTAGGGGCCAGTGAGTTGAAGATAATGGTGATGGAATAATTTGCAAAAGGATAGTGAGAATAGCAGCACAACTGGAAGAATGTAATTGATGTCACTGAATTGTACATGTAGAAATTTCTGAAACGGTGTATCTTTGGCTATGCATATTTTCACAAAAAAAAAAAAAGGTCCTCCAAGGTCAAGAAGGGAAAGTGTTGACATGTTGTGGGGTTGTTAACCAATGTCATAAAACAGTATGTATACTGACTGTTTAATGAGAAACTATTTGTTCTGTAAACCTTCACCTAAAGTACAATAAAAAAAAATATTTTAAAAAGTTGCTGTCAAGTCAATTCCAACTCATGGTGACACCCACCAATGTGTTTCAGAGTAGAACTGTGCTCCACAGTGTTTTCAGTGGCTGCATCTTTCAAAAGTGGTTTGCCAGGCCTTTCTTCTGAGGGATCTCTGGGTAACTTTGAACCTGCAGCATTTTGATTAATAGTTTAGCACTTAACCATTTGTACTATCCAAAGAGCCACTGGAAAGAATCTTAACAAGTATTTAATTTGTTGAAGCCGGGTGATGGAACTTGGGAATCCATTATATCATTCTTTCCATTTTTGTGTTTGTTCAAAACTTTCCACAATAAAAAAAATTTTTAAGAGGTATCCTAATTCAGCACATACATTTTGCTGATGAGGACATTCCTTAAGAGATAAAGAAAATTATCTATGCAATAAAGTTCTTAACATTGAAACTCACAAAGCAAAAAGAAAATAAGCAGGAAACATCACATCTTTAACCAAATATCACCTTGTCATCAATGAGATTTCTCAAGTGACCTCACAAAAAATTATTCAGCAAAACTTCTTTAGTAAGAGCTGGTAGTTTAAGAATTATATTAGGGTTTTAGTGAACAGTTGTAGCTTGTGAATAAACAGCAATGTAATATAAAAGCTCAAAGTTTTAGATTTGTCGGGTTTCTTTTTTTAACTAACATATTACTACCGTAGCTAATCCTGATCTAGGCTTGCAATTTTTGAATAAAATAAATTCATGGATAATCTTGATACTGCATATAAAAAAGGTTAAGGTAAGCTTTTCTGGAAACTAGGAGACTGGAGGCTCCCCCTCAAAGTATTCTTTCCTCTCAGACACCTGGTTATTATTATCAGTTTGAGGAAAAACTAAGGGGATGGGGTTGGGGTGTGGGTAGCACAGCTCCTATGTAGACAGGTACTATGGTTCAAACCCAGACTTGGAAGAAAAAAATAATTCTAAACAGAAAAATAACTGTGGCCTTTCTATACATTCAACAGCAGCAGCAGCAGTAGTAAAAAACTCAAACTCGTTGCAGTTGGGTTGAAACTCATAGTGACCCTATAGGACAGACTAGAACTGCCTCATAGGGTTTCCAAGGAGTGGTTGGTGGATTCGAACTGCCAGACTTTTGGTTAGCAGCTGTAGCCCTTAACCACTGCACCACCAGGGCTCCACCAATAATAACAGCAGCTAATATTTTATGGGAGCCCTAGTGGCAGTTCTACTCTGTCCTATAGGGTCGCTATGAATCAGAATTAACTTGACGGCACTTAACAACAACAATAACAACAATATTTTATGAGTATTTGCTACGTGCCATGAGCTCTCTTTAACTGTTTATTAATATATTCCCTGATATAACATTCAAAAAATACTTCCCAACAACTATTTTACAGATAAGTAAATTGAGACTCAGGTCAAGAAATTTAACCAAGATAAACTATGTAAGTGACAGAGTTGGATTCAAACTCAGGTAACCTGACTACAAAAACTACATCTTTAATCATGTTATACTGCATTACAATGGATCAAGACAATCAAGCAAACATGGTGTTTGATGCCATTTTAATAGGTTAGAATAAAAAGGTGCCCAATGAAGTAACTGGTCAGATTTTATTTTTTTAAATCAGGGGAAAAAGACCTCCCAAGGGGTATGCCACAATTTGTCTGTTAGTAATACTGTGGGGGCTTGTGTGTTGCTGTCATGCTGGAAGCTATGCCACGGGTATTTCAAACACCCGCAGGGTCACACATGGTGGACAGGTTTCAGCTGCGCTTCCAGACTAAGAATATGAAGAAGGACCTGGCGCTCTACTTCTAAAAAAATTCGCCAGTGAAAACCTTATGAGTAGCAGCAGAATATCGTCTGATACATTGCCAGAAGATGAGCCCCTCAGGCTGAAAGGCACTCAAAATATGACTGGGGAAGACCTGCCTCCTCAAAGTAAAGTCAATCTTAATGACATGGATGGAATAAAGCTTTGGGGACCTTCATTTGCTGATGTGGCATGACTCAAAATGAGAAGAAACAGCTGAAACATCCATTAATAATCAGAACATGGAATGTGTAAACTATGAATCTCGGAAAGCTGGAAGTAGTCAGAAATGAAATGGAACTCATTAAGAGAGATACCCTAGGCATTAGAGAGCTGAAATGGACTGGTATTGGTCATTTTGAATCAGATAATCATATGGTCTACTATGCCGAGAATGACAAATTGAAGAGGAATGGTGTCACATTCACCATAAAAAAGAACATTTCAGGATCTATCCTGAAGTACAATGCTGTCAGTGATAGGATAATATCCATATGCCTACAAGGAAGACCAGTTAATATGACTATTATTTAAATTTACACACTGAACACTAATACCAAAGATAAAGAAATCAAAGATTTTTACCAACTTCTGCAGTCTGACATTGATCAAACATGCAATCAAGATGCATTGATAATTACTGGTGATTGGAATGCTAAAGAAAGATCAGTAACAAAGAAGAAATGAAGAAAGATCGGTAGTTGGTAAATATGGCCTTGGTAATAGAAACGACGTCGGAGACCATGTGAGAGAATTCTGTAAAACCAAAGACCTATTCATTGAAAATACCTTTTCTCAACAACAACAGTAACTATACAGGCAGACTTCGCCAAATGAAATACAGAGGAATCAAACAGACTACACCTGTAGGAAGAGACAATGGAGAAGCTCAACATCATCAGTCAGAACAAGGCCAGGGGCCAACTACGGAACAGACCATCAATTTCTCATACACGAGTTCAAATTGAAACTGAAGAAAATTACAGCAAGTCCACAAGAGCCAAAGTACAATCTTGAGTATATCCACCTAAATTTAGAGACCATCTCAAGAACAGAATTGACACATTGAACACTAATGACCAAAGACCAGACGACTTGTGAAATGAAATCAAGGACATCATACAAGAAGAAACAAAAAGGACATTAAGAAGACAGAAAACACCAAAGCAGATGTCCGAAGAGACTCTGAAACTTGCTCTTAAACAAAGAAAAGCTAAAGCAAAAGGAAGAAATGATGAAGAAAAAAGAGCTGAACCGAAGACTTCAAAGGGCAGCTCGAGAAGACAAAGTAAAATATTATAATGAAATGTGCAAAGATCTGGAGTTAGAAAGCCAAAGGGGAAGAACACGCTCAGCATTTCTCAAGCTGAAAGAACTGAAGAAAAAATTCAAGCCTCCAGTTGCAATACTAAAGGATTCCATATTGAATGACACAGGAAGCATCAAAAAAAGATGGAAAGAATACACAGTCACTGTACCAAAAAGAATTGGTCATTCAACCATTTCAGGAGGTAACATATGATCAAGAACCAATGGTACTGAAGGAAGAAGTCCAAGCAGCACTGAAGGCTTTGGCAAAAAATAAGGCTCCAGGAACTGCCAGACTATCAACTGAGATGTCTCAACAAATGGATGCAATGCTGGAAGCACTCATTCATCTATGCCAAGAAATCTGGAAGATAGCTACCTGGCCAACTGACTGGAAGACATCCATATTTGTGCCCATTCCAAAAAAAGATGATCAAACAGAATGCGGAAACTGTCGAACAATATCATTAACACCACATGCAAGTAAAATTTTGCGGAAGATAATTCAAAAACAGTTGCAGCAGTGCATCAACATGGAACTTCTAGAAATCAAGCAGGATTCAGGAGAGGACACGGAACAAGGGATATTATTGCTGATGGATCTTGGCTGAAAGAAGAGAGTACCAGAAAGATGTTTACTTGTGTTTTATTGACTATGCAATGGCATTTGACTGTGGATCATGACAAATTATGGATAACGTTGCAAAGAATGGGAATTCCAGAACACTTAATTGTGCTCATGAGGAAACTGTACATAGACCAACAGGCAGTTGTTCGAACAGAACAAGGGGATACTGTGTGATTTAAAATCAGGAAAGGTGTGTGTTAGGGTTGTATCCTTCCACCATACTTATTCAGTCTGTATGCTGAGCAAATAATCCAAGAACCTGGACTATATGAAAAAGGACGTGGCATCAGGATTGGAGCAAGACTCATTAACAACCTGCAATATGTAGATGACACAACCTTACTTGCTGAAAGCGAAGAGGACTTGAAGCACCTACTGATGAAGATTAAAGACTATAGCCTTCAGTATGGATTACACTTCAACATAAAGAAAACAGAATTCCTCACAAGTGGATCACTAAGCAACATCAGGATAATCAGAGAAAACACTGAAGTTGTCAAGGATTTCATTTTACTTGGATCCACAATCAATGCCCATGGAAGCAGCATTAAGAAATCAAATGATGTATTGCATTTGGCAAATCTGCTACAAAAGACCTCTTTAAAATGTTAAAAAGTAAAGATGTCACTTTGAGGACTAAGATGTGCTTGACCCAAGCCATGGTATTTTCAATAACCTCATATGCATGTGCCGGTTGGACAATGAATAAGGAAGACCAAAGAAGAATTGTTATTGTTGTTGTTGTTAGGTGCCATTGAGTCAGTTCCGACTATAGTGACTCCATGTACGACAGAACAAAACAATGCAAAACACTTCCCAGTCCTGCGCCATCCTCACAATCGTTGATATGCTTGAGCCCATTGTTGCAGCCAGTGTCAATCCATCTCATTGAGGGTCTTCCTCTTTTTCACAGACCCTATACTTTACCAAGCATGATGTCCTACATGAAGACTGATGCCTCTGAACTATGGTTATTAGCAAAGAATATTGAATATGTCATGGACTGCCAGAAGAACAAACAAATCCGTCTTGGAAGAAGTGCAGTCAGAAATGCTCCTTAAACGCAAGGATGGTGAGACTTTGTCTCATGTACTCTGGACATGTTAGCAGGAGGGACCAATCCCTAAATAAGGACATCATGCTTGGTAAAGTAGAGGGTCAGCGAAAAAGAGGAAGACCCTCAACGACATGGACTGACACAGTGGCTGCAACAACGGACTCAAACATAGCAATGATTGTGAGGCTGGCACAGGACTGGGCAGTGTTTCTTTCTGTTGCACACAGAGTCACTATGAGTTGGAACCAACTCCACAGGACCTAACAACACCACTGTAATGCTTGGCTTGAGACTTCATCTGGGACAGAGAAAGATGACGACCTATGGAAATATCACCACTAAAGGCTCATATCAGACATTATTGTTGACAGTCAGACATTGGAAGAAATGAAGTCTGAGTAGAAAGATAGCTCTGGGAATTTTTCCTACCCTGAGGTCCACTTAACCTTACAGAAAATTACTTTTCCTTACAAAATGAGGGGCGGAGAGATCTTAAACGGTTACAAAATGGGGAAATGTATTCCTCTTGCATTCATGTAAGTAAAAGGGTGATGCCTGCTGCGATTATTCAGTTCAACATCTTATGTTATTAATCACTGAGCATCTACTGCCTATATCCATACAGCACAGAGTAAAATATTAACCTTCTCCTAATTGGAAAGAAAATATCAGCATCATTACCCTCCCACCATTGTACAAGGGAAGATCTCCTTTCTCTATTCAGAAGTCTTTTCTATACCTCTGAATATGTGTGTGTCTCTCTTAGTATCCACCACTACTACATATATACACCTCTGTATGTAGGACTATGTCTATCGTTTAAGAAGTCAAAAACAGGAAAAAGATTATTTTGCCCATTTTTCTTCTGGGGAAAACACAGCTAAGTGACATCTGTGAATACAGAGGGAGCTGTAAGAGTAAATCTGGGATGTAGTAACAAGTAGGAATATAGCCTTTGTCTCTTGGCTCCTACTTCCATACACAGCTCCCTGACTCCCAACGTTTCTGAAGTTGGTGCAGCCTCTCATGTTTGATTTGGTGATAGTCTCAATCTAATTATCCCAGATATACACAAAGTCAGATACACATGAACACTTCTCTATAAATTCTTTACTATATAAAAATTAAGGAGCACTGGTGGCACAGTGGTTAAGTGCTCGACTGGTAACCAAAAGGTGGGTGGTTCAAACTCACCAGCTGCTCTAAGGGAGAAAGATGTGGCAGTGTGCTTCTGTGAAGATTACAGCCTTGGACAACCTATGGGGTAGTTCTACTCTGTCCTACAGCATAACTATGAGTCGCAATCAACTCAACAGCAATGGGTATATAAAAATTAACGTTGAACTATGTGTTTTCTGAGAATTTTACAATACTCCTCAAGTAAATGAGGAGCTAAGGGGCACTGCAAAACTAGGCCTGGGAATCATTATTCTGACCAAAGTTCAAAAGTTAACATTGGTCTATGCAAAGGAGCCAGCACACTATATCTTTTTATATCAAGTCCCTGAATGATCAGGAAGTGTGGACAGATCCACACTTCAGCTTGCACCCAGGACAACCGTCTCCTGTTGCCATGGGTTACCAGGAAGATTCACCTGGAGCCCTCCAGACAACTTGAGAGATATAGCTATTTCAGAATTAACAAAATATATTCTTGGTAATTAGCAGTGTTCAGCAATACAGTCTATTAAAGTATCAGATAAAAAACATTAGTTAATCCCACCACATGAAAACAGGGAATAAGTAAATCGGAAGGATGTCTTTCCTGTTAGAAAACAGAGCTCACCACTGGCAACATTTTATTAACTGAGCCATATATAGATGTGATCACAGGGGAAAAAACAGTTTCAGAATCAGTGAACTGTAAGTAAGAGTAATTTATGGCTTGTCACTAATATACCTTTTAACCTCAAATCACACAAGGCTTACTCAAAACAGACTTTATGTTAAATCTTTCACACATACATGTGTAAAAAGGAACAGTTACACCAAAATATTAAATGACCAAGAGGGCATGACAATCCTTAAACCAATAACAAGAAAAATATGAACATTTTATTGCACCTACGATTAATTATACATTCACGTTTCACTCAGCCTACCAGGAGCACCCCCACCCACCCAGAAAATACCCAAATTGGAAATCCAGGTAAAAATAATGTAGGACCATTACTATAATCACTGTTCACTGGGAAGAAGAAGAAAATGTTAGAAGTACGCTTTTTGGATGTCATTGGCAAGGGAATTGTAAGTCTTTGTAAATATTCCTCTAGACTGGATAAATATGACACATGGTGCCCTGCTGGCACAGTGGTTAAGAGCTACGGCTGCTAACCAAAAGGCTGGCAGTTCGACTCCACCGGCCGCTCCTTGGAAACCCTATGAGGCAGCTCTACTCTGTCCTATAGGGTCGATATGAGTCAGAATCAACAGCAACGGGTCTGGTTTTTGGTTTTATGGTATGAAAAGTATTAGGTGTGGAATTAAGAAGATGAAAAGGCATTAAATTGTACAGTTTCCTAATTGTCTATAAACAAAGACAACAGTGTGGAGTGGCAAGGCAGTGGTTTTGTTTTTTTCTTGGTTTGGATATATTTTTCATTACATCAGTAGTTCTCCTTCCTGATCCATTCTCTGCTCCGAGATCTTTTATTCTATATTAATAGCTGGATTTAAAAACAAATGTGTAGACAAAGGAAAGAAAGCAAAAGGAAGCTCTCTAAAACCGAGACCTTCTTTCTATATAAACTATGTATATCACTGAAACAGAGTGGAGGAAAATCATTGATTAGTATCATTTCTATCCATGAACTACTTTGTCCTCAGGAAAACTTGAGAGCGTTAACAACTAGATTTTTGAGAAGCAAACAAAAAAAAATCCACATAAATTCTATTTCTGTTTAAAGAGAAGTCTTCCTCTTTTTTCCCCCTTTATTTTCACGATACAGGCATTCTGTGTTTGAAAGAAAAATAAAACCATAGTGAGGAAGCATTTCAACATAAATAAGGCAGAATGGATTCTATACTAGAGTGGATCCTTTTTTAAATTATAAGTACTAACATATACCTACTGAGCATAGTTATGCACAGGCTTAAAAACTACCAAAAACAAAAGGCTTGGTTTTACTGTGTTTTCATGTTTTCAGTATTAAGTCTGAATCTACTTACTTGACACAGGAGTTGCTATGCCTATTCTGTTCTTTGGCAGGGTCTGTCTGGCTCCCTAGTTCTCTTAGCACCTTCTCCCAGAGATTGCCACCTCAGGCAGCCTGGACTTCAGGAAGCGAGCCTCTGAACCTTAACTATGATCTACTCATTCCAGTGACTCAGAAGCACCAATGTGAATGAAGATCAAAGAGGGGATCATTAAGGTAATAGAAGCTGCATGCTCCCCACAAACTGGAGAAAGGGGAGGGGAAAAAAAAAACTGTCTCCCAAGCCCCCTAAAATTAAATGTCAAAGAGGATAAAATATATTAATAATTTAAGAGGAAAGTTTCTCTAGAATGACTAGATTTTTCAAAAGATCTATTTATCTATGTGCCTAGCTTATTTAGATTTAAAACATATGCAGCCCTTACGATACATGTACTCAGAGCATGGAAGCGATCTGCAGAACTCTGATTCTGCCATATAGACGCCCAGCTTAGAATGCATTTCTGCAGAATCGGGAGGAGATCAATAGACTCCGGAAACAAACATGTTGATGGATGAGGACCGGTCTGAAAACAGCCAGGCTGAGGTGGTCACGCCGCAGGTTTCACTCCTCTTCCCATGTTGGCGGAACGAACGGGTTACAAACGATTCCTCATTATTTTATGTTAAGGGGAATAAGGAAATGAGGGGAGAGAAAAGAGGGATGGGAGAGACTAGAATGGAGCGGGTGATGAAGAAAGGAAGAAAGAAATGAAGGACTGGGAAAGAGAAAGGGAGAAACCCGAAGAGGGGCGGGGGAGTCGGAAGGAAAGCTATGATGTATTGACGCTCGCCAGCCGCCCAGCAAAGCGGTCCATCACCCCCAAGCCTACATCCCTCGCTTGCTCGTCGGAGACACGGGGCTCCCGGGTTCTGCCGCCCTAATGCTGGCAGCCCTCCCTGCGACGCCAAGATGCCCAAAGTAGCCCACCGCAGCCAGCCTCTTCAAACCCGCCACTCCCTGGACCCCGCTCACCACCCCGCCCCCGACTTCTGCCCGCGCCCCCATCTCCAGTCTCAGGGAAAAAGCAGAGTAGCGCCCAGCGATGGGAAAATAAAAAGGGGAGGAGAGGGTCAACCAAAAAAGAAAAAAATCTTCTTAATAATCTGAAAATGGGTCTTGGGGAGCAGCAGGGGAGGGCACCGGCCGCAGGCACCTGGAAAGGAACACGCTGTTGCAAATACCCTGGGCTGCGTTGTGCTCGCCGGTTTTCCACAAAAGGAACTTTGGAAGGAGCGCAGCGGTTTGCAATGGAAGAGAATGAGATTGCAGCGTTACCTGGCCGAGGTCATGCCGACGGGCCGCGGAAATCCTCGTGTTTGCGATATTGAGCCACTTAATCAGGTTACTATTGAAATCGTCTTAAAGAGGAGGGGGAAAAAAATCCAGGCACATCCTCGTCACCCCAAAGGAAACCGCTCGGACCGCCGAGAGCGGGCGCGGGACCGGGCGCGGCGCCTCTCCAGCCCGGCTCGCTCTTTCTTCCCTCCTCTGCCGGGCCG
>NW_004444061.1:4988941-4998461 GCF_000243295.1 Trichechus manatus latirostris
GGGCCGAGCCGAGCCTTCCGTGGCGCGCAGCCGGGAGCCAAAGCGCGAGCTCGCTCACAGCCGCCTGCAGGCTTGGGCGGCGAGTGGCGCTGTTTCCCAGCCGTGCAGCTGGAATTTAAAGAGACAGACGCGTACCCGGGTCTGGGGTCGTTGCCCCGGAGAGGAGCCGCAGGACACCCACCGTCTCGGTCCGACCTGAAGGGACGGAGCGGGCTCTGCCAGAAAAGTTTCCTGCCCGAACGGCGGGAGGAGCGCTTGAAGACCAGCCTCAGCCTCCTCTCCCGAATGCAGAGCACAGACTCGAAGGAGCGAGTGAGAGGAGGAATTTTTATTTTCCCCCTTAAAGACTAGGAGGGAAATAATTTGTATGCTCAACAAGTCATGCACCTATTTTCAGCCGCTCCCGTTTATGTCCTCGTGCACCGACTTTTCAATGAAAGCACATGGAGACGAATGGGAGTTCACGCCTCGTTTTATGACAGACTCTAAGCAGAGACGCATGGGTTTGAGGGGAAGGTGGTTGTGGGAGGATATAGCTGTCAAATATCTAAGAAAAAAAAAAAACCTTTTTTTCCTCTTCTCTCTCAGCCAACAAAGCTTCTCCTTGTCTCTTCCCTCCCAGGCCTGGAGAACAGCCTTAAAGGTATATTCCAACCTCTACTCCAACATCACCCAATGGGTCACCTTCCCACCCGCATCTTTTCTCTACAGGTATGAGTGCAATTACCTGCTTCTGTTGCTGAGAATAAGCAACAAGAATCTAGTCTGTCTTTCAGTAGGCAATTCTCTCATTGTTGTTACAAGTAAGACTCATATTTGTGTTATTCCCAGTATTACAGTCCAAGCAGAATGAATTGATAAATATACATGGTTTGATGCCACCGCATATTTATTTGGGGAACCAGAGAGATTCTGATTCAATTAATTTATTTTGCTACTCTACCCATCACCCTTCACTGCTTTATATACTGAACAGTCTCTTGTTGGTGCCAGTTCAACCCCAATGTTCCTCAGAGGGAACAGTCAGTAAGGAAGGGGACTCTCCTTGTGGTCTTGTCTAGATCAACCGAAGTGACTACACAAAATCACTCCTGCATAAGGGAGTAGATGCTTGATGAATATGGATGATACTCCATTGAGTTGATAGACGATATCCTCAGAAGGAGAGAAAGAGCCATATATTATTCCTCTTTGGTCCCCGCCCCCCAACCTTATGTATTTTTGTGAGCATTGCACCTAGCAAGACTGCTACATCTGACTCAGGTGTCTCAAATTTCTTGCCTTTCTACCAGCTTACCTCCAGTACTCATGCCTCCTGCATACATCCTTCTCCTTCCTCCTTTACCTTGCTGCCAGAGTAAGCTTTCAAAAATACTACTACTAGTCTTATCTAAAGTCCTTCTTTGGTTCTCAATTTCCTTCAGGGTGATGGCCAAATTTCTTATTACAATATAGAACAATGCTTCTGAAACTTTAGCATGGATCAAAATAACCTGGAGGGATTGTTAAAACAAAGATTTCTAGGCCCCATGTCCAACTTTTCTCATTTATTAGGTCCAGCGTGGGGAGTGAAAATTTGTATTTCTAACAAGTTCCCGAGTGATGCTGATGGTCCGGGGACCACACTTTGAGAACCAATGGAATAGATCTTTTATGATCTGGCCCCTGCTTACCCTTCCTGACTCATCCCTCACACCTCCCCCACAGTCCCCAAGCAGGGCAACCTTACTAACTTATGCCATGCTTTCTCATACAACACCCACTCATACCCTACACACACTTGTGTATATTCTGTTCTCTGCCAGGAATTGCTTCCCCTTCCCTTTACTCCTCTCCATGTTCCGTAACACTCCATCTGGGTAAATCTTGCTTAACCCCTAAGACTAAGCTCCTTTAGGATGCCTCCCCAACCACTTCCCACATCCACATATGAGTCTGGGTACCACTCCTCTCTGCGTCACCTCTGTATCCAGCTTTCACACCTTAGGTATAGTAATTGCATGTTTATATGTCTGTTTCCTCACTAAACTGGGTATGCTAAGGACGGGGACTGCAGCTTATTTATCCTTGTATCCTCAAGTGCCAGCACGTTGATTGAGATGTTGTAGCAGCTCAATTAATATTGAGAAAGGAGCAGGGAGGGAAAAGGAAGCATTTCTGCATTGCAGTAATGATGAAGATCAACATAGCCAAAGGAGTGAGTGACATAAAGGCACCTAGTAAATACCTTTTTAATTAATATTAGAAAGGACAGAGGAGAAAAAAAGGGAATTAATATTTCTGAACTCCTGATCTATAACAGGTACTGGGTTAAAAGATTTGCATGTTACCTCATCTATTTCTCAAAACCACCCTGCAAGATAAATATTATTACCAAAAAAACACACAAAAAAACCCAAACCCATTGCCGTTAATTACAACTTACAGTGACCCTATATGACAGAGTAGAACTGCCCCATGTAGTTCCCAAGGTTATAATCTTTACCGAAGCAGACACCACATCTTTCTCCCGAGGAGTGGCTGGTGGGTTCGAACCACCGACCTTATGAGAAATATAAGGCATCGAAAAGTAACTTACTCAACATTATGCAGCTGTTTGGTGTCTGCTGTGAGGCTAAGAGGCATTCAGAGGGAGGACATGCTTTGCTGTAAGCCCCACAAAGGCAGTTTTCCACTGGCATAAATAAATTTAATATGTATCCTGTTAATATTCAGGAGCATTTTGTTACTTTGATAAATATCACTTGAGCTCTCATTGTGCTCCTTCCAGAAGGGAGTGTCCTTCACAGACCAGGGCAGGGACCTCTAATACTTTGTTGATGTTTCCTTGACTCAACAGTCTACCGATGTGCAGGCTCTTCAGGCTGATGTGAGGAGGGCTTTTCTGGCTGGTGAGCATGATTACTGGTCTTGCTCAACTATTTACTGTATCCTTAATGCTATGTAAATTTGTAACTTAATCAACCAAACCAGACAGGTAAACCTGTTAAAGTGACAGAGCCAGAGTCATTTACTTGTCTATATTCTTTCTGCTATACTGCAATTAACTATAATAGAAATAAACATGAAATGGCAACAAAATGTGTGAATAAATTAATAGTATGATAAATGAAATCATGTATGCTCCCTTTGGATATTTATCTAAACAGAAATATATGCATTTTGAACAAAAGTGAGTTTTTTTGAAAGTAAATAGATTTTATGCCATTTAGAATAAGGTTTTAGTTCAAATTTTAACTGATTTGCTATAAATAAACCAAGTATCATAGATAAAAAAAATCAGTTCAGTATAAACTTGGGAATATTACAATGACTATAGAATAAATTAGTACTTCTCTCTATAGAAATGTTTGTTTCCTTGCATGTTGTATCCTTTACATAGGATCATACTAAAGTCATGAACTTCTTAGAGACTGGAAGGAAGGTATCTTTCGGGCAATGGTTCTTAACTTTAACTGCATGTTAGAATCACTTGAGGAACTTTCAAAACTCCTAATGCCCAGGTTACACCTCAAACCAATTATATCAAAATCTCCACAACTGGGATCTAGGCATCAATGTTTTTAAAGCTCCCCACTCCTTTAGAGATGATCATCAGTGAAATTCAAACCTGGCTGCCCATTAGAATCACCTGGGAAATTTTAAAGACAACCATGCCTAGGCCCACCTACACAGATTCTGATTTATTTGGTCTGTTGTATGGCCCAGGACCCTCTCCCAAATGACTCTACTGTTCAGCCAGGGTTGAGAGCCAATGGTTCTCAAAGTGGGGACCTCAGACCATAAGCATCAGCATCACCTGGGACCTGGTTAGAAACACAAATTCTCATACCTTACCCCAGACTTACTGAATGAGAATGCTGGGGATGGGGCCCACTATCTGTATTTTAACAAGCCCTCTTGATGATTCTGATATACACTGAAGTTTGGGGACTAATGCCTTATAACGTGGTATCAGGGGCATCATTCACTTTAAGAATTAAGAAATTAGCATTATTTCCAACAAATATCTGTTGAGCAACTACTATGATGGTTCTAACAAGCATTTCTAACAAGTTTCAGGTGATGCTGATGCTCTAGGTCCAGGAATCTTAGTTTGAGAACCACTGCCTTTTATGTACCACATCCTATGAACAAATACAGTAAAACTTGGGAAAGCCAGAACGTGTGTAAGGCAGAAACTTGTCATAGAAGAAAAACTCAAACATATTCCACTATTAGAGAGGGTAGAAAAGTGGTAAGACTGTACCCTGTCAAAGGTGGAAAACTTTCAAAACCCGGGAAAAAGGCAGTCCCGTCAAGTTCTGGCTCTCACAGATTTCACTGTAATAAGAATCTTGAAGGGTTTTTTGTTTGTTTGTTTTTTCAGTAGGAACCTATCCCAAAATAAAACAAACGTTTTATGGCTCCATCAAGACAGCAGCTTATAAAATGAAAATCTGACTCATAGCAACCCCATAGGACAGAGTAGAACTGCCCCATAGGGTTTCCAAGGAATGGCTGGTGGATTTGAACAGCTGACCGTTTAGTTAGCAGTCTTAACGCTTAACCATTGCACCACTAGGGCTCCTTTTTCTGTTTGGTTTTTAATTTCCTAAAATAAAAAGTTACAGGAGGATAGTGTGTGTACTATATTATTTGACCTACTCCTACTTACTTGGTCAAAAAAACTTTGGCATTGAGAAAATAAAGAAAATAAAAAGCTGTAAAGGCAATAAAAAGCTAGGGGCACCTCCGTTATGGATGTGGTGATAAAGAGTTCCTTTACTGTACTTGATTGCAGGGAAACTTCAGAGGAAAAAAAAAGATTATCCCTTCTCTCCTCAAACCAAACCACCAGATCCAAGGCATAGAAAACAGTTGATCAAAAGTGTGGCCACTCTGGCTACACTAATGAGACTGACTTGCCTTCCAAAGAGGCTACCCTTCTTCCTGTAGTTGCTTTAAGGAGAAAGAAAAAGCCAAATCATTCAAAATTCACATCATTCTTGGTGCCTGGGTGTGAATGTAGCTATGTAAACTCTATCCATCCTAACGTACAAACATTAAAGGGACCCCTGGTTTTCACACCCTGGGCTTCCTTCCAGTGGAACAAGCATAGAAGCCCAGCTGACTAAAAGCAAGCACTATGTCTCTAATCCTTGCCTCTAGTCAGGCAGTCAAAGAAAACCCCCAACCAGAGCATGCAAAAGAAGACACCCAGACCATGAAATCTGCCTTCATCCTTTTAGCTGCCTGAATTGATTTCAGGCTACTAACCTGGATCCTTGAGGGAGGATCTTTCTGCGATAAGCTTTTCATAGTATGAGACCCTGCCTCTACTTGGCAATTGCTTTTGAAAAGTTCCGAAATAGACTACTAAACTGCATTTTCTTTCTGAGACTTCTTTGGGATCAATAGCATTTCTCTGCTTTTCCAGATGAGAGCTCCAGGGAGGAGATTCTAAAAGCTCTGAGTTCCCAGCCAAAACATCAGGTGCTAAGTTGCTGACAAGAGAAAAGGCTTTTTAAGAGTGATCTACCAGCATGTGTTTTGCCTGTGCTTTTTCAAATAACCACAATATTAATTACTACATCAGCTACTGAACTACTTACCCTATAAAAGACAAAGTTTGAATGAAATCTCCTTCTACCAAGGCTGGAGGAAGTAATAGTCACCATCACACTGCAAAATGTCACCAAGATTTCTTTTTTAGGGCATATATACTTAAATAAGCAATGAAGCTCCCAGAAATATAATTAAATTGCTTAGGTGAACAGAGAACAGCAGTAAGTGGCCTTTAAAAATATCAGTTGTGAGGGAAAAATGTAAAATGAACAAAAGGTAGATAAAGATGATGAAAAGAGGCTGAGTAAAGGGTATGCAAGAATAATTGCGAAGGGGGCTGCAAAAGTGGCAACATGGCCTTCACTTTGAGAGTGTCAGTTATAGACAGACATATGGGGCTATTTCATTACAGTTGATCTCCTTAGAAAATTTACTAAAAAGCTAAATTTTCAAATCAGAAGATTCTTAAAATTACTACCTGAATTGGAAAATTGTCGTGAGGCTATGTGAGAGAATTTCCCTGTTATTAGGAGATTTCAGGTGAACTTACACTCAAATGGCTACAAAACAAGAAAAAGAATTACACCTACTCCTCACTTATCAACTATCTCATTATCCAACATTTAACATTTAATGCACCAGTAAAAAAAAATCTACTATCTGACTATTTTGTGCATTAACAACGTATGTCTGGCAGTAATGAATGTCGAGGTGCAAGGCGAGAGTAACGCTGGCTATGATGGTTAAGGTTATGTGTCAGTTTGGCTGGGCCATGATTCTCAGTGGTTTAGTAGTTATGTAATGATGTAATTTGGCAGTTATGTAATAATGTATCATCCTCCATTTTGTGATCTGATGTGGTCATCGCTATGAGTCAGAATCGACTCAGTGGCAATGGGTTTGGTTTGGTTTTGGTATATATATATATGTATCTATACACACACACACACACACACACACACACATATATATATACATATATATACCCACTCCTCACTTATCGACATGGGTAGGTTCCAAAGACTAGGTCATTATGTGAAAATTGGTATTATGCAAAAATGGAGGATGACCACATCAGATCACAAAATGGAGAATGACTACATCATTACATAACTGCCAAATTACATCATTACATAACTGCCAAATCATGTCCCAGCCAAGCTGACACATAATCTTAACCGTCACAGCCAGATTACTCTCGCCTCATACCTCAGCATTCGTTACTGCCAGACGTACATCATTAATGCACAAAATAGCTGGATGGATAGTAGATTTTTTTTACCCTTGTTGTAAATACAAGATGTCAGATAACAAGATAGATGATAAGTGAGGAGTAGGTGTATAGTATTTCAGTACATCATATATTCCAAGTAATGCTGCATACTACACTGTACCATGGTGATCTTTTTAATACTCTGTAAATTGATTCCCAGGCCATTCTTGTTCCCACTTGTTTATAGCCACGGTAACCTAGAAGAAAAGAGCATTTCCATGTTCATCAGTGCCCACAGACACATTTCTTTCTCTCCCGAAGTCTTCATAACAACACTTATTGTTGGCCTAGAGAGCAGCAGCACCAAGAACCTTCTGTAGGAACAGATTTAAGAGCTATCCACAGTTGTGTGAACTCCTCACAGGTAGTCAGTTGAATGCCAGTAGCAGCAAATTTGTACTTTTCAGTATCGTGAACTATGACAGTAGAATTATAAATCTCTAAAAAATGTAAATCTCATGCATCCTTTCAAGCCACAATATATCCTAATTATTAACGTAGTTTCCTATTATTAAATCACCTTTGCCTATTGTTCTCATGGATTTTTGATCCATAAAAATGCCCTTCCTTATGGTAAATTTACACTGATGTTGATCACGCTGACTCACTAACATTTCCTCTAAAAATTCCTGCAACAATTCCCTACTTCTGACACCACACCTAGATCATCAAATAAGAGAAAGCTGGCACCTGCCTGAAGCCTTATGATTTAGAATTCTCCTGTAGACACACATTCTCACAAATACCCAACAAAAATGCAATCAAAACAAGCCCAGTATATTCAGTTTTTTTCTTTTAAGTCGACTGCCCAATTTCTGTTCTAACAATCTCGATTTTCTAGGTAGTGGGAAGGAAAAACAATAAAAGAATTTGATTTAGGGCACTTGGTCAACACATTTGCACAGAATTGTTATCTTTGGGGAAAGACAAGCAAAAATGGAAAAATTAGCATGAAAATAAAATGGAACAGAGACTGATTTTTTTTTTCACATGCCTGAGGATACAGAGAAAAGATAAAGTAAGAAGAAGTTAATCACTCCTTGCTACACACTGACAGTACAAATCAAAATTCTAGAGGTGCTTGCTAGGTAGAGATACCAAGAGAAAATTTTCTTCTTTCAGGAAAAAAGAATCACGCAGGAAAACTTCTATTTAAGTACCTCAATATATATAGAGAGAAATTATACATTGAATTGTCCTTATCCGTGAATACAGAGCCAAATTGTCACGGGACACTCAATAAGTACAAGTCATAAATGGAAAGCTACTGTCACCCCTTAGTTATTCAGCCCTATAGACAGTCTAATTGAAAATGTAGAAAGGTCAAAAACATGAGCGTTTGCTCTTCAAATCAATAGGTCTTTGTAGAATGTATCTCCTCTAAAGGAAATCCTGTTTGTTTCTATGTATTCGAAGTTCCAAGTCCTAAATTAGAAGTTAGTGGGAACAGGGGAACAGGAGAGGAAGGGAACAGTCCTGAACTCTTGTAGTAACTGGGAATGAGTAGAGATCAGTGGCATTTTACTCATTTTTTTACTCATTTTTATTCCATCAAGCACAGTGACAGCAGACTACTTTTTTTTTTTCCTCTCATACCAAAAGATTGGCTAGGACCAGTTTGGGGAGGAATTTCATTAGTTTCCATCTATGGGTTATTGTTTTCTTCTAATGCTTTCGGCAAAGTGCCTTTAGGAATTAAAAAGACAGCATAAACCACCTCATCGATTTGCTTATTCAACTCACAGAATGCCCCCTTAACTATAGCTGTTGGGATATCCAAACATGGCAAAGTTAACTTAATGACAAATAATATGGTTAATGGACAGATAGCAGAAATAGTCAAAAATAGCATAGGGATAGCTTTTTTCCATAACTGCAACTAATCCAAAACTATGTATCACTCCATGCAATCCCAAAATACTCAAACTACACATTGCATTTTATGTAACATACATATTCAATTAAAAAAAAACTATTGATCCAGTCAGTTTCAGGTCATGACAACTCCTTGTTACGTAGTAGAACTTCTCCATAGGATGTTCTTGGCTGTAATATTTACAGAAGCATTGCCAGGCCTTTCTTCTGTGGTGCAGCTGGGAGGGTTCAAACTGCCAAACTTTAGGTTAGTGTCGTTGTTAGGTGCCGACAAATTGATTTCGACTCATAGCGAGAACAGAACTGCCCCACAGGGTTTTCTAGGCTGTAATCTTTATGGGAGCAGATGTACAGACCTTTCTCCCGTGAAGCCACTAAAACCAAAAAACCTGTTGCCGTGGAGTCCATTCTGACTCATAGCAAACGGACAGGACAGAGCAGAACTGCCCCCTGGGGTTTCCAAGGAGTGGCTGGTGGATTCGAACTGCCGACCTTTTCGTTCAGCAGTCTTGGCTCTTTTAACCACTGCTCCACCAGGGCTCCATGGAGCCACTGGGTCGGTTCAAACCATCAACCTTTCAATTAGCAGCCAAGCAAACACAAATCATTTGCACCACCCAGGGACCAAAATAATAATAATAATTCTCTCTATATACATATATATAAACCTGTTGCCGTCGAGTTGATTCCGACTCATAGCGACCCTATAGGACAGAGCAGAACTGCCCAATAGGTTTTCCAAGGAGCACCTGGTGTATTCGAACTGCCAACCTTTTGGTTAGCAGCTGAGCTCTTAACCACTGTGCCACCAGGGCTCCATATATA
>NW_004444061.1:4998561-5022118 GCF_000243295.1 Trichechus manatus latirostris
TATTGTGTGAAATCTGCACTATAAATCTGATTTATTACATTAAAAAAATTTAAACTTCAGAGTTTCTAATATATTGAAATATGCAAGTAAGAGTTTAGTCTACATGTTTGATAAGAATGAGCTGTGTATTTCTGATCTATATCTGTCTCATAAAAATCCACTATTTAAATGCTTCCTTATTGGCATTTAAATAGTATCAAAAGTGTGTGCATGTGTGTGTATGCACACATGGGTTTTAATTTGATTTCTGGTTCTCAAAAACATCTCAGACATTTTCCTGTTTCTTAAAAGGAGTATATTCTTTAACTTAACAAGGACCTCAACTCTGTTTATGACAAATCGAGATACTTCATTTTAAGGCCCCTAACATTTTACTCCCTGTGTAAGTTTCTTGCATAAACACTTGATTGAAGCTACAATCCAAAATACTGAAAGGATGGATAGGGACCAAGTCATGCGATAAGAAATGCAGACTCATATCTCTCTTCCTATAATAACTGTCATAGGAAAACAGATGGGAAATACTATGTCTGGCTCCGTGATGCTTTGCAGACTAGTGAGGTTTTTCACTATAAATTTAGTAATTTATAAACTTGTAGAAGTCACAAGCACTTATGAAGCCAGTTTCCTTCCTAGAATCACCAAGAATCTTACACTGATAAGAGGGACACTCACTACTTCTGTCAAACCACTATGTTTGGTCTGCGTTAATAACAGTTACAATTAATCTGCCTGAAAATCGAAGCTTAGGTAAACTCCCACCCTTAGTTGTACTTGGTATCCAGAGAACTCATAGCATCCAGTTCCAGTGATGACTGCTGGTGCCAGTAACGACATGATTTATCCTTTATAAGAAAATTGTGAGAATATCTCTAAAAACATCTACATGAGGATCATTTCTTTCTTACCAATGCTACCAAACAGCATATGAATGGAGATATATAAATTGAATACCGGCCATAAGAACACATGTCCAAGGAATATTTCATTAATTTAAAACTAAGCAACACTGAACAAAAATCTCATAGAGAATGATGTATATAGAGATGATGACAAAACATATGATCCATCCAAAGTCTTTGTTGAACTATGAGATCCTTAAGAAATTACACAATTTTTATGAGGAAAAGGTGAAAGTTATTGTAGACATGTATTTGTTCCATCGAAGGCCAAGTGCAAACTCTTGGCAAAGCACATATTTTAAAACATACATATCCATAAAATTTACTCAGGAGCATCTGACTTCCTCTGAGAGTTACACGAGATGACTCAATCAATATGTTCATTTGAAGACTGAGATCCAAAGTCTTAGTCAAGATTTATGACCATTTTATTCCTCTTTTATTTTCTAAAATTTTCACCAGCCTTTCTACAGGCTGTTACATCCTGATGTCTGTGGGAGGTTTCCAACTCTGTTTCGAATTTCTAAAATGAAGATAATTTGGAGTGTTATTTCTGTAGACTGGCTAACTTAAAATCCTTCGAAACTCTTTAATAGGAATTTTTCTATTCTCCTTATAGTAAGGCTGTATTCCACCCATACTAGTTGATTGCATTTGTGTTCAAGAAAACAATTTTATATAAATAAGTTTGGAAATAATTGTTGGGATTAGAACCAACAATTTATGATTTGTGTGTTTTCCAGGATACATGTATAGCAATAAGAGCATAATACATATTTTTCCCTAACCTGGTTCATAAAACCTATTCAGGTTTACAATTTCTTTAATGTAACAAAGACATTTACTTCTTGCTTAAGCATTGTAATTTAACAAATCAAATACAGTATATTCTTCAGATTGCTCAAATTTCCTCACTTTGAATATATTTTATGCTTTTGCTTAAAATATTCACTTGCTACCAAACTGTAAACTAAGTGTGTCTCAGGAGTTCTCAGGGGATAAACGATAAGAAGGCATCTCTTAAGAATAATTAATCAGCATATTTACTGTGCATCGACTATGGCAAGGCAGTGGAACCCCATTATAAACCAAAACCCATTGCCATCAAGAAGATTCCAACTCATAGACACCCCATAGGACAGAATAGAACTGCCCAATAGAGTTCCAAAGGCTATAATCTTTACAGAAGCAGATTGCCACATCTTTCTCCCGTGGAGGGGATGGTGGGTTTGAACTGCTCCACCAGAGCTCCTTAACCCCACTATAGAAGACTGCAAATGTTAGAGAGAGCCATGCCTGCACTAAAGAAGTTTTCTGTCTACCTGAGTTGACAGCATATGAGAATGAAACACTTCAACAGCAATACTAGAGAAGATGTGCTTCAAGGTGAGTAATTCATCATTAAGAAAAGCTGAAGCCAACTTTGGATGTTCTGTGGACATGGGGTTAAACTGAACAAGAGATTTTTAACAAAGCCTCATATAGTTTTGATACTCAAAATGTGGTCCAAGGACTAGCAGCAGATGTGTCATGTGGGAGCTGGATAAAAACACGGAATCTCAGAATCTTCATTTTCAGAGGATTCTAAGGTCATTTATATGCCCATTAAATTTGAGACTGCACTGTTTTGAAGGAAGTAATCTTTGATCCTTGATCTGGGCCTTGAAGAACAAAAAGGTAAGACTGAAGTCTTAGGCAGAGTCCAGATAGTGAAAGACCTTGAAAGTTCGACTGAATTCATTTTTGCGTTTCAGAGTTCAAGTGCAGGCTATATTAGAGGAGACATATTTGGGGAGCAAGGACATTAACGAAGAAGCCATAGCCTGGAGAAGACACCTCTAGTATTTTGGAGGTTGTCCAAACAAGTTCCTTTCTCCTTTATGGAAAAGGGCTAATGGCAACATTCCTATATGTACCCAAAGGAGAGGGAAGCTAATCCAACTGGTCAGAGCTTGAGATTCATTGAACTGTGTCTTGGTTTCTGTATCTTAAAAGCACAAATTAGCCTGGTTGATCCTTCACTAAAGAACTCTCCTGTACTTCTTGTTCCTGGTCAATAAGCACACCACAGTAGGGTTTGCACACCCCGCACATCTGCAGCGTTAAGAGGGAGTGGAGGAAGCCTGTATCCTCTTTCTCTGCTTTTCATGAAAACGGACATGTGAGACAGCCTTGTGGTTCTTTTTTTTTTTTTTTAATTTTTTTTAAATTGTACTTTAGATGAAGGTTTACAGAACAAACTAGTTTCTCATTAAACAGTACACATATTGTTTTATGACATTGGTTAACAACCCCACAACATATCAACACTCTCCCTTCTCGACCTTGGGTTCCCTATTACCAGCTTTCCTGTCCCCTCCTGCCTTCTAGTCTTTGTCCCTGGGCTGTTGTGCCCCATTAGTCTCGTTTTGTTTTATGGAGCTGTCTAATCTTTCGCTAAGGGTGAACCTTGGGAGTGACTTCCTTATTGAGCAAAAAGGGAGGCTTATGGTTCTTGCTGGGAATTTTATTGATTAAGTAGACTCAAAATACACAGACTTTTTTATAAGGATCAAAGACCCAAAATCTAGATTTAATATAAGGTAAGAAGTTCCTCCTCATTCAGCCCAAGATCCCTGAATTGGGGATTTATAGGAAGGGTGACCATATTATATACAATCCAAACTAGGACACTTTAGGTAACAAGTGTCAACTGGAACTAACCTGAGCAAACCGGGACATATGGTTACCCTCTAAATTATAGGGTGCTTGTACAGGAAACTGATATGAAATGCCCTAAAAACTCAGAATGCAAATACTATCAAATCTCTTTCACTTTCCCAAATAATAACTTGAGCCCCTAATTTCTTTATTAGTAGGCAGTCATGTGTCTTCTTTAGAATTCTTGCTCCATGGACCAAAACCTCAATGGTTCACAGAGCCCAACTTGCACGTCCAAACATGGAGAAACCTAGAGTCTTGCACAGTGCTGGTACGTGGTTGTTGCTATAGAAGCTGGGTTCTACAAAATTCAAGAGTCAGATCCAATATGCTGCTGCAATGATGCCTTGATAATCTAGATATAGGCACAGTCCACTGGGGTTCTTCAAGAAGCCCACTCCCTCAGTGCTAAACTAGGGCAAAAGTGCCCCTCACTTGAGCTCCCAAGGCTGTAGCTCTTAACTCTCAGCTCTGGATTGGTAGAATGTCAGCCCTAAGACAACACTTTTTCTTTTCCACCCAGAGTGTTAGACAACCTTCCTTTTATATTCTCCAAACATAAACTTGTTATTCATTCTGCTATCAAAGGTTGTTGTTGTTAGGTGCCATCAAGTCAGTTCTGACTCGTAGTGATCCTATATACAACAGAATGAAACACTGCCCAGTCCTGTGCCATCCTCACAATCATTGCTATAGAAGGTAATCATCTGTAAATAAAAGATAGTTTTACCTTCTGTAGAAGAACATTATATCTTGGAGGGTGTGAAGAAGGTTGATAATGCCTTTCATGTTTCTAAGATGAATTTCTGGCACCTCTTTTGTGAAAGCGTAAAATAAAAAAAAATTAAAAAATGTAAACTCTGATGGGATATTCTGCCACCCACAGATTAATAAAATTGAAACATGTCCCCTATTGCCATGTAGATATCATTGAGGCTTTCTAAGAATGCATATAAACACTGATGTTGGATATGAAAATAAAAGAATATCAACTGGAGCCTTTTCCCAAGAAAAACTTTACTGAACCTAGGGAGAGTTTGGGCTCCTTGACAGAAATGAAAAGAAGAAAAAGTAGTAAAGACATCAAGGGTGACACAAACATTTGGGACTGACTGATGAAGATAATATTGATGCCATGAGCAAGAAGGGAACTAAGGAAATGCAGGAAGTTTGAGATAAAAGATAATTCCATTTGAGAAATATTGATTTTGAGCTAACACTAGGACATCCAAATGGAAATACCTATTGGGAAATCTGAAATAAAAACTAGACCATGGTAAGGATATTAGAGATTACAATACAGAGTTGGGAGTCTTTCACTTCTTAGAGGATGCCTGCAGCCTCGTGGATGAGCTCATCGGGAGAAACAGTGGAATGAAAAAGATGAGTCATCAAAGAAGTCAAAGAAAGTATGGCCAAAGAGAAAGTAGTGTCATGTGTGACTTGGAAATGAAAATGAATGCCAGTGTAATACAGAAATCTGAAAAGAGAGATAACATGCAAAACCTGAAGAGAGAAATTCAACTGAATGCAAGTCAATAGTATTAAATTATATGGGGAGATCAGAGGAAATAAAGATTGAAAATAAACACTTGGAATTTATAAAAAGGAGAAAGCTATAAATAGTTGAGTGCCAATGTGCTACATATTTTTCCTTTTGCTAAATATTTTAAAAAGAAAGAGGTCGGCAGTGATCTTTGGATGTGGAGACCAGAAAGAGGATTTTGGCAGGGAAAGGAGTGAGTAGTACAAAGAAAGTGGTGCTTCAGGTGAACAGTAGGGTCAAGCTATAATTTTTGTTTTATTCTCTTGTATCAAGATGGAGCAAACTCTACTTGTTTGTAGAGATTACAGTTGTTAAGGGAGGGATTATGACAGAAGCTAAGTGATTGCCATGGTAACTGTTGAAAAGCTGAGCTTTCAACATTAATTAGCAATTTTGTATTCTCTGTCAAAAGAGTTACTTTGCTTAATTCTGCATGCATGGAATGAATGAATCTATGTCTATCAACTGTCCTTATCTCCCTGCCCTTTGCTTTTTTGGCTTTGTACTCTTCTCATTTCATTATACCCTTGTGAACACTTAACTAATTTTATAATGAATATAAATTTTGAGTTATTGGTGTAGTTGTTAGACCCAAATTGTTGACCCAATCATACATTTATAAATTACTCAAAAAAAAAAACAACAGGGAATTTCAAGTCTTCCCTAAAAAACAACTGGATGTCATTCACATAATCTATTATAATAAATTGCAAAAAAAAGTTTTAGCTCATAGAGATGATACTCTTACTTCCCCTCAATCTTCTTGCCACAGAGGACATTCATGTAGTCTAAAAATTGTAGATGAATCTGTGAAGTGGAATAACTACCAAAAAGTAATTTTGTCATTTCTTCAGTTACTAAGCTATTTCAAATACCAAGTTTATATAATAAAAATAAAAATAAATAAATAAATAATAAATAAAATAAACCTGGCAGTTTATTTCCTGTATTCAGAGTAAAATGTTGTCTTATCTAAATGGAAAGAAAGTACCCTCTAGTCCCTCTTCATTTCTCTAAGCACCAGCAGCTCAGTTCTCTAGGATTGAGAACCAGCCTCAGCTGCATCAGCTTGCTCCCTGGACGTCTCTTGGCTAACCTCCCGTGCCTAAATGTCTCTTGGGCAAGATAAAATTTCAGTGTGATAGGATATCATTTTCTCTTTCAATTAATCCTATCCTAGACATGCAGATACAATAGCAACTTAATCTCTGTCCAATAGCAAGCCACTTTTGGATGATGATTACTAAGTAGATAGTCACTTCCTCAGAAACAAGAAGCAGAGGCTGTCACGTGAATAACCCATGGATATTTGATTTCCCCATTGTACTTAGAAAGGAGGCAAGAGGGCTGAAAAGGAAAGCAGCAGCAGCTCTTGATTTCTTTGCCACATGAAATAGAAAGCAGAGCAAAATTCAGTCAACAACAACAACAAAAACAATCTGGTCTTGGTTGGACAGTAGAAATGGTACTAAAATAATTGAAAATAAGATTATTGAGCCAGTGTCAATTAATATTTATTAAATAAATTTAAACTAACTTTTCTGACTTGAAACAGGATGAAAATGCAAATGAACTAACAATTATAAAAGTATTTCAGAAGAAACACCCCAGAGCTATTTCACAGCGTGTTGAAAGAACCTCATCAGCTATTGATGTATGTGAACCTACTTTAAAAGTTATGAAGTGCTATAGAAGTGTTATTCTTATTAGAAAATCTAAGATCTTATCATTAAAATAGTTGTCACTATTAGCCACAGTTATCATTTAGGACCCACTGTAAATAAACGGTACCACGTTTTCAGGTGCTTGCATTGATACCCATAAGGTTTATTTCTACCATAAATTCCAGAAATCTGCTTATTAATGCTAAAGGATAAATGAATGTCAACTGTAGTCTATTATTATATAAAAACTGATAGCATTTCTAAAAATTTTCTAGGAATCTAATTTTCAAAGCTAAATGTATCTTCTTCTTGTCATTGCAAAATTATTCACCACATGTGATGTAAAATTCTAAAAAAAAAACCTCTCTTTGTTACAATCCCCCTATTATGTCTCTCATGAAGTGAAGTATTAATGTCAAATAATTATAAGGTTCTTCTGTACTCTTCTTCAGTAAAAAACAAATTATAGGCAAAGACTTCAAAATAGTCTAAAGAAGTACTTCTCAAATTTAATGTGCATACAAAGCGCTTGGAAATCCTGTCAAAATGCAGATTCTGACTCAGTAACTCTGGGATAGGGCTGATTCTGCATTTGTAATAAACTCCCAGGCGATAAGCTCCAATGGACTACACTTGAGTAACAAGAGTCTAAAAAGAATTACCAAGGTTGCTTGTGTTGCTACTCTCCCACCTGTGTTCTTTATTCCAGTCAAGCATTAATAATCTAGTTAAAATAATTCCAAAGATTTATTTCAAATCCCTAATTTATGGTAAGACTGGCCCATAATAAGAAGGCAAATAGTGTTGATTGATTGTAGTACCTTCCTTTATAGGTAGTAAAATAATCCTTCTTATTTAAAGAAGGCAAGTATTTATCTCAGAAATACAGTTTTAAAAAGTTACAATAGGCCTATATTGCATGTCTTGGTCAAAACTGTATCATGAATTTCTAGTAGAATTACAAAATTAAGTCTTCTAAGACATAATAAGTTTTATAGGAAATGGAGGGTTATCATAAAATATATGTGAAAATGTTGAGTTAGACAAAAATTAACCACTTTTACTATAAAACTTCTCAGTCTTTAATATGCTAATCATTAGCACCTCTATATACTAATTTATAGTTATATATCCTTCTATATATTCTAAGAGGGAGACACACCACATTACATTGACTCTAAAATGTCATCTAATATTTTCATCAGGAGAAAATGCTGTCAATTAAATATGACACAATGTTTTCTTAGTCACTTTTTTTTAATACTTACTGAATGAGTTCCTGTAGATGTAAAGGTAGAGTTTAATCATATATTGTTCGCATGCCTATATAAAAAAGGAAAATGTAAGTAAAGTTAATTGATTATAGCATTAACAAAAACACTATCATCTCTAGAATATTCTCCCAAGCCACTGACGCCTATTCTGAAAGTTTTGATGTCAGCACTTTCTCAGTCAGAAGATGTCAAAGAAATTTTTAGACACCAGCCAGGACTTAAATCCTCTGTGAATTGACTGAAACTTCCAGAGATTGCCATCTTCCAGCCATAGTTCCAGGAATGATAACTAAGTTCACTCATGTGTAAGCAAGGAGAGCGCCAACACACCTGCCACATGACCGATAGTATTTGTAAAATAATCTTATCTCAGAGATGTTAAAATTGGAAGAAAAAAAAAAAAAAACACTTGCCTTTGAATCAATGGAAATACAGTCTTTCTTAAACTTGATTAACCAAAGAACTCCTCGCCTTATTAAGAACTATCTCAAGGGACTAGTGTTCCACGAATCTTACTTTTGGAAAATGCTGCCTTAAATGTCTTCCTTCCCTACTCCACATTGCATTACCCTTTGGTATAAGTTGATTGCAAGTATGCCCTTCTTCTTAGTATATAAACTTCCTGAATTAGAGATTATTAGATATTATGTCTATTTCTTCTCCCCTCAGCCCTCCTTACTCTGGAAGTGTTCAATTAAAGTTTCTAGATGAGGGTCCAGGACTGAGCATCATAGACATTTTTTCTAGTCTGTTTCCAAAACAAGTTTAATTCTAATGTTCTGTCTTATGACTAGAATTTTCTTTCTAGAAATGTCTGTCAAGAAATTCCTTGCCTTTTAATGTCATATAAATATCCTTTTTTAAAAAAATGTACTTCAGTGATCATTATCATAACCCTATTCTAATGTGCTGGTGTTTCCAGACACTCCATAGTGGAAAAAGGGTGAGAAAATCTGCATTCTAACCACTGCCCTGCCATTTGCTGACTAAGCACATTACTCCTCTGATCTTCAGTATTCTCATCAGTCAAATGAAGATAACATTTTGCCCAACCAGCTTCAAGGGGCTATTGTAATGATCATTAGGAAAAAAAACCAAACTTTTTTTTGGTACCAAAAATCATTTTAAAGGCTACACAATGCTTTCTCTGCCTTTATTATACACATTGCATTAAAATTCTGTTCAACCTTCAATTTGGCTTCAGTTTTGTTATTAATCTGACATAAACTATAAGCTCCCCAGATAAAGTTTATGAGCACTTCCAGGGTATCCTTGCCACTGAAAAACATTAAATACTACTAGTCATGAAATTTCTGAGAACTACAGGCAGTCCCCACTTTACAAACGAGATCCGTTCCTAACTGTGTCTTTAAGAATTTGTAGGTAAGTCAGTACAAGTACATATGGTTCTTATTTAGCCTTACTGTCTTATTTAGCTTTCTTAATGATTTAAAAGCTGCATGTGCAGCAAGTGAAGGTGACCGTGATGACGAATCTGTTGCCAGTAGGGATTGGTTCGATAATTTCACAGTGAGGGTAAATTTACATAACATTAAAGGGTAACTACTAGTTGTCCCTAAATTGGACACAAATAACCCAGAGACTGCCTGAATTCTATCTGAGATTGACTCAATGAATCCATTAATTGTGGACTTCCTATATTAATTAAAAATCAAAGCCTTGCTTTTGTTCGCACTGAGGAAATACAGTAATAATAATAAAGTTTTTTTGTTACTGTTAAAGAACTCTTAAAGTATTAAATTCTTTGACTAACATTATCTCATTGGAATTTCATAAAGCCCTAGCAGGTATGAGGTCCCTGGGTGGCCTAATTAGCACTGGACTACTAATCTAGAGGTTGGCGGTTCAAACTTACCCAGAGGCACCACAGAAGAAAGGTCTGGCAATCTGCTTCCATAAAGATTACAGCCAAGAAAACTCTATGGAGCAGTTCTACTCTGTAACACATGGGGTTGCCATGAGTCAGAATAGACCTGATGACAATAGGTTTTTGTTTGTTTTATGGCAGATATTAGTATTATTTTGTCTTACAGATGAGAAAATTTAAGCTCAAGAGGTTTACTGCCCAGAGTAAATCATCTTGCTCGAAAGTTTGTGGCAGAGCTAAGGTTTTACATCTCAAAATGCTGGATGTCCTCATACGTCACGCTTTCTCAAACTCGGCAGTATTGACATTGTGGGCTGGATAATTCTTTCTCCTGGGTGGCTTCCAGTGGATTGTAGGATGTTTAGCAGCATCCCTGGCTCTACCCACTGGATGCCAATAGCACTCCTCCCCCAGTATGACAACCAAACTGTCTCTTCTTGTTGTTGTTAGGTGCCATCGAGTCAGTTCCGACTCATAGCGACCCTACGTACTACAGAACGAAACACTGCCCAGTCCTGCGCTGTGCTCACAATTGTTGTTATGCTTGAGCCCATTGTTGCAGCCACTGTGTCAATCCATCTCGCCGAGGGTCTTCCTCTTTTCTGCTGACCCTGTACTTTACCAAACATGATGTCCTTCTCCAGGGACTGATCCCTCCTGATAACATGTCCAAAGTATGTAAGACATAGTCTTGCCATCCTTGCTTCTAAGGAGCATTCTGGTTGTACTTCTTGCAAGACAGATTTGTTTGTTCTTCTGGCAGTCCATGGTATATTCGCTATTCTTCGCCAAAACCATAATTCAAGTGCAACAATTCTTCTTTGGTCTTCCTTATTCATTGTCCAGGTTTCACATGCATATGATGCAATTGAAAATACCATGGCTTGAGTCAGGCACAACTTAGTCCTGAAGGTGACATCTTTGCTTTCTAACACTTTAAAGCGGTCTTTTGAGGCAGATTTGCCCAATGCAATACATCATTTGATTTCTTGACTGCTGCTTCCATGGGTGTTGATTGTGGATCCAAGTAAAATGAAATCCTTGACAACCTCGATCTTTTCTCCGTTGATGTGGCTTATTGGTCTAGTTGTGAGGATTTTTGTTTTCTTTATATGTTGAGGAGTACTCCATAATGAAGGCTGCAGTCTTTATCTTCATCGGTAAGTGCTTCAAGTCCTCTTCACTTTCAGTAAGCAAGGCTGTGTCATCTGCATATTGCAGGTTGTTAATGAATCTTCCTCCAATCTTGATGCGTCATTCTTCTTCATATAGTCCAGCTTTTCAGATTATTTGCTCAGCATACAGATTGAATAAATATGGTGAAAGGATACAATCTTGATGCACTCCTTTCCTGATTTTATACCACACAGTACCCTCTTGTCCTGCTGGAATGACTGCCTCTTGGTCTATGTACAGGTTCCACATGAGCACATTAAAGTGTTCTGGAATTCCCATGCTTCCTAATATTATCCAGAATTTGTTATGATCCACAGAGCTGAATGCCTTTGCATAGTCAATAAAACACAGGTAAACATCTTTCTGGTATTCTCTGCTTTCAGCCAAGATCCATCTGACATCAGCAATGATATCCCTCATTCCGCATCTCTTCTGAATCCAGCTTGAATTTCTGGCAGTTCCCTATCGATGCTGCAACCATTCTGGAACTTAGTGAAGACAAACAAACAAAATGGAACACCATAGGGCCATTTCATGAAGTTGCTTCTCAATGTGTAAACATCCTTTAAAATTTATCCCTGAGTGTGCTGTGTGTTGATTTAAAAAAAAAAATCTGTGGTTATAGAGTTATGAACAGAAATACAGAGCATTATCTCTTATAACGCACAATAGTAATTGCACTCTCATATACTGGGACTGATTCTGCAAATAACTATGAGATCATGCTCACTTAACAGATCTTGGTCACAGAGTAATAGTCTGCTGATTTCCCAAAAATATTGCATTTATTTTATTTTTGATACCTCTGCAGTTTCATTCTAAGCAATGTTGACATTTTAACCAGAGTATCCAGTAAGTTATGAATCACCAGCAGACACCAAATGACTCAGTTATACAATGACAACCATGATTTATAAAAAAAGCCTTTTTAGATATAACAAAAGTGAACAACCCCCTCCTTTATTTCTCTTGCAATAGTCACACTCTTTCTTCTAAAGATTAGCATAAATGTCCAGTCACTTACTCATTTTTCTGATCTCCATTTACAACAGTAAACTGAATTCACCAAAATTATATCTTCATTATATTTTTTGTTGCATGTTCTATATTTTATTTGAACATTTTTATTTATTAAAAGTAACATATTCACATGGTTTAAATAAAAATTAATATATTCACATGGTTTAAAATTTTTTAACAGTAAAGGGGGATATAGAATGCAAAATGTAAGTTTCCCATCAAACCAGGTCTCCGTCCCAATCCTCAGAGGCAATCAGTGTTAATAGCTTTGTGTGTATCTTTTCGGAAGGATTTTACGTGTATTCAAGTTGCTTTTTAAAGAAAACACTTTTTACTAAAGCAAAAATTGTTTTTATTTAATCATAGAGTTCTCACTTGGTTAACTCTAATCTGCTCCAAATTTTCTGAGTAAATTTTGTCAGGTCTTTAGACTAAGTAGACAGGTAGACATCACCTCATAAATTGAGGAAAGAAAAAAAAAACTGTTGCCTTGGAGTCGATATCTAAATGGCGACACCATGTGTTACAATAAAACTATGTTCCATAAGGCTTTCAATGGCTAATTTTTTGGAAGTAGAACACCAGGCCTTTCTTCTGAGGTGTGTAATCAATAAAACACAGGTAAACATCTGTGGACTCAAACCTCCAACCTTTCAGTTAGGAGCTGAGTGCATTCACTGTTTGTACCACCCAGGGATTCCTGTTGGAAAAAGACATGTATTTTTAAAACTAAACTTTTAATGAGTAATTCTCAGCCAACCCTACCTTTTATATCAGGTCTACCATAATCAACTCACTCAAACTTTATCCTGTAAGTGCTTTTTAAATTTTATTATCAGAGAGAAATAATGTATCTTCTTCAAATCAGGTTTCAAATGACAAATCTCTTGCTCCAAAAAAATAAAATATCCCATAGGAGCTCTGTTATATGTTCCCAGGGACCACTGACCTCTTACTTTTACTTAATTATCTTTTTTTAATTTAAGAATTTAAGATTATGATCTGTCTCAAGGAAAAAAATACAGAAGTACAGGTAGGCCAGATTCATACTTATGCTGGATCATAATAAAACCACAGATGACCCCTATAGACTAGAAGGAGTAAAGCTTTCAGGACCTTCATTTGCTGCTATGGGATGATTCAAAAGAAGAAACAGCTGCAAACATCCATTAGTAATCAGAATGTATGAAGTATGAATCCAGAAAAATTTGGAAGTTGTCAAAAATGAAATGGAACACTTGGAGATCAATATCCTAGGCATTAGTGAGCTGAAATGGACTGGTATTTGTCATTTTGAATTGGACAATCACATGGTCTACTATGCCAGGAATGACAAATTGAAGAGGAACAGTGTCATATTCATTGTGAAAAAGAACATTTCAAGATCTATCCTGAAGTACAATGCTGTCAGTGACAGGATAGTACCCACACACCTACAAGGAAGACCAGTTAATACAACTATTATTCAAATTTATGCACCAACCACTAGTGCCAAAGATGAAGAAGCTGAAGATTTTTACCAACTTTTGCAGTCTGAAGTTGATCAAACATGCAATCAAGATTGTGACCCACCAGAAGGATTGGTCCATTTTGCCTTAAAAGAGAGCCAATTCCAGAGCACAGAGAAGAGCCCATCAGCACAACCAAGGAAGGAAAGACCAGCAGAAGAGAGTGTGGTGGGCTTCCTGGCCCAATGAAGAGAAAGCTAAGGGCCTTTGGGCAGAGACTAAGGGCCAGGGAGAGGCGTGCCTGCTAGGACAATTGGGAAGAGGCTATCCTTGAGAACTGTATCTTGAGTGTTCCTGAGCCTGAATTGTAACTGTTACTTCCCTAATAAACCCCATAATCACGAGTACAGTCTGTGAGTTCTGTGTGGCCATTGCAATGAATTATTAAGCCCAGCAGAGAAGTAGAGTGCTGTGTGAGTGACAGTTGGTGTCAGAATTAGTAAACATGGCAGAGAGAGGTGGCATGTCTAACCTCCACCTCATAGGAATCAGCCTCTGACTGTTGATCTTGATTCTCCTTCCCCCTTGTGAAGTTAGGTCAGACAACGCCCCCAAGTCATTTTTACAAAAACCAAAAGTGAAGAACGCACTTGGCATTACTCAAGCTGAAAGAGTTGAAGAAAAAATTCAAGCCTCCAGTTGTAATACTGAAAGATTCTATGCGTAAAACATTGAACAATGCAGGAAGTGTCAAAAGAAGATGGAAGGAGTATGCAGAATCATCGTACCAAAAAGAATTGGTCAACACTCAGCCATTTCAGGAGGAAGTACATTATCAAGAACCGATGGCACCAAAGGAAGAAGTCCAAGCTGTACTGACGACACTGGTGAAAAACAAGGCCCCAGGAATTGGTGGAATACCAACTGAGATGTTTCAACAAACAGATGCAATGCTGGAAGTGCTCACCCTTCTATGCTAAGGAATCTGGAAGATAGCTACTAGGACAACCAACTGGAAGAGATCTAGATACATGCTCATTCCAAAGAAAGATGATCCAACAGAATGCGGAAATGATTGAACAATATCATTAATACCACACGCAGGTAAGTTTTGCTGAAGATATTTCAGTACATTGACAGAAATTGAAGCTGGATTCAGCAGAGGATGTGGAACAATGGATATCATTGCTGATGTCAAATGGATCTTGGCTGAAAGCAGAGACTTTCAGAAAGATGTTTACCTGTGTTTTATTGACTATGCAAAGGCATAGTCATAACAAACTATGAATAACATTGTGAAGAATGAGAATTCTATAACACTTATTAAATTTTGCTCATGCGGAACCCGTACATAGACCAAGCGGCAGTTGTTCAAACAGAACAAGGAGATTCAGCGTGGTTTAAAATCAGGAAAGGTGTGCATCAGGGTTGTACCCTTTTACCATACTTATTCAATCTGCATGCTGAGCAAATAATCTGAGAAGCTGGACCAAATGCAGAAGAATGTGGCATCAGGTTTGGAGGAAGACTCATTAACAACCTGAGTTATGCAGATGACACAACCTTGTTTGCTAAAAGTGAAGAGGACTTGAAGCACTTACTGATGAAGATCAAAGACTACAGCCTTCGGTATGGATTACACCTCAACATAAAGAAAATAGAAATCCTTAAAACTGGACCAATAAGCAACATCATGATAAATGGAGAAAAGATTGAAGTTGCCAAGTATTTCATTTTACTTGGATCCATAATCATCACCCATGGCAGCAGCAGTCAAGAAATCAGAGGACATATTGCATTGGACAAATCTGCTGCAAAAGACCTTTTTAATGTTAAAAATCAAATATGTCGCCTTGAGGACTAAAGTGCGCCTGACCAAAGCTATGGTATTCTGAATCACCTTACATGCATGCAAAAGCTAGACAATGAATATGGAAGATCAAAGAAGAATTGACGCATTTGAATTATGGTGTTTGGGAAGAATACTGAATATACCATGGATTGCCAGAATGAAGAAATTTGTCTTGGAAGAAGTACAACAAGAATGCTCCTTAGAAGCAAGGATAGCAACACTTCATCTCATGTACTTTGGACATGTTATCAGGAGAGACCAGTCCCTGGAGAAGTACATCATGTTTGGTAAAGCAGAGGGTCAGCAAAAAAGAGGAAGACCCTCAATGAGATAGATTGACACAGTGGGCTCAAACTTAGCAATAACAATGGGCTCAAACTTAGCAATAAGTGTGAGGAGGGTGCAGAAACGGGCATGTTTCCTCATGTTGTACATAGGGTTGCTATGAGTCAGAACTGACTCGATGGCGCTTAACAACTGCTGTAGAAGCCAGCACAGGGCCTGAAAGAAATTAGGTAAAATATAATGCAGGTGAAGATATAGTTCTAATTCAGTATCATGAAAGACATTAGAACTATTCTTCTGGCTAAAGATTTTCCATGCCTTCTGTTACAGATTTATTATAAACAATAGTATAAGAGAACCTCATGAACATTTCATAATATGATCAAATTGTTTGGAGTCACGAGATTCTACAAACCCATGGATATCCAGAAGTTATGGGAGAAAGGTTGGTATGGTTAGAAAATGCTGCATTATTTTGACCCTGTCCCCCCACTCACCTACACACAGAACACACACATTTTAGTCATGTCCTTCAAGAAGCAGGCGCCAAAATAGAATTAAATGTGCAAGAAATGTATTAGTGAATCACCTATAACAGAAAATGGGGAGAGGATGGGTGATCTGTCAAATACTGATGTAGGTCAGCTCAAGTAAAGGAGAGAAGAAAATAAGAGAGGTAGTTTATGTGGAGTGTCTAGTAAAGTTTGAGAAGGCCCAGAGGCATCACTAGGGTTGATGTCACCCAGTGTCGTAACTCATGGTGTCACCCCATGGACCTCCTCCCATACCAGGCCATACAGAATCCTTAGTAATGTTTAATATTAATATTAATCATAAAATAATACATGATAAATATATTTGTAAATTGCTTAAATATAATATTTCTCAGATTATATGAATACTAACAACAAAATTGTTTTATAAAATCTTTCTACATTGAATTACAACATTATTAGTTACAACATTATTAGTAACTGAGTGGAAGACTTTTTTTTTAATTTTTCTCCTTCTTTTCCTTTAATTACTACTTCATTCTAAAAAAAGTTATTGATACAGGTTCACAAATACTAATTACCAAAATATTGTAGCTAAAACACCAGAAAATCCGACAAAATCAGCAACTATAAAAACATTGGCAGCAATGAAAACAATGGTGTGTGTGCTTGTAGTGTGTGTAGACGAAACCATATGATTCGAAGCATCATTGTAATTGGATAATAATGACAACTCTGACCAAAGCACATTAGAAGTTTCAAAAAGTAAATTAGCATAGAAGTTTAGCCTTGTAGGTATATTGATACATGTAAGATGGGCTTACGAAAAATGTTTTTGTTGTTATAACTAACTACAGGGATAGTTTTATAAAAACTAATAAATTTCTGCTGAAACACTGCACAAAAATTTTATAGACAGTCATTTTGGTGTCACCGCCTCTGACAGAGTTGCCCTGTGTGGTCCACACCCCCCGCACCTCTCTAGTGACGCCACTGATGTCGAGGCCATAGGTAGTCCTCAAGCCAAAGCTGCTGGTCAGAGGACTCCTGCATCTTCCAGAGAAGGGCCTGCCTTGGTATCCCAGCCACACTCTTGTCATTGGCTGGGAGTACCCAGTGGGAGGTGTGGCCTCAGCGCAAGCTTGCGATGGATTTCAGAGCCTAGCATCTGGAGTCCTCAGTCAATTATGCTCCCTGCAATTGACGACCTGACAAATTCATTCCGCTCGCCTGCATGGACACCACCTTAGAAAAGACCTGCTACTCCAAACACCATATACGTGTAAAATGAAACGCATTTATTCTCTGTGCCCTGGTGGTGCATTGATTAAGCATTGAACTGCTAACCAAAAGGTTGGCAGTTCGATTCCACCAACCACTCCTTGGAACCTTATGGGGCAGTTCTAATCTGTCCTATAGGGTCACTGTGAGTTGGAATCAACCCAGTGGCAACGAGTTTGGGTTTTTATTATTATTACTACTGCTGCTGCTGCTGCTGCTGTTGAGTATATAGAAAGGCCACAGTTATTTTTCTGTTTAGAATTATTTCTTTCTTCCAAGTCTGAATGTGAACCATAGTACCTGTCTACATAGGAGCTGTGCCACCCACACCCCATCCCCATCCCCTTAGTTTTTCCTCAAAATGATAATAATAACCAGGTGCCTGAGAGATAAGAATACTTTGAAGGGGGACCTCCACTCTCCTAGTTTCCAGAAAAGCTTATCTTAACCTTTTTTAAAATGTATGTGATCTAATAGTTTATTTGGTTGGGTTGCTGAAGCATGGATCACAGATTGGCCTACACTAAATCAAGCTGAAGTACCAGATCTGCCTTGCTATACTGTAGAAGAAGGTATCCAAAGACTTAGGGAAATTAGCATGCTAGAGTGGATTTATCAGGTTAGACCCACATATGGAGTGCCCAGAGGACACACCTTTTACCACAACTGCGAGGAACAAATTTGTGAAGGGAGCGCCAGCATCCTTGAAGACTGCTGTGATTGCTATTTTATGTAAATAAGATTTGACAGTGGGAACTGTCCTAACTGAATTAAGACACCTAACTACAATGGGGTGATTGGACCCCATGATAGTACGGGCCGAGTGGCGGCACTCAATGGACAGACAAGGTGGGCATGGTTACAGTAAAGGACAGGGGAGTCAAAACAGGAATCAGAATAGTCTGACACGTATGGACTTATGGCATTAGCTACTTAGTCATGGTGTCCTTAGAAGTGAAATAGATAGGAAATCTACTAATATTTACTTGATCTGTACAAATGGATGAATTCTAGGTCAGGTGAACAGCAGTCTAACTCAAATCGCTAGAATAGAGAGTCACAGTCCCTCAATCAATTCTCAGATTTGAGTGACTTTAAAGACCCACAACCCCTTGAATAAAGGGGAGGCAGGTTCCCTTGAGGAAGGACTCCAATACACTGCCAAAAATTTTTACTGTTAAATCTCTCCCTGAGCCTTCCCCAAAGGTATCTACCACCTTTTACAAGAGTGACTGTTCATTGGGGAAAAGGAAATAATCAGACTTTTCGGGGATTACTGGATACTGGCTCTGAATTCACACTAATTCCAGGAGACACAAAACATCACTGTGGCCCACCAGTCAGAGTAGAAGCATATCGAGGTCAGGTTATTAATGGAGTCCATGTCAGTTTCACAGTAGGTCCAGAGGGTCCCCGAACCCATCTTGTAGTGATTTCCACAGTTCCAGAATGCATAATTGGAATAGCTATACTCAGCAACTGGCAGAACCCCCACATTGGATCCCTGACAAATAGAGTAAGGGCTATTATGATAGGAAAAGCCAAGTGGAAACCATTAGAACTGCCCCTACCTAGGAAAACAGTAAACCAAAAGCAATACTGCATTCCTGGAGGGATTTCAGAGATTACTGCCACCATCAAGGACTTGAAGGATGCAAGGATGGTGATTCTCACCACATCCCCATTCAACTCCCCTATTTGGCCTGTGCAAAAAAAATGGAAGGATCTTGGAGAATGACAGTAGATTATTGGAAACTTAACCAGGTAGTGACTCCAATTGCAGCTGCTGTTCCAGATGTAGTTTCACTGCTTGAGCAAATTAATAGTGGTATGCAGCTATTGATCTGGCTAATGCTTTTTCTCCATACCTGTTTCAAAGGACCACTAGAAGCAGTTTGCCTTCAGCTGGCAAGGTCAACAATACACTTTCACTTTCCTACCTCAGGGCTACATCAACTCTCCAGCCCTATGTCATAATTTAGTCCACAGGGAACTTGATTGCCTTTCCTTCCCACAAGACATCACACAGGTCCGTTACATTGATGTCATTCTGCTGATTGGACCTAGTAAGGAAGAAGTGTCAATGACTCTAGACTTATTGGTAAAACATTTGCGTGTCAGAGGTGGGAAATTAATCCCACAAAAATTCAAGGACCTTCCACCTCAGTAAAATTCCTAGGGGTCCAGAGGTGTTGGGGATGTCGAGACATTCCTTCTAAAGTGAATAAGGTTAAGTTATTGCATCTGGCTGCTCCCACAACTAAAAAGGAGGCACAATGTCTAGTGGGCCTCTTTGGATTTTGGAGGCAACATATTCCTCATTTGAGTGTGCTACTCTGGCCTATTTACCAAGTGACTGGAAAAGCTGCTAGTTTTGAGTGGGGCCCAGAACAAGAGAAGGCTCTGCAACAGGTTCAGGCTGCTGTTCAAACTGCTCTGCCACTTGCGCCATATGATCCAGCTGCTCCAGTGGTGTCTGAAGTGTCAATAGCAGATAGAGATGCTGTTTGGAGTCTCTGGCAGGCCCCTATTGGTGAATCACAGTGCAGACCCTTAGGATTTTGGAACAAAGCTCTGCCATGCTCTGCAGATAACTATTCTCCCTCTGTGCAAAATTTTTTGGCTTGTTACTGGGCCTTACTAGAGAATGAATGCTTAACAATGGGACACCAACCAACCATGTGTCCTGAGCTGCCCATCATAAACGCCATGTTGTCTGACCCACAGAGTCATAAAGTTGGATGTGCACAGCAGCACTCCATCATTAAATGGAAGAGGTATATACGAGATTGGGCCTGAGCAGGACCTGAAGGCACAAGTAAGTTGCATGAGGAAGTGGCCCAAATGCCCATGGTTTCCACTCCTGTCACGTTACCTTCCATCTCCCAGTCTGCACGTATGGCCTCATGGGGAGTTCCTTATAATCAGTTGACTGAAGAAGAGAAAACCTGTGCCTGGTTTACAGATGGGTCTGTGTGATATGAAAGTGGACAGTGGCAGCACTACAGCCCCTTTCTGGGACCTCCCTGAAGGACAGTGGTGAAGGGAAATCCTCTCAAAGGGCAGAACTTCAAGCAGTGCACCTGGTTGTTCATTTTTCTTGGAAGGAGAAATGGCCAGATGTGCGATTATATACTGATTCATGGGCTGTGGCCAATGGTTTGGCTGGATGGTCAGGGACTTGAAAGGAACATGATTGGAAAACTGGAGACAAGGATTTATGGGGAAGAGGTATGTGGATAGACCTTTCTGAATGGGCCAAAGAAGTGAAGATATTTGTGTCTCATGTGAATGCTCACCAAAGGGTGACCTCAGCAGAGGATGATTTTAACAATCAAGTGGATAAGATGATGCATTCTGTGGAAACCAGTCATCCTCTTTCCCGAGCTACTCCCAGCATTGCTCAATGGGCTCATAAACAAAGTGGCCATGGTGGCAGGAATGGAGGTTATGCATGGATCCAGCAACATGGACTTCCACTCACCATGGCTGACTTGGCTACAGCTACTGCTGAGTGCCCAATCTGCCAGCAGCAGAGACCAACACTGAGTCCCTGATATGGCACCATCCCTCAAGGTGATCAGCCAGCAACCTGGTGGCAAGCTGATTACACTGGACCACTTCCATCATGGAAAGGGCAGCATTTTGTCCTTACTAGAATAGACACTTACTCTGAATATGGATTTTCCTTCCCTGCACGCAATGCTTCTGCCAAAACTACCATCTGTGGACTTACAGAATGCCTTATCCACCATCATGGTATCCCACACAGCATTGCCTCAGATCAAGGGACTCGCTTCACAGCAAATGAAGTGTGGCAGTGGGCCCATGCTCATGGAATTCACCAATCTTACCATGTTCCCCATCATCCTGAAGCAGCTGGATTGACAGAACAATGGAATGGCTTTCTAAAGACACAACTATGGCACCAGCTAGGTGGCAATACCTTGCAGGGTTGGGGCAATGTTCTCCACAGGGCTGTATATGCTCTAAACCAGCATCCAATATACGGTGCTGTTTCTCCCATAGCCAGGATTCATGGGTCCAGGAATCAAGGGGTGGAAATGGGAGTGGCACCACTCACTATTACCCCTAGTGACCACTTGCAAGATTTTTGCTTCCTGTCCCTTCAACCTTATGCTCTGCAGGCCTAGAGGTCTTAGTTCCAAAGGGAAGAATGCTCCCACCTGGAGACACATCACTGATTCCACTGAACTGGAAGCTAAGAATGCCACCTGTCCAGTTTAGTTTCCTTATGCCTCTGGATCAACAGGCAAAGAAAGGAGCTACTATACTGGCTTGTGTGATTGATCCTAATTACCAAGAGGAAATCAAACTGATATTACATAATGGAGGTAAAGAAGAGTATGTCTGGAATGCAGGAAATTCCTTAGGGCATCTCTTAGTACTACCATGACCTGTGATTAAAGTCAATGGAAAACATGACATGACTACTGATGACCCAGACCCTTCGGGAATGAAGGTTTGGGTCACCCCACCAAGCAAAGAACCACAACCAGCTGAGGTGCTTGCTGAGGGCAAAGGGAATACGGAATGGGTGGTCGAAGAAGGTAGCTCTAAATACCAGTTACGGCCACATAACCAGTTGCAGAAACAGGGACTGTAATTGTCATGAGTATTTCTGCTTTGTATGTGTGCGTCAAATATTTTTGTTTCCTTCACTTATAAAATATAAGATGTAAACGAGGCTAGTGCATTTTCAATTGTACACATTAGTTGTATCACATTAGGCGCAAGAATGACTTTATAATTGTCTTTATTCAGAGATTATATATGATTTAAGGAGATGTGTACATGTGCCAAGTTGACAAGGGGTGGACTGTGATGGTTAAGACTATGTGTCAACTTGGCTGGGCCATGATTCTCAGTGTTTATATGTGATCACTCCCATGATTGAATATGCTGTGAGTAGCCAGTCATTTGAAAGGGAGTGTCCTTGAGGGTGTGGCCTGTATTCGAATATAAGCAGTCTCTCAAATATGATGGCAAAATTAGGGCATTTCCAGATAAACTAACATAGCAGACATTCTGGCTTTTTGCTCACTCTGGATCCTGCAGCTGCCTCCTGGTCATCTGACCTCAGGTTCTTGGGACTTGAGCTATCACCTTATCTGCTGATCTTGGGATTCGTGGGTCTTCATAGCCCATAAGCAGAGCCCTGCTCTCTGACCTGCCAATCTTGGGTTCGGTAGCCCCTGTGGCTACGTGAATCAGGAGAAGCCTCTATCCTAATCCATGGACTTGGGAAGTTCCAGCCTCTACAATCATGTGAGCTGTTTCTTTGATATAAATCTCTCTCTATATATATATTTATACACTTTACTGGTTTTACTTCTCTAGAGAACCAAGCCTAAGACACTGACCCTCTACCCTACCAAGCATGATGCACTTCTCCGGGGACTGGTCTCTCCTGATAACATGAACAAAGTACATGAGACAAAGTCTCTCCGTCTTCACTTCCAAGGAACACTCTGGCTGTACTTCTTCCAAAGCAGACTTGTTAGTTCTTCTGGCAGTCCATGGTATATTCAGTATTCTTCACCAATACCTTAATTCAAATGCATCAATTTTTCTTTGGTCTTCCTTATTAATTGTCCAGCTTTGACATCTATGTGAGGCAACTGAAAATACCATGGCTTTGGTCAGGCACACCTTAGTCCTCAAAGTGACAACTTTGCTTTTGAACACTTTAAAGAGGTCTTTCACTTCAGATTTTCCCAATGCAATACATCATTTGATTTCTTGACTGCTGTTTCCATGAATGTTGACTGTGGAGCTAAGTAAAATGAAATCCTTGACAACTTCAAGACTTTCTCCATTTAATATGATGTTGCTTATTGGTCCAGTTGTGAAGATTTTTATTTTCTTTATGTTGAGGTTTAATCCATACTGAAGGCTGTAGTCTTTGATCTTCATCAGTAAGTACTTCACATCCTCTTCACTTTCAGCAGTTAAGGTTGTGTCATCTGCATCCTCCAATCCTGATGCCCCGTTCTTCTTCATATA
>NW_004444061.1:5022218-5051830 GCF_000243295.1 Trichechus manatus latirostris
CACACAGTTGAATGCCTTTGTATAGTCAATAAAACACAGGTAAACATCTTCGGGTATTCTCTGCTTTCAGCCAAGATCCATTTGACATCAGCAATGATATCCCTGGTTCCACGGTCTCTTCTGAATCCAGCTTGAATTTCTGGCAGTTCCCTGTCAATGTACTGTGGCAACCATTTTTGAATTATCTTCAGCAAAATTTTACTTGCCTGTGTTATTAATGATATTAATATTTAAAAAAAAATATGTGTTAGAAATCCTAAACCTTATACATGTGGATGGAGCCCTGGTGGCGTAGTGGTTAAGAACTAGGCTACTAATCAAAAAGTCAGAAGTTCGAATCTACTGGCTGCATCTTGGAAACGTTATGAGGCAATTCTACTCTGTCCTATAGGGTAACTATGAGTCGGAATTGACTCAATGGCAAGGGGTTTGGTTTGGTTTTATACATATGGATATAATCCCATTTGAGAATAGGGTTTTCTTTATTATGCTAATGAGGTCATATTAGTGTACTGTGTGTCTTAAACCAATCAGTTTGAGATATAAAAGAGCAGATTAGGCCCAGAAGCAAGGAAGCACAGATGAGGAAAGTTAAACGCCAAGCCACATGAAGATCCCCAAGGAATCAATGAACAGAAGTCGAAAAGAGACAAGGACCTTCCCCCAGAACAGACAGTGCCTTCCCCTATAGCCAGTGCCCTGCATTTAGACTTCTAGCCTCCTGTGAGAAAGTAAATTTTTGTTTATTAAAGTCACCCACTTGTATTTATGTTACAGCAGTACTAAGTAAAAGAAAATTCCAGATAGTTTTCCAATGTTGGTATCATTTTACACTGCCTAATTAGTGGAGTTTTAAGGAGTATGATGATATTTTAGGCCTTCTCACAAATCACACAACTCAACCAACTCCAGCTAAATAAAAGATTGTCCCTGGCTGAGGGGAAGAGAAAGGAATAATTCCTAGATTTCTTGCTACTGATGGAAAAACAGAGTTTGGGAAATATTACAACTTCCCTAAACTCAAACGGTGGATAAGTACAATCAGGATTCAAACTCAACTCCTTCAACAGCAGAGTCAACTGTCTTTTCCCCAAATGAACTTCCAAAGCACATCATTAGAGAAACTCCAGCTTTAGTCATAAACATCACAGACTAAGAGGAGCAGGAGACACAATGCAATATCAGAGTCTTTTCTACTTAACTGCACAAAGGGAGAGTTGAAGATCATCAGCTCTCCCTTACCTCCTCCTGCCCAGATCTACTCTTCAGTTCCATCTTGTCTTTTAAAAACATACCAAAACCAAATCAAACCAATATCAGTGAGTCAATTCAGACTCCTGGTGATTCCATGTGTTTCAGAGGTAGAATTGTGCTCATAGGTCTTTCAGTGGCTGAGTTTTTGGAAGTAGATTGCCAGGCCTTTCTTCCTAGGCATCTCTGGGTGGACTGGAGCCTCCAGCCTTTCAGTGAGCAGCCAAGTCTGCTAACAATTTGCAGCATCCAAGGACTCCCTTTAGAAACATAGGGGCATGTTAGTCAGATGCCCCATTGCTATCTATCCAGGAAACCTGAAAGGACCTTCAAGTGACCTTTCTCATTTTTTCTTCCTCCTCAATCTGACCCCAAGAGATTGTTATTATTATTGTTGTTGTTGTTGCCAATTAAAAGATAAGAAGAGGCTATGCTTACATAATTTACATAATTTTTCTAGGCTCACACAGGGTCTTTCTCAAGGGTCTTTCTCAATCCTTAGCTTTTGGCTTCTTAAAAACAGAAACTATTACTGTTTTACCTTAACACACTGCTGAGCACTGTACAGAGTAAGGGTCAGGCAGACAGTTGATGGGGAATGAATGAATGGATAGATCCTAACCACATCTTCTGGCTTCAAGTTCAGAGCTCTTTTCATTAGGCAATACATACTAGAACCTATTTTCCTCAGTTTTAAAACCAGGAGGCTGGACAAGGTGACTTCTAAGATTTTGTTCAATTCAGAAAGACTAGAAGTCCGTGTGTTTGCATTTAATATATGCCTTTATCGGAAAGACACCAACGCTTTTTTGTGTTGTTCTTGTTGTTAGGTGCCATCCAGTCGGCTCCAACTCATAGCGACCCTATGCACAACAGAACGAAATACTGCCCAGTCCTGTGCCATCCTCACAATTGTTGCTATGCTTGAGCCCGTTGTTGCAGCCACTGCATCAATCCATCTCTTGAGGGTCTTCCTCTTTTTCACTGACCCTCTACTTTACCAAGAGTGATGTCCTTCATCAGGGACTGATCCCTCCTGACAACATGTCCAAAGTATGTGAAATGTAGTCTCACCATCTTTGCTTCTAAGGAGCATTCTGGTTATACTTCTTCCAAGACAGATTTGTTTGTTCTTCTGGCAGTCCATGGTATATTCAATATTCTTTGCCAACACCACAATTCAAAGGTGTTGAGTCTTCTTCAGTCTTCCTTATTCATTGTCCAGTTTTCGCATGCATATGATGCGATTGAAAACACCATGGCTTGGGCCAGGCGCACCTTAGTCCTCAAGGTGACGTCCTTGCTTTTGAACACTCTGAAAAAGATCTCTTGCAGCCGATTGGCCCAATGCAATGTGTCTTTTGATTTCTTGACTGCTGCTTTCATGGGTGTTGATTGTGGATCCAAGTAAAATGAAATCCTTGACAACTTCAGTCTTTTCTCTGTTTATCATGATGTTGCTTATTGGTCCAGTTGTGAGGATTTTTGTTTTCTTTATCTTGAGGTGTAATCCATACTGAAGGCTGTGGTTTTTGATCTTCATCAGTAAGTGCTTCAAGTCCTCTTCACTTTCAACAAGCAAGGTTATGTCATCTGCATAACACAGGTTGTTAATGAGTCTTCCTCCAATCCTGATGCCTCATTCTCCATATAGTCCAGCTTCTCGGATTATTTGCTCAGCATACAGATTGAATAAGTATGTTGAAATAATACAACCCTGAGGCACACCTTTCCTGACTTTAAACCATGCAGTATCCCCTTGTTCTGTCTGAACAACTGCCTCTTGATCCACGTACAGATTCCTCATGAGCACGATTAAGTGTTATGGAATTCCCATTCTCCACAATGTTATCCATAATTTGTTATGATCCACACAGTTGAATGCCTTAGCATAGTCAATAAAACACGGGTAAACATCTTTCTGGTATTCTCTGCTTTCAGCCAGGATCCATCTGACATCCGCAGTGATATCCCTTGTTCCACATCCTCTTCTGAATCCAGCTTGAATTTCTGGCAGTTCCGTCGATATACTGCTGCAGCCGCTTTTGAATGATCTTCAGCAAAATTTTCCTTGCATGTGATATTAGTGATATTGTTCGATAGTTTCCGCATTCGGTTAGATCACCTTTCTTGGGAACAGGCATAAATATAGGTCTCTTCCAGTTGGTTGGCCAGGTAGATGTCTTCCAGATTTCTTGGCTTAGATGAGTGAGCACTTCCAGCACTGCATCCATTTGTTGAAACATCTCAATTGGTATTCTGTCAATTCCCGGAGCCTTGTTTTTCACCAATGCCTTCAGTGCAGCTTAGACTTCTTCTTTTGGTACCATCAGTTCCTGATCATATGTTACCTCCTGAAATGGTTGAACTTCGACCAATTCTTTTTGGTATAGTGACTCTGTGTATTCCTTCCATCTTCTTTAGATGCTTCCTGTGTCGTCTAATATTTTCCCCATAGAATCTTTCAGTATTGCAACTTGAGGCTTTAATTTTTTCTTCAGTTCTTTCAGCTTGAGAAATGCTGAGCGTGTTCTTCCCTTTTGGTTTTCTATCTCCAAGTCTTACACATGTCTTCATAACACTATCTTCGTGAGCTGCACTTTGAAATCTTCTGTTCAGCTCTTTTACTTCATCATTTTTTTTCCTGTTGCTTTAGCTACTCTACATTCAAGAGCACGTTTCAGAGTCTCTTCTGACATCCATTTAGGTCTTTTCTTTTTTTCCTGTCTTTTTAAAGACCTCTTGCTTTCTTCATGTACGATGTCCTTGATGTCATTCCACAACTTTGCTTGGTCTTTGGTTATTCATGTTCAGCGTGTCAAATCTATTCTTGAGATGGTCTCAAATCCAGGTGGGATATACTCAGGGTCGTACTTTAGTTCTTGTGGACTTGTTCTAATTTTCTTCAGTTTCAACTTGAACTTGCATATGAGTAATTGATGGTCTGATCCGCAGTCGGCCCCTGGCCTTGTTCTGACTGATGATATTGAGCTTTTCCATCGTCTCTTTCCACAGATGTAGTCAATTTGATTCCTGTGTATTCTATCTGGCAAGGTCCGTGTGTATAGTGGCCGTTTATGTTTGTGAAAAAAGGTATTTGCAATGAAGAAGTCACTGGTCTTGCAAAATTCAATCATGTGATCTCTGGCATCATTTCTATCACCAAGGCCGTATTTTCCAACTACCGATCCTTCTTTGTTTTCAACTTTTGCATTCCAATCACCAGTAATTATCAGTGCATACTGATTGCATCTTCCATCAATTTCAGACTGCAGAAGTTGGTAAAAATCTTCATTCAGTTTCTTCAACTTTGGCCTTAATAGTTGGTGTGTAGATTTCAATAATAGTCATATTAACTGGTCTTCCTTGTAGGCGTATGGATATTATCCTATCACTGACAGCACTGTACTTCAGGATAGATATTGAAATGTTGTTTTTGACGATGGATGCAATGCCATTCCTCTTCAAGTTGCATTCCTGGCATGGTAGACCATATGTTTGTCCCATTCAAAATGACCAATACCACTCCATTTCAGCTTACTAATGCCTAGGATATCAATCTTTATGTGTTCCACTTCATTTATGATCATTTCCAACTTTCCTAGGTTCACACTTCGTACATTCCAGATTCCAATTGTTAATGGATGTTTGCACCTGTTTCTTCTCATTTGGAGGCATGCCACATCAGCAAATGAAGGTCCCAAAAGCTTGACTCCATCCACATCATTAAGGTCGACTCTACTTTGAGGAGGCAGCTCTCCCCCAGTCGTATTTTGAGTGCCTTCAACCAGAGGGGTTCATCTTCTGGCACTGTATCAATGTTCCGCTACTATTCATAAAGATTTCACTGGCTAATGGTTTTCAGAAGTAGACCTCTGGGTCCTTCTTCCTAGTCTGCATTAGTCTGGAAGCTCAGCTGAAACCTGTCCACCATGGGTGACCCTGCTGGTATTTGGATACCAGTGGCATAGCTTCCAGCATCACAGCAACACACAAGCCCCCACAGCACAACAAACTGACAGACACATGGGTTTTTTGTTTTCTTGTTTTTTTTTTTTTTGAGTGCACCTTAAATTACCAAAGAGAGATCTGAGTCCTTGAATACATAGGATGAAGTCTGTCAAGAAACTAAGAGCCAATCCAAAGGTGACACACTTTTCTTCTCAAAAATACAGGCTTGAAATCATAGAAAGTCATTTTCATGAAAAATATAAGCCCCTTACTTGCATATGTGAGAATAACACTTTTTAGGTAAAACAGAATACAGAAATATAAATTAGCTTAGATAACAACAAGAAGAGAGAAAACTATGCACCATGTATGTAAATCAATGATCAAAAATATGAATACAGAAAAATGGCCATGCTTGCATACATGCATACAATTCTGGATTATCTCTAAGAGTGTCAGACTCTTCTGCCTTGGTTCTTAGCCAGTCTCATTGCTGTGGTGTTCCCAAGCATTGGCACCTGCCTAATATCAGATTAGGGATATAGACTAAGACATTAGTTTTGCCAGATTTTCTCCCTGACATCAGCCAAGGGTCCCTTCCGAAGGCTGAAACTCTAAAAGAAGCAAAGCCCTCCATTTTCTCTTCTGAAGTAGAAATCATGTCAATCCTGCCCTTGCAATCCATGTTTACATTTCAGTCCAGACATTTAGGCAATTTATAAAATAGAAGTCCCTCTCTTTGTATGTGAAATATCAAGAAATAATTCATTATTCAATCCCTCTGTTACACAAATATCAACAAATCTAATCTATGTGTATAGATCACCCTGAACAGTAAACTTCTCTGATATATCATTTTACATAATTTAATAGAAACTATGTTTCGATCCACTGGGAATATAATATTACCATCTTCAAAGTGTTTTTCTTGGATACAACATTCAATTTCCCATCAAGCTGAATGATCTCACCCATGAAGATAATGAAAAGAGTCAAAGATCCTTCAGGTAAGCAATTAATACGTTTAGAATAGGCTGATTTATCTCTGCTTTTGGGAAGGTTTCAGTACGTACAAATTATGCATTCATTGTTCAGTTCAGAGTACTGTTGCTTCTGAAAAGAGAATATTCTTGCTTCTATGTAGAGAAAAATTGAGCTTACTTTTTTATATGAGTTCTTTAATTTGTTTCACTGTATGTGATGACAGAAAGTACTATAATTAATTTGCTAACAACTATTAACTCGAACTGTGAAAACCAGCCAAAGACCAATTATATTATTGTAAATGGATTCTCCACCCCCAATTCTCTGCTTGAGTACTTCAGTGACTTTCGATTATTATTCATTATTAAAAAAAAAAAAAAAGCTAACCCATAGCCTTGCAGGATCTTGCATGCCCTTTCCTCTCCAGGGCCTCTTACCAGTCCCTCCCTGGCTCTCTGTGCTCCAGCCATGTAAGTCTTCATTTTCTCCAACAGGATTTGATTCTTCTACCACAGGAACTTTGAACATGCTGAAAATTTATTCCCACCGTCTACTACCCATACCCTTTAATTGATTAACACTATACTATACTCTTCCTTCAGATTTCAGTCAATGATCATGTCCCTCAGGAAAGGTCTCAGTCAGATCACTGACCAGGTCTCATTTTATCATGTGTTTCTCCTTCATTATGCTTATCACAGTAGTCATTTTATTTGTGTGATTATTTGATATCAGCTTTTCCATTAGATTATAAGTTCCATAAGGCAAAGGCCACAACTTTTTTGTGATCATCAGCACAGCTCCTAGCACATGTTATTAGCTGCCATGGTGTCAATTCCAACCCATAGCAACGCTATAGGACACAGTAGAACTGCCCCATAGGATTTCCTAAGCTGTAATATTTATGGGAACAGATCACTAGATCTTTTCTCCCAAGGAGCTGCTGGTGGGTTTGAACCACCAACCTATCGGTTAGCAGCCGAGTGCTTAACCATTGTGCCACCAGAGCTCATTCCTAGGAGATAGCATTTGATAAATATATGTTGAAAGAACAGATGAATTTTACAAATTGAAAGTTTTAGAATTTAATTTAAATAGTTTAATTTAAGGAACATAAAATAGATTTTAGTGAGGAAGACCAAACAAGATCATAACAATAGAAAAATGCTTCTTTCCATTAAGGACAATGCAGAACATTAGTAGAAGTTGAAAGAAATTTTAATTAACATTGGCTTTAAAGAAGAAAAATTATGCTATTTTGTTGGAGAGAAAAGTATTCATGTAAAGATTGATTTGATGATGCTATACCAAGATCCCCGGTGTTTTGCTGGGCCATTTGTATGAAAACAATTTATTCTTCCTTACAAGCAACAAAAGCTCAATTTCACATTCCAAAATATCTGCAGCATAATTGTTGAGATAGCACTTGGACTTGTAAGAAAATATTTATAAACTTGTGTATGAAAAGATATTTTCCTCTGACTTGCCTTCGTACTCAGGATCAATAAACATCCTACTGTAGATCCTAAACCTGAAAGGCATAGGTGTAACTGTGAGCTAAACTGTTTTGTTCAAGTAGGTATAATAATCTAGGGGGAGTCCCACTGACTGGTAATATGCAAAAATCCAAAACTCATGATGAAAACGGGGTTACTAACTGTGATCATTAAGGTTGTGTGTCAGCTTGGCTGGGCCATGATTCTCAATGGTTTGGCAGTTATGATGTAGTTTGGCAGTCATATAATGATGTGATCACCTCCATGATGAGATATGATATAATGTGATCACCTCCATGATGGGATCTGTTGTGAGTAGCCAATCAGTTGAAAGGGAGTTTCCTTGGGGGTGTAGCCTGTATCCAATATAGGTGGACTTTCTGGCAAGGCTTGTGGGCTTTTGCTCACTCTGGAAACTGCAGCTGGCTCCTGTTCCTCTGACCTCCGGTTCTTGGTACTTGAGCTAGCAGCTTACCTGCCGTCTTGCCTGTTGAACTTGGGATTCGTAGGTCTTTGTAGCCTGTGAGCCAGAGCCCTGTTGTCTGACTTGCCAATCTTGGGTTCGCCAGCCCCTTCAGCTACATGAATCAGGAGAAGCCTCCAGCCTGATCCACAGACTTAGGACGTTCCAGCCTCTGCAACTGCATGAGCTATTTCCTTGATTTAAATCTCTCTATATATGTATGTTTATATGCTTTACTGGTTTTGTTTCCCTGGAAAACCCAGCCTAAGACATTAAACTTTACTTTCCTTTTTCCTAAAACATTATCTTTTTGGATTTACATTCTGCTTTACTGTGAACTGATAAGTGTTTATGATATGGATGTCTCAGAGTAAAGTAAGCAAAATTACAGTGCTGACTCAGAAGTAGCCGTCCCAGTTGTGGCACTGAAATGAAAAGGAGACCTAAGAATCGAGTGGGAGCAATGATAGAGCACTTGGCCCACAATCCACTGTGAGAAGCAGGAACGCTTTCTTCCCCATGTACCTAGCCATTATGCCTGGTACATATATTGCTCAGTATTTGTTTATTGACAGAGTGAATGAATGAATGGATTTGGTAGCATTATAGCATGTATTTCAGAGGTCCCTGAGTGGCACAAACAATTTGTATTCAGCTGTTAACCAAGAGATTGGCAGTTTGAATTCACCCACTGGCACCATGGAAGAAAGACCTGGCAATCTATTTCTGTAAAATTACAGCCATTGAAAACCTTATGGGGCACAGTTCTACTCTGATGCATATGGGGTCACCATGAGTTGAAATCAACTTGATAGAAACAGGTTTTTTCATAGCATATATTTGTAATCCACAACCAGTTGCCATTGAATAGAACTATGCTCCATAGGGTTTTCAGTGGCTTATTTTTTAGAAGTAGATGGTCAGGCCTTTCTTTTGAAGTACCTCTGGGTGGACTTGAACCTCCAACCTTTCAGTTAGCAGTGTTAACCATTTAAGGGGAAAAACCCACACCCTATAACTGTGATCCAAAAGATTCTAGGCAGCTAGCTAGAAGGGCTGATACCTATTTGGGGCATCAAAACCTCACCTCTGGGAATTTATACTTCCAGTAAAGTGATATAATTATTGAACAAAACCTGGAGAGGATCTTTAACTTGGAACATTTTAGGAAATTCAAAAGGTTAAGTGAGAAAAAGTAAACCTAAAATGTGAATGATAATTTTAGAACAAGTTTTCCAGTTAGCAATTAGGAATGCTATCCATTGAAATTCTGCCAGAAAGTCCTTATCAGATAAATTACCATTCTCTTTTGGTCAATAATATGTAAGGGGGTTGAGAAATTTTGAAAAGCAAAATATTAAGGAGGAATATTTTAAAAAGCTAGCCAGTTTCTGCCTCAGTGTGCCACATCTCCTGGCTCCACATTGCTCTTGCTGGGATATCACTTCCTCACATCAAGGACCTCATTCTCAACCTCCATCTACGGACTTGCTGAAAGTTGACTTTCCTTATAGTTATCGATCCATTTTTTATTGATAAGAATATTTTCTCCAACTAATGTTCAAAATCGCTGTTGTTGTTAGGTGCCATCGAGTCGGTTCCAACTCACAGTGACCCTGCATACAACAGACCGAAACACTGTGCAGTGCTGTGCCATCCTCACAATCATTGCTATGTTTGAGCCTATTGTTGCAGTCACTTTGTCATTCCGTCTCGTTGAGAGTCTTCCTCTTTTGAGCTGACCGTCTACTTTACTAAGCATAATGTCCTTCTCCAGGGACTGGTCCCTCCTGATAACATGTGTAAAGTACATGAGATGAAGTCTCGCCATCCTCGCTTCTAAGAAACATTCTGGCTGCACCTCTTCCATGACAGATTTGTTCGTTCTTCTGGCAGTCCATCGTACATTCAATATTCTTCACCAACACCATAATTCAAAGGCATCAATTCTTCTTAGGTCTTCCTTATTCATTGTCCAGCTTTTGCATGCATATGAGGTGATTAAAAATACTGTGGCTTAGGTCAGGTGCACCTTAGTCCTCGAAGTGACATCTTTGCTTTTGAACACTTTAAAGAGTTCTTTTGCAGCACATTTGCCCAATGCAATGTGTCTTTTGATTTCTTGACTTCTGCTTCAGGAATATGCAGAGTCACTGATCGAAAAGAGCTGATCAATATTCAAACATTTCAGGAGGTAGCATATGATCAAGATATGTTCAAAATATTTACCATGAATTGGTTATTAGCCAGGGAATAGCTTTTCTGTGTCTAGCTCTGAGACCCTTCTGCAGTGAGTCAACCTGATGTGTATTCTTGTCCTGTAGTGTGTGAAGAGTGCTTGAAACATTCTCTTCAGTAGGAAGAAGGAAGCGAAATATGGCCCTTATCTCCCACTGAGTAGAAAAACCCATTAAAAATCCACCCAGTTGCAACTACTACAAAGTATTCCTTCTTAATCCTTTTATCTCCCCATCTTACACAAAGTTACCAATATTTACATGTTTGTTTGTTTTTATCTGGGACATCTGGGAACCTTTACTCCTAAAACATTATTCTTCCTTCCCCAGTATATTGCTTTCCTAGGCTTATAAGCCAAAACCAAATCCACTGCCGTTGAGTTGATTCCAACTCCTAGTGACCCTATAGGATAGAGTAGAACTGCCCCATAGGGTTTCCAAAGAGCAGCTAGTGGATTCTAACTGCTGACCTTTTGGTTAGCAGCCTGAGCTCTTAACCACTGCACCACCAGGGCTCCTCCTAGGCTCATAAATTATCTATAAAGAACAGTAGTATAGCTTAACTAGCAAAAACTGTCTGCTTTGAGCATTATGCTCTTTTAAGAACTATCTATATGGGATCAAACTGACAACAGCAACTCAAAAGATTAGACAGGATCCTTATAAGGCAGTAAGTTTATGTTAATGGAGAAGGAACAGCTCAGAAAACGAGGGTGAGAATGGTTGCACAATTCGAAGAATGTAATTAATGTCACTGAATTGTACACATAGACACTGTTGAATTGGCGGATGTTTTCAACAACAACAAAAATATATAAATAAATAAATAAGAATGGCCTCTGAATGAATCCATTCCCTGGATACATTACCCTAACATCTTGGAAAGCTTCACTTGCACCCATGTGTATTCAACACCGCAGGGTGGTGAACTCAAACCTTGTACTTTTTTTTTTTCCTCAACTGGAAGAAATGAGAAAAAACTGCACTTAATTTCATTTCAATGATAAGAAAATTAAAGTTATTTTATGTCAAAAACTTTAATATGGTCTGAAAATCTCCGATTTTTTTTTAACGTCTAAAATTACTTTAATGGATTTTCTTTAGCATGTCATTAATACAAATCCATTTTGTTTTATTAAGGTCAAACTACACTCCCTTGTCTTGTTCCCTAGGAGAAGGAAATTAGTGAAAAATTAGCTCATTGTGGTTGTATTCTCTTTACACTGCTGCATAAAGGGGAAGGCTGACTAAAGGGCAAGCTGGTACCTAGCAAAGATCAAGCACTTTATATTAAGCCAAAGTTCCTGTGATGGCAAGGGGAAAAATAAGAAAGTGGGAAAGACAATCTAAAAATAAAATACTCAAAGAACCATTGAAGGTAGAGTTTGTTGACTTCTGGAAACTTCAAAAAACATATGTTTATGTATAAATGCATTAGTTATTAAGTCACATAGAAAGTGAACTCTGAGTGCTTCATTTCCCTATATTCTCTTCAGCTACAAATAGAGCTAACTCCAAATATAGATAGATATATATTTTTTTCTTATAGGTGTTATTTTCTTAAGAGCTTGAAGCCTATTTTATCATTTTAGTAATAAGTTAAATATTTAATACACACACACATGTATACACACAAATATATGTACATATACACATACATGTGTATATATATAGTACAAATATGTCACAAGTATACATATACATGGTTCAAGTATATAAACGCATGACACATATACATAGTACAGATATATATATACACAGTATAGCTATATATGTATATATATAGTACATATACACAGTACAGACATATATATAGTACATATACACAGTTGTTGTTAGGTGTCGTTGAGTGGGTTCTGACTCATAGCAACCCTATGTACAACAGAACAAAACACCACCCGGTCCTGCCCCATCCTCATAATCGTTATGCTTGAGCCCATTGTTGCAGCAAGGCAGAGTACAGATATATATATATATATATATATGTGTGTGTGTGTGTATAGAGAGAGAGAGAGAGAGTACAGATATATATAGATACATAGTACATATACTTAGTAGAGATATATATGTAAAGCAAACCCATTGCCGTAGAGTTGATTCCGACTCACAGTGACCCTACTGGACAGAGTAGAACTGCCCCATAGGGTTTCCGAGGAGTGCCTGGCGGATTCGAACTGCCAACCTTTTGGTTAGTAGCAATAGCTCTTAATCACTATGCCATCAGGGTTTCCGATATACATATACATATATGTATATGTGTGTGTATATATATATAATGCATATACATGGATATGTATATACATACGCCTACAAGGAAGACCAAATAATGCTACTATTATTCAAAATTTATGCACCAACTACTAATGCCAGAGTTGAGGAAACTGAAAATTTTTATCAACTTCCACAGTTTGACATTGATCACACATCCAATCCAGATGCACTGATAATTACTGGTGATTGGAATGCAAAAGCTGGAAACAAAGGATTGAGAGTTGGAAAATATGGCCATGGTGATAGTAAAGACACCAGAGATCGCATGATAAAATTTTGCAAGACCAATGACTTCTTCATTGCAAACACCTTTTTTCAAAAACATAAACAGTGACTGTACATGTGGACCTCACTGGATGGAAAACAGGAATTAAATCGACTACATCTGTGGAAAGAAACAATAGAAAAGCTCAATATCATCAGTCAAAACAAGGTCAGGGACTAACTGTGGAACAGGCCATCAACTGCTCATATGCAAGTTCAAGTTGAAGTTGAAGAAAATTATAACAAGTCCACAAGAACCAAAGTATGACCTTGAATATATCCTACCTGAATTTAAAGACCGTCTCAAGAATAGATTTGATGCATTGAACACTAATGACCGAACACCAGACGAGTTGTGGAATGACATCAAGAATATCATACATGAAGAAAGCAAGAGGTCATTAAAAAGACAGGAAAGAAAGAAAAGACCAAAACGGATGTCAGAAGACACTCTGACACTTGTTCTTGAATGGAGAGTAGCTAAAGCGAAAGGAAGAAATTATAAAGTAAAAGAGCTGAACAGAAGATTTCCAAGGGTGGCTCGAGAAGACAAAGTAAAGTATTAAAATGAAATGTGCAAAGACTGGGAGTTAGAAAATCAAAAAGGAAGAACATGCTCAGTATTTCTCAAGCTGAAAGAACTGAAATAAAAATTCAAGCCTCGAGTTGCAATTCTGAAGGGTTCTATAGGCAAAATATTGAATGATGCAGGAAGCATCAAAAGCAGACAGAAGGAATACACAGAGTCACAGTACCAAAAACAATTGGTTGATGTTCAGCCATTTCAGGAGGCAGTATATGATCAAGAACCAATGACACTGAAGGAAGAAGTCCAAGCTGCACTGGAGGCATTGGAGAAAAACAAGGCTTCAGGAACTGATGGAATATCAACTGAGATGTTTCAACAAAGGTATGTGACGCAGGAAGTGCTCACTCGTCTATGCCAAGAAATTTGGAAGACAGCTTCCTGGCCAACCAACTGGAAGAGATCCATATTTGTGTCCATTCCAAAGACACATGATCCAACAGAATATGGAAATTATTGAACAGTATCACACACAAGTAAAATTTTGCTGAAGATAACTCAAAAACAGTTGAAGCAGTACATCGATAGTGAACTGTCAGAAATTCAAAGCAGATTCAGAAAAGGCGGTGGAAAAGGGATATAATTACTGATATTAGATGGATCTTGACTGAAAGCAGAGAATACTAGAAAGATGTTTACCTGTGTTTTATTGACTACGCAAAAGCATTCGACTGTGTGGACCATAACAAATTATGGATGACATTGTGAAGAATGGGAATTCCATAACACTTAATTGTGCTCATGAGGAACCTGTACATAGACCAAGAGGCAGTCATTCAAACAGAGCAAGGGGATACTGTATGGTTTGAAATCAAGAAAGGTGTGCATCAGGGTTTTATCCTTTCACCATACTTATTCAATCTGTATGCTGAGCAAATAATCCAAGAAGCTGGACTATATGAAAAAGAATGAGGCATCAAGATTGGAGGAAGATTCATAAACAACCTGCAATATGCAGATGACACAATCTTCCTTGCTGAAAGTGAAGAGGACTTAAAGCACTTAACTGATGAAGATCAAAGACCATAGCCTTCAGTATGGATTACACCTGAAGATAAAGAACACAAAAATCCTCACAACTGGACCAATAAGCAACATCATGACAAATGGAGAAAAGATTGACATTGTCAAGGATTTCATTTTACTTGGATACACAATCAACACCCATGAAAGCAGCAGTCAAGAAATCAAAAGACACATTGCATTGGGCAAATCTGCTGCAAATGACCTCTTTAAAGTGTTCAAAAGCAAAGATGTCACTTGGAGGACTAAGGTGCGCCTGACCCAAGCCATGATATTTTCAATCGCTTCACATGCATATGAAATCTGGACAATGAATAAGGAAGACCAAAGAAGAATTGATACCTTTGAGTTAAGGATTTAGTGACCAATACTGAATATACCATGGACTGCCAGAAGAACAAACAATCTGTCTTGGAAGAAGTACAGCCAGAGTGCTTCTTAGAAGCAAGGATGGCGAGACTTTGTCTCACGTACTTTGGACATGTTATCAGGAGCGAACAGTCCCAGGAGAAGGACATCATGCTTGGTAACGTACGGGTCAACAAAAAAGATGAAGACCGTCAATGAGGTGGACTGACACAGTGGCTGCAACAATGGGCTCAGACATAACGATTGTGACTATGGTGCAAGACTGGACAGTGTTTCGTTCTGTTGTACATAGTGTCGCTATGAGTTGGAACTGAGTCGATGGTACCTAACAATAACAACATGTATGTCAGACTTTAAAAAAAAAAACCTGTTCTCATTTTCAAAACTTACATTCATTGCCATAAATACTTGATATTTTGTGAAACAGGAACAGCATAAATACCGACTTATACCATCTTGCATGTACACTGCACACTTTATAGATAATAATAGCTATGTCATTACATAGATATTGATATTTTTAATCAGTTAACTGAGATCAATCTGGAAAGTCCCATTTTAAGTCCTCCCAATCAATGGTTAGACCAAATTAAAACACATGTACTTCCCCACACCATTGCAGTTCTGATGCTTAGTTTACATATATATGACTTCAAAATAAGAACAGGGATTTATTTCAAATTCACCCAAGATGGCATGTATTCCGTTGCAGTTCATTCATTCATTCATCCATCTAACAAATATTTATTACAAACTTATTATGTTCCAGAAGTTCCGTCAGACACCAGGAATAACAACAGGGATTCTTTTCTTAGAAAGCATGTGGTTTTGTGAGGGATCTAGTCAACCAGCAGTTATAACATGGTATGATGAATACCGAGTGCCTAGACCCAGGGCAACGGATACATGGAAAAGAAGCACCAAGCCCAGATTGGGGGAAACCATAGGAAGGATTCCCATGGGAAATGATGTCTAAGCTGAGTCCTGGATTCTGAGTAGGAGCTACCCACGAGAAAAGAGTGGGAAACCACATGTAGACTAGGAAGAGAGAAAGTGAGAGAGTGAATGGCCCCTTTGAATCATATGTATACTCAATGTCTACCATTAGGCAACTCTTCAACCATGTTTCCTACCTCACAGTCTAAAAAGGCACTGTTTATGGAGAATGTATTCAGGGACAGTAGTTGTGTCCCCTGATCCCCTATATGATCTCTGTTTCCAGATACACTACTGCTTTGAGTAAGTGAAAGAAGTTCCACGTAGCTGAAAATTAAAGCATGAGGAGAGTCTAGTCAGATAAGCAGAGACAAAGTACAGCAGAGTTCTTGATATTATTCGGGATGTCTGTTACTCGACCCTTGTCCTGCCCTGACACTGGTTGGTTGAGGGAGCCTTCAATGTCCACTTGACTGGTGAGTCCTGCAAGCATCAATTCCTGTTCCTTGCCTGGTCAATAGCACCTACCTGTCACTGATATAGGATTGCTCATGGCACAATGGTTAAGCACTTGGCTGCTAACCGAGAGGTTGATGGTTTGAATGCACCAGTGGCTCCTCAGGAGAAAAGACTTGGCAATCTGCTTCTGTAAAGATTACAGTCTAGGAAACCCTATGGGGCAATTTTACTCTGTCCTACATGGTTGCTATGAGTTAGAATTGACTCAACAGCACACAACAACAACAACATCGCTGATAAGACAGAGCAACATGTTGACTGGCATCCATGCCAGTGCTGTCCGACGATTGACAAGAAATGAGGTTCCTGGCCTCAGTAACCACGTATGCATGTGCCATGTATTGTCAGTTTCTACTTTTCCCTTGGATGGGAGGGTGAGTAGAATGCTTTCTCTGTGAGCCATATAGCTAGGGTCTGGCTTCTAAGATCTTCCAGAAGAAAATGGAAAAACATAAAAGAGAATTCAAATCAAGTTTTTTGAATCACAAGGCAGCTTTTTAATAGGAAACTAACCTAGTTTACCTAATTATATTTCCTACTTTGAATCAAAATTGAAGGAAAAAAAAAACTTGCATCATTATTACAAATACCATTGTGTTTGACTTGTTTTTCCCTTAATACAACATTTAAGTATTCTACTTCCCTTCTTCCTTCTACCTAAGGTACAATGATTTGTACTGTTCCTGCATGATGTTTTTCAAAGTGGAGGAAAAACACATACAATAAGAATTTCCTTACCAAGAATTTAAAAACAAAACAAAACAGAACGTTTACTGAAAATTGCTTCACGTTCACTGGCACTGTGGCAAGTGTAATTTAGACACCATCCGTGGCATGGGACCTAGTATTGGTGACTTTTCTTTGAACTTTTTCAGCAGCCACCAATTAAGTGCCATTTTCACTTGAGAGATGAGTAAGCCCAGATTTTAGTGAGTTTGTGGAAAGAAACATAATTTCCTTCTCTTAACAGATTGAGACAATCTAGATGTAAGTAATCAAAAAAATATTCACAGTATTTTCAAGTGGCATCTTCATTTAACAGTGCCTAGACACACACTGGAGACAGGATACAAACACAATTTTTCATACATAGGACTTGCTTAGTCTGCTTTCAATTATACCCCCCACTGAGCTACCAACTAAAAATGATGGGGGGAACTATAACATAGGTGTGGTCAAGTTAGTAAATGGAGGATCTGGGTTAATTTGATTGATATATTTTATGATTACTGTTCATGTTGTAAAATGAGAGGTTTGTCCTTATTTCTTGATAAAAATAAGTATATCACTTATTCTTTTTGCCTCTTTCTGCTCACAACACCAAATACCAGGTTTAGGTCAATGCATGTTTACTTAATAATAAAAGAAGAGACGTAAGACCAAAGGAAAGAAAAGAGAAATAGTACTGCAAAAATACAATGAAACATTTTATGTGATTTTAGTAGACAAGTTATATTGGTTAGTTTATTTATTGATATATGAAATCGATGCTTCCACAAATGAACCAGTCCAAATGAAAAGAATAATTATGGATATCAACTTTTTAATGTTTAAGTCCTAACCCCTGGTACCTGTGAGTGTGACCTTGTTTGGAAATAACAGATGTAATTAGTTAACATGAAGTCATACTGGAGTTGTGTGGGCCCTAATCCAATTATGATAGTTTCTTTATAAGAAGAGAAGAGACACAGACAAAGACACGCAGGGAGAATTCCACAAGAAAGACATAGAGGGAAGGTGGCCAAGGGATGATGGAGGCGGAGATCGGAGTCGTGCTGCCACAGCTAAGGAATAGCCTGGGCTACCAGAAGCTGAAAGAAGGAAGGCAGGATCTTCCCCTAGAGGCTTTGGAGAGATCCTGGCCCCACTTACACCTTGATTTCAGATTTCTAGCCTCCAGAGCTATGAGAAGATAAATATCTGTTCTTTTAACTCAATTTGTGCACCGTTACAGTAGCCCTAGGAAACTAATATACCTCCCCACCCCCATATTCAGAGGCTATTTAAACTTTACAAAAGACTTGTTTATACATATCAACCCTTTGCTCCTCTCCCACTTACTCTTCAATATACCTCAGTCTGTTTTCATCCCAATCCTTAACTGAAACAATTCTCTCTATAGTCAGAAGTGATTTCCATTTCACCTGGTCTCTCATCAAAATTTGACTCTGTTGGCCTTAGCCTTTTTCCTTGAATTATTCTCTTCCCTTGGCCTCAATGACCCCACACTCTCCAGGTTTTCCTCTTATTGCCCAGCAGCTCAGTCTCAGTAATTTTTAAAGACTTGTCCTTTCCACCCTTCCTTTATCAGTGGTTCACAAATGTTAGTATGCATCAGAAACATTGGAAGGCCTGTTGCTGAACCTTTTGATGGGCCCCACGACTAGAGTTTTCGATTCAGTAGGTCTGTTCACATTTCCAACAGGTTTCCAGGCCATTCTGATGCTGCTGGTCTGGAGACTGTATTTTGAGAACCATTGTATTAAATATTGTAGTTCTTCCAGGCTTAGTATTAGCAGCCTTCCATCTTCACTTTCTTCCCTTTCCATTGATAATTTCATGCACACCATAGCTTCAGTTACCATCTCTATTTCAATGGCACACAAATTTATATAGCTATCCTAGACCTCTTGACTTAGATCCAGACCCAAATATCCAACTGGAGTAAAAAATCTCTACTTCATGTGTCAAAACCAAAAACTAAAACCAAATCCATTGCCGTCAAGTCCATTTCGACTCATAGTGACCCAACAGGACAGAGTAGAACTGCCCCATAGGGGTTCCAAGAAGGAGCTGGTGGATTCGAACTGCTGACCTTTTGGTTAGCAGCCGAGCTCATAACCACTGCACCACCAGGGCTCCTCATGTGTCAAAGTTACCCCAAATTCAATGTATGCTCCAAAATGAACTTGTAATAAACCAGTTATTTTTTTCTGGGCTCCCTATCCAACTCACTCTCATTTACTGTCACCCCGTATCTAAAACTATATTTACTCTGGAGTATTTTACATCCTAACTCTCTGTGTGTTGTTTATGTCTTCATGCCTTCATTACCCATTGCCATTTTTGTCCAAACTGCTATCTATCCTCTTGTCCTGGACCACTGGCTATGGCAATCTTCTTGTATTCTTCCAATCCATTCTTCACACTTTACCCAGAATGATCACTTCAAAAGTCTTATGATACCCCTCTGCCTAAATTCCAATGGCTTCCTACTGTTTCTAGGATAAAAAATTTTTGCAGCCCACACAGTCTGATTTCTGCAGCCCACACAGTCTGATTTCTGCCTATATGTCTCCATCTCATTTCACATCTTGCTTCTTGCTATCTACCCACCAAATGTTCTGGCTCTTTCAGTTTCTTAAATCGCCAAGCTCCTTTGGGCCACAGGCTCTTTGTACATATTTTCCCTTCTAACAAGGGTTCTCTTGCATCCCTCTTAATTTAGAATTCCTAGTCATTCCTCATATCCCTGATCACCTTCCCCAACTGAGGTTAATTTCTTCTGTTATAAACTCTCATAACACCATCTACATTTACTTCACAGCAATTTTCAGTTTTCAAATATGCATTTATTTGTGTGGTTGTTTCATTAAAATCTGTATCTCTAATCTTTAAATTCCATGAGGTCAGGGACAGGTATGTATTTGCCCGCTAGGACATCTCCAAGGCCTATCCAAAGTCCGTAGAAAGCACATTCTCAATAAATACATACTGAGTGAATAAATAAATGAAATCAACTATTTACTTTTTAAACAAGGAGGTTACCCCTTTTTTCCTAGAGGGCTTTGTTCTGAGCCTTGGAGGTCCTTCTTCAACATCAGAATTTCATTAGCTGCTATCAGCATCTTGGTTATTGTTATGCAAAAGCTACTAAGTGTGCATCCCTGAAGGCTGTATTTTGCTTAGATTCTCCTAGGAACTGTGAGTGTGTGAGCACTGGCAGTGGATATTTAATATTAACTGACCTCCTACTGTGTTGCTTAGAAAGCAGCTTGTGATTTGCCACCACTCTAATTTTCTTACTAATATTGTATCATGGCTTCATATCCTCAATGGGTTTAGAGAAGCTGTTAGGGAATATAAGAAGTAAAATTTGATCGTGCATGGAAAATTGGTCTGCATATGAGACAAATAGCTTCAGTTTCTGTATTCTATTTACTATACTAAACTATCTGAAATCTCAGCCTCATTGGAGAGCAAGAAACTGCAGCAGCTTTAATTAATGCTTTTGCCATCGTTTCTATTGATTATTGCAAATGTCTGTATGTCTCTCCAAATGTTGTCTTTTGAGGGTTCTGGGTTTTTCAAAGAATTCCACTGTTGCTGCTGCAAAAGAGCTCATTAAAGCTCATATAAAAAAAGACCCCTCTGCTCTTATTTCACCAGGTGTAACATCACCAGGACCCTTGCTGCTTTCAGATCCCTTCCCTGCTCCTTGCTTGGAGAATCTGCGCTTTCTTACAATTTAACTTTGTGTTCCTAGTGATCAATTCAAATTAGTTTTGCAAATGCATTGTTTAGGTGACAGCTTCCTGCATGTACTATAGTTGGAATACCATTTTAAAATTTGCTAAGCCACATCATAAATTGCAAATAAGTCAGTGGAGTTTTGGATCTATGTTTTGAAAAGCAAAATCTAACACATTTTTGAGACATCTCTTTGCTTTTTTTTTTTTTTTTAACTTCTTGCAGACTTGTTTAGGAAGAATATATGAAAAGAGCTATAAAATGCATTATTGAAATTTCCAGGTCATCTGTGCAACCCTTTTCAGTCTAATTAGGACCAATAGATTGTGAAATGCCTAAAGCAAATCCATTAACACTTAACTGCTTCCCTCCTGGATCTTCACTGGACTGACTGATTGACAGAAGATACAATCAGGATATATTAGATGGGGGTTAACGATCTGATAATGCATTCATTATGTCAAATGTCAGGCATGCAATATGACTGTGAGAACTATGAAGAAGAAAAGAAAAGAAGAAATAAATTTGCAAATGTCTTCACGCTCTTCCTCCCACCTCCCCATGGTAGTGTCACTAGCACAGCAATCACCAGTTCATATAGGTGGTGACAGAAGAGGGACCCTGCAGGATCAAGGGCACCTTTGCAATGCTTTCTGTCTAGACTGAAGTCATGCGGGGGTCTTGCTCATCCACTGTGAGTGGGGAATGTGCGTCAGCATAAACTTTGTGTTTATCAGCTACATCCCTGTCTTTGTCTGGCTAGGTGATCAGAGATCCCTAGGGAAGGAAAAGAAATAAGCTGTATTTTTTTTCTTAGTGCTCCAAGGCTCTGGGGAGGTGCTCTCAGGCCATGGTATACAGCAAGGCAGATGGCATTTAATGAATGAATAAGGCAACCTTTTAGAGGCGTCAGTGCTGCTTCTCATAGGAATTGTTGACAGAGTCACCTGTTAAAAGAACCAAGAAAGATTACATTAGAGTAGGAGGTAAGGGTAGAACTCCTCGATGCAAAGAGGTGGACACCTTCAGTAAAGGTCTCTCTCTCTCTTACATACACATATACACACACACAAATATATGCGCACACACACAAACGCACACCCTTTTTATACTGTGAATTATTAGAAGTTAGTTGTTATTTATTCTTATTATCTTTAAATTACAAATTGCAAAGCCATAATGCTATAAGCTCTAACTACAAAGTAATATGGCTGGATTTTAAACAAACAAAAGAATTTTTACATTATGTAAATAGGTTTTGTCCTCTTTAAGAATGGAAGCTATATTTTTATTTCAAGGATTCTATTGCCTAGCCTTTTACAAATTCTTATTTGGGAATGGCTTTTAGAACCTATGACATATTCTTTTGCACACTGACCAGAGTGGCAAATCTTCATCTTCTCAGGGTATATCTAATTTGCGAAAATAGACAAAAGTCATTCAAAGTATGTATAGGGTAAATGATATGGTATCTAGAATTTGCTTTAAAATACTCCAGAACAAAATAAGGAGGTGATTAAAGAAAAAGAACAGCAGATCGTTGATGGTTGTGGAAGCTGAGCAATATGTTTGAAATTTTTCATAATAAAATTTAGCTCTCACAACCAGAAGTTTTTAAAAACATAATCACTATTCCATTATTACACCCAATAAAATTAACAATGTGTTCTTACTACTGTCTACATCCTAATCCATGTTCAATTTTCTCAGTTGTCTCAAGAATACTTTTTTAGACCTGGTTGTTTGAATCAGGATCCAAACAAGGACCACTCATCACATTTATTTAATATGTCTCTGAAGCTTCTTTTAATCTTAACCTGTAAGTATTTTTGCTTTAAATAATAATAGACATACAATTACATACATTGCGCTCATAAATTTGCCTCACATAGCTAAATTACAAAAAAAAATTCTGCTTTGTTTATGTATAAGTAAGAATTTCATGGATGCATTGACCATCAAATTCCTAAATGAAGCACTGAATTTTCTTCTTCAGAGACTAGAGAAAGAAATCAAGTTCTCCAGCCAAATGAACTGGGCAAACATGTGATAACTGAAGGCAGTGGCCCTAACTTAGATGACCTCAAATTCTGCCTTCTTGGTCTTTGATTTTGATCCCATAAAGATGATAATTTGTCATTTCTATAATAACTTCAGTGTTTATAGATATTATTGACCCCACTCTGCCTCAGATCTTCCAGGATGAACTCTCAAAAGGGGAGTTAATTTCAATGATAGATGGCTCTTCATCCAATTTTTCTATCCCTTTATTGCCACAGAAATCTGTTAACTCTTAGTATGTAACATATCATAGAAAAATAAACATTTAAAAAATATTGGTAAACAGTGCCCTTTAACTTATAGAATAAAAGCACAATAAAATCTTAACTCCTTACCATTAGCCTTATTAAAAAGATACACATTCACAATGCCTTCTTATGTCTCCAAGTAGTATAATCATACTCCTGGGTCCTTACGTTAAATCCTTTTTTTTTTTTTGGTCAGTGTGGTTTCTTTTTAATAGCATAAATAAATCTGAAAATAGATTCAGGAAAAAAAAATGTGCTAGAAAAATTTATAGTTAGGAAAAATTTAATTATAAACCAGTTTAAAAAAATCCTTGTTTAAAAATCAGCACTCATTTAATCACACATTTCACTGCATAATAATTTTACTTTATGTCATGATTTGCAAATTCATTATTTAGTCTTTTTTAAGCTAGTATATAAAACATACAAATGCAGCCCAGATATAACAGGTTAATATAGTCTTGTTTCAGATGGAACTAATTCTATGTTCAAGTTATTCTCCATAGGAAAAAAAAAAAAAAGAGAGAGGAATTTAATTGAGCATTCGGAATAGCAAAAGAGGAAATTAATGTATTTAGGAGTAGACTGACGAAAATTACATTCCACTGCATTAGCATTTATTTGTGCAGTAAACAGTCTCCCAATGACCTCCTGTGCCTTAGCTTCTCAAAGTAAACATCTTCCTTTGCTTCAGAAGTCGCTATGAGTCAGAATCGACTCAACAACAACGGGTTTTTTTTGCTTTAGCAGGGATTTGAACCTGGCTTTAGAAAGCACCTAAACTGGCCAACTGCTAATAAAAGACCTAGTTCTGTAGCTCACAGTCAAATATGTATATCCTACTGACTGACAGTGATATTCAAATTATATATATAAAACCCCCCTATTGTTTTTAACCAAGGAAGTATAGTATTGTTACCACACTCTAATAACTATGCAAACTCGATGTGTGTGCATGTACACACATACACGCCCAGGAGCACAAAAAAAGAGCAGTTACGATTTGCGGTGCAACATCTTATAAAAGCAAGTAACACTTTTAAGAGCAGCCACCTAGTATCCTACAAGTTTCTTTTATTGATGTTGTAAACCAGTGAGTCATTCCACTGAAAAGCTGTAACAATCATTTTCCTGGACAGAAATCTATCCAGTGGTGATAATGGAGGCAATTCAATAGAGGAGGGAATATTAATTAATATTTAATATCTGGAATTAAAACTTCCATCCAAGATCTGAATGACAGAAAACTATAAGGAATCATAACTCTGAGGATTTATTCCATTACAGTTAAAACTCCCTTCCTAAAATGCCTAGAAAGAATAGTCTACTTACTTTCATGTCCAAAAAAAAGGCAGCAGTCGATTTTTGTTTTAGTGTACACGGGAGATTGCTCTTCACAGGAATCTTAGGGTAATTCCCTTTGTAAACCACACACGCACACACACACACACACATCTCTGTAGTGTGAATAATGATTTCCTAGATTGCCTTGTGAGTTTCGGTCTTTGTAGCATAGGTTTTCCTAAAAGAAGGCTATATTTATAGTCCTCTACATTGTCCACAGATAAATAATGAATTCTGCAGATTATTTAGAACAGCTGGGCAACTGTGGCTTCCCCACCTGAGCTCTCAGCAGGTTACTAGGCCATCACAATGGGGAAACGTACCAACGGAGAATCAGTTTGAAGAATAAGAGGAATGAATGGACTTGTTTTTCTAAGCGTGTCTCAATGTTTCCAAAAGGTAAATACAATTTATTTTTCTAGGTTCTGTTGTTTTGAAAAATCTGGTCTAGTTTGTCCCCTTTGCATACCCTTTCACTTAATATTGACAAAAGAGAATAAGCCACATTCTTTCCAATTACACAAATTTTTTTAAAAAAATTATACAAGTTATTTATTAGGTTTTAAACATTGGAAGTGTAATACTGTGATTTAATAACTTCTTAATATCCTAAAAGTTTTAGAGGTTAAAAGATAGCTATGGAAGATTATATATATCGTTTACAGTACAAAAAAGATTAAAAATCTGCATTCAAAATAGAATTATTTTGGTTTTCAACAGGTATCAAATTAACTTAGGAATTTGTATCACAAGTACTGATGTTTTATATTTTAGAAAATTGATCACGTTTTGCTGAAAGACTTTAAAATATTAGCGTTTCCCCAAAATAATTAATCTCTTTAGCAACTAGACAGGAATGACCATTCAAATTGATTCTGATTATTTTCTACCATGGTTTGGACAGGACATGTTATTCCCCCTATTATACTAACATCTGGGCATTTTAAATTTCTCACAATGTATAGAACAGGGCCTTAAGTATTGAAAGTGTTCAGAAATTGCACTTTTACTTATTATAATATCGCTCGACTGAAAAAAAAAAGTTTCACAGAATGGCCTAAAACCTTCAACACCCATCCAATTTTTTTAACCATATTGCCCTTCCCTGGAGAAGAACAAAGAAATAAAAATAAGTTGTCATTATGCTTTACCACTTTCTCTACTTCTACTGTTCATATCCTCTGAGTGAGGGGCTGTTTGCAAAGTTAACATGGACTATTTGTTATTTCCATCAAATATTAAAATGTTTTCTTAGTTAAAGCTATCCTTGGAATAACAATGCTAGGTGTACATCCACAGATTTCCTAACCCTGCTAGGTTTAAATGACATTAAAATGCCAGACAGTAGGATATCGACAACCCACAACCATCCACAAAAGAAGATTCTCATTGCAGAATGATGAAGCCATGGTTAAGGGGAACATAGTCTGTGAAATAGCTTTTGTTTTTATTGTTCAGTGAAGCAAAACTCACAAATGATGACTAGAATATCCTGAGGACAATTTCCTTCAGTCAAAGGCCATTTCTCTTTCAGTTAATACCACTTCTTTCCCTCTACTGACAGATGGCTAGGCTTCCAGGCACCAGGAAGGTGGCCTGGCACTGGTCTTTTCCAACATTTAAAAGGAGGTAATATTATTTTGCCTATAAAAACTCACTCTAGAATACTTACTGTTCCTATATACATTGTAAAATTTTCATTTGTACAAGTGCTATTCTAGCAAGTCCACAGAGCTATTAATTCTTGCTGTTCCACTGGCATGTATAAGGAACTCAGGTGTAGGAAGTTTTCATGAATGGTTCACTACCTCTACATGACAACACAGAAACCAACAGAGGCGGATTAGGGCTTTGCCACAAACCACATCATCATACAGCTCCAATGTTATATCCTAAATTTCTGAATACACTTCTTAATTCTCTGCCAATGCATCTTATGCACAGCCACCACCCCTCTGTCAGTGGAGGCTTCCGTGTTGCTATGATGCTGAACACGTTTCAGGAGAACTTCCAAACTAAGATGGACTAAGAGGAAAGGGCTGGAAATCTACTTCCAAAAATCAGCCAATGAAAACTCTTTGTATCACAACAGTCTTATCTGCAACTGGTTGTGGAGACAGCACAGGCCCAGGCAGTGTCTTGTTCAGTTTTTCATGGGGTCATCATGAGTCAGGTGCTGACTCCATGGCAACTAACAACAACGTGAAAGCAATATTCTTCTATCAGGGCTCAAGGTACAGTCTTGCATATATAAGAGTGACTTTGCTTTCAAATTCTGCTCAACGAAAACACAAATTGAATGTCTATGTGAAAGGAAGAACCATCCAGTTGCCATCGAGTCAATTCTGACTGATGGCGACCCCATGTATGTCACAGTAGAACTGCTGCAAAGGGATTTCAGTGGCTGATTGTTTGGAAGTAGATCGCCAGGTCTTTCTTCCTAGGTGCCTCTGGGTGGACTCGAACCTCCAACCTTTCAGATAGCAGCCAAGCACGTTAACTGTTTGCACCACCCATGGACTCCATGAAAGAAAGAAGTAGGGTGTTATATATGATGTCATACATGACATAATTTCCCATAACATATTTCCACTTGATAATTGCATGTAAAGGTTATATTGCTATTTTGAAATGTTACTAAAAGTCAGAATAGTACTGAGTCCAATGAAGCTAAATATCTTTTTTAATTCTCAGATGGTATTTTCTTTAACTAAGGCAGCTTGTTATATTAATTTTAAATCTGAAGCCTCTGAAATCCCACGAAAGTAACACTCAACAAACCACCTTGACACACATCGTACCACTGTCCCACTAAAATATATGAAGGCACAGAACAAGAGAAAAACACACAGAAACTCCCAAACAAGTTGTGAATCAGGGAAAAATATTCACTGCAAGTTCAATAAAACCATACGGAAAGACCAAATTAATGGCCTACCCTTATTATACCGTCGCTACAAGTGGGAATCGACTTGATGGCAACGGGTTTGGTGTGTTTTTCTTTTTTTTTTTTTGGTTTTTCTGCCTACAAGTAGATAGATGACACTTATCCATCTTCTATCTTTCCCCAGGTTTAGAAACACAGTTGTACCAAGCAAAAAACTAAGCAGCCATTCTAAACCAAAAAAAAGGAACAAACCCAAACCCATTGCTTGTTGCCGTAGAGTTGATTCTGACTCATGGTGACCTCATGTTTTCAGAGTTTAACTGTGCTCCATAGGATTTTCAGTGGCTGTAATCTTATGGTAGTAGATCGCCAGGCCTTTCTTTCACAGTGCATTTGAACAACCAACCTTTCAGTTAGTAGGCGAGTGCGAATTGTTTGTGCCACCCAGAGACTTCTATCATATGGAAAATCAAAGTGTCATTGTCCTTGCTCCCACTATCCAACTAGACACTTCAAATACAAAAATACAGAGCAAAAAGTTATGGGAAGAGGTCAGATGTGGAGATAGTCCCGGAAATCAAAAGATGAGTCAAAATCAAGAACCCAAGAATGGTAATACAACAGATGAGAACTAAAACCAGTTTAATTTAGTGCAGCATAAAAATAATCATAAATTTGTTTACAAAAACTGATTCTAAATATCAATGATAATAATTGCAGTGGTTAAATGCTTGGCTGTTAACCATAAGGTCAGCAGTTTGAATCCCCCAGCTGCTCCACAGGAGAAAGATGTGGCAGTCTGCTTCCATAAAGATTACAGCCTTGGAAACCCTAGGTGACAGTTCAACTCATAGGGTTGCTATGAGTCAAATGAACTGATGGCAATGGGTGCAGGTACTTTAAAGAAAACATATGTTAATTCAGAGTAATCTTATAAGAATAATTTGAATTGTAAACTCTAGATTAGATAAACAGAGGAGTGAGAGCAAACCCTCAGGCCCCAATACTTGGAAACATCCTTGGCTTCCCTCTTTCACTCACACACTGTTTTTAATCCATCAGCAAATCCTGTTAGCTCTACATATCTTTAAAGTATACGCAGACTCTGGTCACTTCTCACCCCCTCCACTAAGGCACCTTCATCTCACACCTCGATTATTGTAATAGGTCTCCTAACTGACCTCCTCACTTCCCACCTTGTCCCTTTTCGTAGTATCTTCTCAACACCGCAGTCAGAGTAGTTCTTTTGAAAATATGTCAGCTATTGACAGCTGCCTTTTCCACATCTTCAAATTGTTTTTCATCTATTCAGAATACAAAGTCCTACAGTGGCTTATAAGACCCTGTGAGAGGTGATCCTTACTTCTCCAACTTCCTCACACTCACTCTAAGCCTTGAACATGCTGGTCTCACCTTAGCCTCAATGTCCCTGCACATGATATACTTTTATCTAGTATCCTCTTCCCTTAGGTATCCACATGGCTCTCTCCCATAGCCACCAAGTATGGTTGTGAGGTTCTTCCTAATCTATGAATGGGAACTTTTTAAAGTTAAGCAGTGCAAGACCTGCACAACTGAACACAGTGCTCCTACCCGCTCATCTCCTTCAAGTCTTTGATTAAAGTCACTTTTTCAGAGAAGCATCCCCTGACCATCCTATTTTAAAAAAACATTAATATTCCTCCACAACTTCCCATCCTTCTCTTTTTCCCTCCATAGCATTTATCACCATTTGACATCATACCACCATATTTCATCTATTGTAAAACATCATTAAGTATAAGGCTTACCATTCTTTTATAATCTACAAAAAAAGAAAAGCACTGCCAATTAAACTATGATATATCATCACTTGTAAGAGGCATCCTAGTTTCAAAGATGTTAAATTATGAGAAAAAAAAAATGTAATTCTTTGAATCAATAAAATCTGGTCATTTATTCATTGCTTGTGCAGCACAGGACAGGGCAATGTTTCATTCTGTTATACACAAGGTCACCATGAGTTGGAGCTGATCCAACAGCAACTAGCAACAACCACCTGAATTAAGGTAATTGGAGTAAAGCTCCAAGCAGGAAGGGATTTTTATTTTTATTTCTCACAACCTGAACAGTGCCTGGGGAAATGATATATATTCAAGAGATATTTTTTTAATTGAATAAATGAAAACAAGTATAAGTGGGTGAAATTCCTCATTTTCCAAAGGTAAAACTTAAATGAAAACAAGTATAAGTGGGTGAAATTCCTCATTTTC